>NC_069118.1:28911533-29231283 GCF_025612915.1 Magallana angulata | reverse complement strand
TAAAAGATACATGTAACTATATATACCAGCTTATATTATAATAACAATGGAAGAGTCGTTAAAACACTTGTTAGTATAACCAATTACTTAAAGGTGGGTATATGGGTGACTGGTCATATTTGAACCCAAGGACAGCGTAACCAAAATGTTTTTTCCTAGGTTTTTTTAGTTACATCATTGAACACACGCGTTTTCTTCATATTGCACCATTGAAACAGTCTAATGTAGAGAAATCCCCCAAGTTAAAAAAAAAAGATAATTAAGACTCGCAAGTTGTACATTTTCTTTGCCAGAAGGAGTATGATTTAACTTTATTTGGACAATTTTTTTAGGGCTGTGTGGGGGGGGGGATGGGGGGGGGGGGACGCCGGGTGCGACCTCCTTTACTCCGCCACTGATTTACCGCTTATTCTATAAAATGTTTCCCTTTCCAAGTTTTGTGGCATGCAACATAAATGATAATTGATTAATAAGTAAGTAATAGAAAGCATTAGACTTTTATGCATCCCCCATCCTTTGTAATGTTTAGAACAAACCTACATTTTCACTATAATAAAAAAATGGACCCATCAAGTACATCTGATTGAAATTGATTAATAACGATACATGTACATTGATTTCTTTGTTTTAAATGATGGGGTGTATGGGTCGTATTTGACAAAAAACAGAATTCTTAAAAAGTCGAGCTATTCAACGGTAGTATTTTGTAGGTAGTTATACATGTATATGTACATTAATTAATGAAGTGAACTATCTAAAAGTTATTTTGATAATCTTGGTTGCAGTTCGCCCTTACTCTTAAATTCACCTCCTTTATATCTAGATATGTCATTAAAAAATTGGTAAAAACTTTCCATTTTAATTCATATACATGAAAATATGATTAAATTATAGCGTATAATACAGCAATGTTACAATATGAACAATATGATATGTTTGCACTGCATTTTATTTAGATTAAATGTCTTGAGTACGACTTTGAGAAAGCTTCAAAGCTTACTCAGAAAATCGTATTTTTGTACTCAGCCGGAGTACGAGTAGGAGTATGAAAAAGTTTTATAACCTCGATATCTTGAGTATGAGTACGATTTGGAGCACGGGGTACGATTTGGAGTACGAGATCGTACTCAAAAAAGTTTTATAACCTCGGGGCCAGATCTTCTTAAACTAAAGTAACAATTATAATTATGTACCTAAAGACTTGAACTCATGAATTCTGAGTTTGTTTTTACTTTTCCCTTCACAGTGTATTTTATTGCTTAAATTGCTAAGAAAGTATTTTTGATGATTTTTATCTAAAATTTTCGTGTGAAAACTTCACAGAAATGTTAATATAAACTTGTTTTATTGATAATCAAGTTTTTTAATTGTAATATGATGACATGAAAAACATACCCTCCCTGGGTTACACACCAACCACAATTGACATTCTGAATATCCATACATTGCTGACAGTTTTCTGAATACTGTTCACAAGTCTTTGTACGAAGTATCTTCACAATCTTCAATACATTGAGAAATATAAAAATGAATTGATGTTATTAAACAGAAAAGTGTTTGAACTTGAATAAAACTATATACCACACGTATATAATTGCACTGCATGCACCCTACGTAAAACCACACATTAAGTCATTGAAAAGGTATGAAAACAGTAGAGTATTTTAGCAAAAACATTATTACAATAGTTAAGAAGTTTAATTTCAGTTACATTAAGATCAAGTTTGTAACGTGAATTTTCATAAAAAGACACAAATGTTTGAGAAAAAAAACTCCAGTACTTTATTTTGTGACATAATGTACGTCTCCTCATTTACACGTCTTACAGCTCTGATTTCTGATGAGTCACATTTTAGTTCTTGAAGCAATCTAGTGCCATTCTTCTCTATGTCATAAAATAGCTTCAAAGTAAACCAAAACGCAGTTAGACGTCAAAACCCACATAAAAACGTTTCTGCATTGTTCCAATATTTAAAAAATCAATCAAAGGCTTTGTAACTAAGATGAACAGAATAGAAATACAAATTGTTTAATTTTCAAAATAACTACAATTAGTTGATAGTTGAGTAACTATGTATTTTACCTAACCAAACAGATGCTAACCGCTTAAAAGTGTTTGTTTAAATTAGTTCATATAATTAAAACCATACCATTTTGGTTTAGATGTTTCACGGTAAAAGCTACATTTACCTGACCTTACGTTATTTTTGTGCTGAGGGATAAAACGTACGATCAACTAGGACTTGGGGTATCCCGAAAATGGTTCTCCAAAGTGACTGTATTAATGAGCACTTATGGAAGTCCTTTACAAGTAAAGATAAGTATGTAAATCTTTATCCATAAGGATCCAGAGGTCACCTAAGGTCCTAAATCAATGTCGTATTAATTTTGTTAATTAATACAAAGGTGAGAGGTCAGCTAATGTCATTTTACAAGATGGAGATTCAGCAGTAACCAGCCACTGTAGGAAGATCAGGGATTACCCTGAGACGAATATATGCAAGGAGACCGGAGATCGCTTTATGTCATATAAATATATAAACTGATAATTTTTTTATCTATAGGGAGACCAGATTTCACCGTTACACAATTCTAAAGATTGGAATTCACCAGTATTCAAAACTGTTGGGAAACGAAGTGTCATCCTAAGTAAAATATCCATTAGGATTCCAACGGTCCCAAATCAATATAGTTGTAATTTTGGTAAAATATAGAAAGAGCATGAATCCCCTGGGTCATTTTCGAAGATGGAGATTAACCAGTCACTGTAGGGAGACGGGGTCAAATTCAGCATATAATTAAGCATCATTAACAGTTCCGATGTCACCTTAGGTCCTTAATCAATGAAGAAATAGTAATTTAATTATATGTTAAAAGGTCACCATATGTCATTTTTGCAGATTGAGATTAATCAGAAGTTAGCCATGGTAGGGAGAACACGGGTCGCTTTAAGTGAAATATCCATAAGGAGACCAGAAGTCACCTATGGTCTTTTAATGTAGTAATAATTGTGATAATCTATAGGGTCATCTTTTGTCATTTTACAAAATGAATATTCACCAGAAGCCGGTCACTGTAGGGAGACCAGGGGTCATTTTAAGTTGAACATCCATAAGGAGACCACAGAAAACTTTAGGACCTAAATCAATAAAGTAATATATTTGTTAATCAAACAGGACACCAATGGTCATCTTATGAGGTTTTTTTTTTTGAAAATGGAGATTCACAAGAAGTCAGCTACGGTATGGAGTCCAGGGTTCACTTTAAGTGAAATATCTAAAAGGAGACCAGAGGTAACAGTGGGTCCTAGGTCAATGTAATAATAATTTTCTTAAATAAAACGGAATCCAGAGATCACCTTATATAACAATTACAAGATCACCCATAAGGACACCGGAGGTAACCTCAGGTTCTAAATCAATTATTTTTTTTCCTGATATATATATAGGCTGACCAGAGGTCACCTTATGTCATTTCACAAGATAGAGATTCACCAAAAATCACCCATGACAGGGGGATCAGGGTCATCATTAAAGAAAATCCATAAAAAAGATAAGAGTCGTATCAGGTCCTAAATCAATGATGAAATTGTTTGTTAATCCATAGGGGCACCAGAAATAGCCATATTTTGTTTAAGAGGATGGAGCTAGTACATCATTAAGGAGATCAGTGTCAACATAAAAATGTACATAAATACGGAGAGACCAGAGGTCACTTTATATTGTTCAATATTAGGGAAACCAAAGGTCATATAAAGATGTATATAATATAAATACAGAGACCCGATATTGTATAACATTTAAGAGACCATAGGTAACAAAAAAGTGGATGTGAATACGAAGACCAAAGGAAACCTTATATTGTACATCATTCGGGAGACCCGACCCAGAGGTTGATAAGGAGACAGTAGGTTAATAAAGTACTGAACTACTGAAAGCCGGGCTCTTTTGGTGTATCTTTGTGCGTATTGTGTAGTAGAGACTGAAAATCTCTCTCTCTCTCTTTCTCTCTCTCTCTCTCTCTCTCTCTCTCTCTTTCATGCTTTTTATGTCGGTAAAGTGTCAGAGAGCGACCAAATTTTGTAAGCGACTATAAGCAAAAATATGGCTGTCTAGTAGAAAACAGTTCAACAGTTGCTGCCTTAAATTTTCAAACAAACGATATATATCCAATCCCCATTTCTTCAACGCACAGCAAAGTAGTTCATGGAAATTCATGCGCATTGTGTCCAAAATGCATAGTCTTAAAACACGTTATTAATAAGAAAACTAAAAAAAGATTAATATCGTGTTAATATAGCTTCTTCATGTTATGAATATTTATTTATCATAAATTGTTAGGAAGACCACAGCTCATCTTAGCAATTCATTACTATATAAATTATTTCGTATATCTTACGTGTAGAGAATATAACAGTCCATGTTGGGTTCTTTTTATCCTGTAGTATGTTCCTAATTGCAGATAGTGTTTTCTATATAGATACATGTTATGGGGATTTTTTTCACGTATATTCGTTTTACATTTATCAAGGCTCAAAAGAATTGCGTTGTATTTTACTTTCACTCTGCGGTTGAAATGCACTACATTTTAGTTGAGCGTACGTTTTATCCATCTGCTATTTTTTTTTCCGATGTCGGAAAATTGACCCTAAGTTTTTCATAATAATATAATATGCTGTATAAAAGTAAGCCGTGTAAAAATACAACATTATAGTAATTGGTAGTTAGTTTATGTGATGTAAAAAGAAATTGATATTTTCTGCTGTATAGTTATAAAAGAAAAATCTCAAAACTTACTTTCCATGACCTAAAAAAACTGTATTATGTTCGAAATAGAATTTCTAATATCAATTCTGAAACTAATTTTCGCTTCATAGTGTATCGTAGGCTATTTCAGTATAGAATAAAGGAAAACAACAGAATTGATTTTAAGTAACCTGAGTAACATTTCCATTATCCGTTCCAATATAGAGGGTTGTCAAGTTGTTAATTGTTGAACTTCCAACGACTGTGACTCGATGAGACTTGGTGGAGTACACTGCATTACCTTTAAGTGGCAAAAGACCCACAATAACACCGAACTGGGGTAGTTGGCTTGTTACACTATTACAGTAATCTCCCTTGTAAAATGCCTCATATACTCCTTCAATAGGCTGTAAAAATATGAATTAAAAAAACCAATTACACTTTGTGACTTTTGAATGGATAATGCATGACATGGACATGGCTATGCTCTATTATTTTCTACGGTATTTTATGTGCTTACCATAATATCACTCAAACACAGTTGTGTGTGTCTATGCTGCTAAATAGCTCTTTTAGTTTATCTATCTGACTCTAACAAGTCTTTAGGTCTTATGATGATCAAATGATAATCTATCTTTGCTTTTATTAAATTCATCAAAAGACAGGTAGGTATTAATACAATACAAATACTGCATTCAATTGCTTTATTTGCTTCGTATGTGTTTCGAGAAAAAAATCTGGGTGGGGATAAGAAACGAATATTTTTATCAAACAAATGATCGGTTGTCAGCATGAAATAATTTTATGTTATGCCAAATGTACAATATGCATCAAATAGGATAAAACGCGCACTGTTTCGTTGCTTTTCGATGCAGCAAGGAAGAAATTAGCTTTCCGTTTAGTAGGCGAAGCAAAGGAATTTCTTTCGCAAGTTAAGAAAACAAAGCGTGATTTAAATCATTATGTAACTTTGAAAATTGTCAAATCTTCAGTCAATTTCATCTAAATTATGTTTATAAGTTGTATTATATTTTATTAAAGATTTACATGAAGCCTTTCACTGCATAGTTAAGAAAGTAGTGCAAAGCGTAATGTGTGTGCAAATAGTGAAGTCAGTAGGATGCTTCATACGGAAACAACTTTTTTCGGCTAAAGCTGACAACAAAAATACAATACCGTTTTTCATTAAATGCCATAGTTCTAAACTTGTACAAATCCAGAACATTTTCCCGCGGTTAGGATTGAGTGTACAATTTGATACCTGGTAAGCTTAAATTTACCAGGTCCTGGGAGGTCCTGACTTCCCTAATCCCCCTCTAGCTCCGCGCATGGGTTACATGTATGAGTGCAAATTATTAAAAAAACAATCACGATTACGTTGGCAAACCTCAGCAGATTGTTAAGAATATATTACAAAACATTGTTATGTGAATTGTTTTTTTTAACATGGCACTAAGGGGGTTAATTATCTATCAGCGATATAAAAAAATTGAAGAAACAAATTGATCTTAGTATACATACCTCAGAGGTTTTATTAAAGTTGTTGTATGAGAAACAATTTTGTACACTATTATTTGCGTCGAATATCGCATCTTTTGAAGGGAGGTCTTGTTTTGGACATCCAAACCTATGTTTTCTTGACTTCAGAAATGCTTCGTAGATCTCATTTTCTTTGAAAATACACACAGCAGACAACGTGGGTTTTAAACTTGAAAAAAGACCCACTAAATATCTTTTTTCAGACACAAAGATAAATAATCCATGTTTGACATGAGTCAAATCTTTCCCCTTAGCATTACAAGATATAGGAATGTCTTCATACACTTTCTTGGGATCTTCACTATCTATGGACTTGCAGATCTTAACAAGTTTTGATTGTGAATCCTCATTTAATAGAAGGAAAACAAAATGTTCATTTTCAATCATCACTCTAAAATCCATTACAACATTTACTGGTGTCCTCAAAATCATATCAAAAATCTTTCCAGATATAGAAGAACCTATATTTATAGCTGACAGGTTTGGTAAAACTGAGAATATAGCAGCTATATCCAGTTGAGCAGGACTTGTTGGTAAAGCTGTGTACTGTTTCGCAAAAAGAACAATATTTTTAAACTTTCCAGGAGAACTTCTGTCAGTAATATTAAGTAGAATGCCTACGGCTGAAGCTTGATAATTGGAAACTAAACGGATATTTGAGGAGGGCCCAGTAGTCATTGTAATATTCAAAGATATTTTATCACGTATCAAACAAAGTCCACCTCTCAGTGTACCGCAGGTAAGCAAACTATCAGGTGGCACGACCATCACTGTATTGTAGTCATCTCCACAGTATTCTTCATGTTCAGGTTCCAAACAGTTGGCCTCTGGTCCAGTTTGTCTCGATTGTATTGACATATTTTTCCTTAATTTTAACCGGTAAAGAATATTCTTTCCACTTACAAAAATGTTCTTTCCGTCAGGATCAATTTCCATGTTTCGTAGAGGGAAGTTTTCTAAAGGGTTTTCGAGAACAATTTCAAACTGTTCATCATTTTGTTCATCGGGTAAGGAATATGAATATCGTAGCAAAACGCAGATAAATGTTACCCTAAGGATCATGTTGAGATGATTGTTTTGATAATTTCCATAATCCACTTTAATACTTGTTTAAGTTTATCTGTAAAATATATACGCTGATGCATAGCGATGAATTGAAATTCAACATAATAATAGTAGAATACATGGTTCTTAGCCCACGCCCCCTCCCCGAATTGCAGTAAAGGTAAAGATAAGTGTTCATGAAATTGTGCAGAGTAATCTATATTCTGCGCCTGGTACCAAAACACATTGCTTATACAAATTTATCTTTACTGAAAAAAAAAACGTTTCAAATATATACAAAAATACACTAGGTATGATTTTGGTGATAGCCTTAGTGTCAATGATGTCATACAGAAATTTATATTTTCCTTTTTTTAATCAAATCAAAATATCAAAGTAGTGAAACTGAAACTACTTGTGGGGGTCTGTTTCGTTTAAGAATATTAAAGATTATTGTTTGATCTTTGTCAGACCACTGCTTATTACAGCAAATGTCAGTTGAATGAATTTTAAGGGAAATGATTTTTGATGAATTAATGACTCAAAATAAATGTTCATAGTTTTACTTAATACTTTTAGTTTTAGCTTGATCCATACAAGAAGATATACCTGTAATTTTGATCCATCCCAATGAATGGCATTCAACATTCTTACTATTTCGTCAAAAAACTGTTTTATATGTATGTTGCAAATTCATCAAGATGTCGAGTATAATTCAGTTTCGTAAAAAAATAGTAAATGCTTGGATTAATTAATGAGTGAGCAGGTCTAATCCACTTTTGTAGCGATCAATTGCATAAAAATAAACTGCCATAAGGAGGGTAAAAAAACCTGCAGGAAAGTTTTAAATATGACAATGACGTAATCAAAAAATTCAAAAACATTTTTTTTTCAATTTTTAAAGAAAGGCGCACATCTATGAAAGCTTAAAAGGATCTAGACACGATTTCAGATGAATTTTTTTTTATTTCTATGCATAAAATAGCGTCCTTTTTTATTTTGAATGGTTCACCAAAATTGAATGTTAGAAGTCATGTTACAAGCGAGACACAAAGGAAAGAAGTCGTTGTTACGTAAACAAAGCTCGAGTCTTATATTTATTTACAAATACTGTAAAGTAAAGAAATTGCCATTTCTTTATCAAAACAACTTGTGAAAACAAGATAGACTGATTCAATAGATTCATATATGATTTCATCACAACAAACAGCCACATTAGATTGAAACTTTTACCAATGCAACAAAAATAAACATTAACAAGACTCGAGCTTTGTTTACAAAACAAGGAGTTTTAACCTCTATAACTCTCTTGTAACAGGATATTAGACTTTCAAACTTTGTCAAAGATTTAAAAACATATAAATTAACAGTTCTAGACACACGAATTTAAAAAATATATAAATTTTGAAAATTTTGAGCTGTGATCTGTGTTTTTTTGCGTTTAGGCCTGAAAACTGAGTGTTGCAAAGAAAGACACTTTTTAAGGTTTTCCGCTCTCAGCGGAAAACCTTACTATTATTCTGGAAAAATTTTAAATTTCTTATTATTTTTTTTTTCTTCTAGACGCCAACTTTGATCCTTAATATCTCGCTCGTTTGTTCACCGATTGTTTTGAAATTTTCAGGACTGATAACATGCCGCGTGATGTTGTCGTTGCATATTTTGGTTGAGGAAAATCCCTATCTGGTTTTGAGTTATTCCCCTTTTAGTAAAATTTAACGACTTCTTTTGTCCAGGGGGTTTAGCTTTAACGATGACTGGCAGAGTCTCAAAGATGGGCTGGTTTGGAAGCTAATACATTGAATTTGTGCGAGATATATTTTATTTATTATTTAAATGCAAATAAAAGGGGTGGTATAGATGTTGAAACAAAGGTAAGAAAAAAAATCAAAAAAATTCGAGCATTTTCCGTGTTAGTTTTCTACCTGATAAAAATTTGTTATAACATGTATTTTAAAAGTTCTTGGTCTTACCCAGACCTTTCATTTGGTATACCAAAAAAGGGGCTGGCCCTTATAATTAGGGAGTTAGGGGCGTCCAAAGTTTCTTGTCAATAACTTAAAAAGGAATAAATATTTCTAATGCATTATTGAAGCAAAGTTGTAAAGAAATTAATTTTGAATCCTTCTATAGTATTCAATTTAATATTTTCGTAATTTATAGTCAGTATTTGCAAAAACAATTGTTGTCAGTTCGGTCCATTTTTGTGGGGGTGCGCACGTTTATGAGTTTATGAAAGGGCTTCTTGTAATGCACTATCTGATACATGTAGCGCGCAAAAATAATTCCACATAAAATTCCCAAATGTTTTTATACATATGTACATTTTCATTTCATGTAGATAAACCTCTTTGACCTTATTTTTGTTGTTTGTTTCATAACTGTGCCCCTGTCTATATTTAGATGCATTACGAGACTCAGGTAACCGATCGATAGGAGAGTCGCTAGCTGTATTCAGGCCGTCGCCTAGACGACAGTGCATGTGCTTGTAGAGCTGGACGTACACGATTAACGCCCCACTGTGTTACTGTAACAGAGACATTTTGAATTGTTTCAGTACTGGGAGATGTGTTAATAAAATGGTTCTAATGCATGGTAATTGAACTCAACTTTTTTACAATACGTTTACACGGCCGTCATATAAAGCACAATGTGTATTACTGACATGACAAATGTACGCTGGCAATTTAAACGAACGCGATATTGCTCCCGATAGAACAATTCTTTTAAAGCAAAAAAATATTCGTATACGAATCCAAAGCCGCTAGTTTTAAGTTACGGTTATTAAGGATTTTAATTATGACTTGCCCCGAGTTTCAGGTTTTTTACTTGCAAAGAATCTACAAACGAAAATACCAAACAACCTTCAGCAGCAACTTATAAATTATTTATTCAATGCACAATTCTAAAGAGGTAATTAGATAAATTTTATAAATGCTTTATACTTGTATTCGCTATCTTCCATGGAAAAAAGTGGCATGGAAAAAATGTTGTTCAATGTTCATCAAATACGCTGTAGCCTTAGCAATCGAAAATAATTAACAAACTGTATATTGATAGATTGACATATCAACAAACATTCAGACCCGCATTGTGTTTTCTTACAAGTTCTATAAAACGTAGACTCAATGATTGAATTCTTTACCGTTTTCCGTCTGGGTTATTTTGAATCACGTGTGTACGTTATGTGTAGCCATATAGATGAACACTTTAAGTGTTTAAATTTTAAAAGAAATTGTGTACATGCAGAGCATTGCAATGCTAGGACAATAAAATTCCAACAATGTATATGGTGAGGCCGATCAGACTGATACTGGTTCTGCTTGTTCTACAAATAGCGAATGTAAGACGAAGTATTTGGGTGTTATATTTTAAACAAATATAAGTATTGCTTTCTTAAAAGCTTGCATTACTCAACAAAGTATTTTATTGGAATCATTCTTAGTTACCTTAGCTGCATATATGTACCGCTCTGTCTGTATCCCGGAAAAATTGACTACCATCCAAAAATTTTCATAATAGGTCTACAGACTTGCAGCTTACATTACCTTTAAAAATACATTTTAGAATTTGCCGCTGTTTATAAATTCATTAAAAAGACGCGCAGAATCAAGTGGTTATATGGCGTTTGATATGGGATTTATGACGTCTATTTATATTGTTTTCATTAAAATTATTTCATTATTTCAAGCTTGTGGGTGGAATGAAATCAGTTTCACATGTTATATGACATAAAGATGTCCTCTCCCCACTTTTTCTCGAAGCAACTATTTTTATAAAATTTACATAAAAACACAAAAAATTGAATTATCCTGGAGTTGCCCCCCCCCCCCCCCCCCATTTTGGTAGCATGTTAAAAAAATGGTATGAAAATCATGAAATTATGAGTGAAATTTTGAAAATTTTGGAAAATTCAATTTTTTTTCTTATTTTGCTTGTCAAGATTTGTTGGATGAGTTTGCCCCCTCCCCCCCCCCCCCCACTTTCAAAAACGATGCTACGTGTTTGGAAATTACTCATTTCTTTATTCCCCTCTTTAATAATCAAAACAAACTAACAAACACAACCGATCCAGATAAATATAATTACATGTATCAAAAATAACCTTAAAAAACAAACTACACATTCATCCTTCACCCACAATATTGCCTTTTCGATATTTTTCATCGTTGTAGACCCGTGTAACAATCTGTTAAGTAGGTGCTTGCACGAAAAAGAACCCCTTGCTGATCTACATTTTCATTAACGCATACAAAGAAAAAATATATTTTGATTTATTTTTGAATTTCTTTTGATGTAAAAAAAAAAAAGAGAAGAAATTGGTTCTCAGTCTCTCTTTATGCCTGTTTGTTAGTGGTTAATCCAAGTTAATTTTGAATATCCTTTCGTAATTTAAAAAATGCGATGTAAATTTTTTTCATGCAATATTTCGGATAAAACAATGAAGAGTTGTTTCTTGAAAGTTTATTTATCCATACAATCGTAAAATGCTAACATTGAAAACTGTGCCCGATTTCTTTCTTTTTTTAAGGTAAAACTTTATTGATTTAAAAAATGATTCTTTGAGACAAACAAATTGGCATAATCAATAAGAGTTTGAAAATCTCTAACTGCAGGTCTGTAGCTTTTAGTCAGAAAAAGAATCGGATGGACGACCTAGGACACAGATCGTCCATCCAAATTTCTTGAAAATTGCCATTATTTTCGTACGCGGACGCAATACTCACCGAGACTAAATAGTTCGTATCTTAAGTTTTAACTGCTTTGAAAGGTAATATTGGTTTTCTGATAATTAGAACATGAATAATTAAATAAAAATGGTTAAAATTACAGTAAAATTACCGGCATCGGTCTTCTCCGTGCGCGGATCTAGAAGGGGAAGGTTTCCAGACCCCCCCCCCCCAGCGAAATTTCTTTCAATTATGTGTACATTATAAACTTACCAAATATGCCTCGGACATCCCTTGGCAAACTCAAATAACCGTCTGACTTTTCAACCCCCACCCCGGAAAAATTTTCTGATCCGCGCATGTTCCCCCTCCTCGAAATACAAAATTATTCTTCAAAACCCCTTGTAAAATTTCCAGGATCTCCGCATATATACTAATAGATTTATTGGCGCTTGCGTTCGATAAAAATGCGTGTAAAACGTTTGCCAATGGTCTTTTTACCATCGTACCGGGCATAACCACAGTCCTACTCTGTGAATAAAATGCGGCGAATCAAACTAGAGACAACGTGTTAAGATCTGTATTTGCTTATAACCATGTAGTATCATCGTGCAAAATGCACTGTTCAATTATTATTTTTTATTTTTTTTACTTTACTTGTAAAATTCAACATCTGTTTCGTAATTTTTTCTCACAGTTTATTTCTTACATAGTTACATTTTTTATTTAGAGATTGACACTTTTCAGACTTTATATGTGATTTCAAAGAGACAGAGTGTCATGTCTCAAGGACTGTTAATCTCTTAAAACAACATTGTGCAATTATCAGATTTTCATTTCTTGGACATCAAAGACTCATTGAGTTTATTTAATTATTTTATATCTGTGAACCTTTCACTCAGCTTACTTATATCATTACCTGTTAATTGCAATTAAATTGTTATAATGTTGCCATCGTTGAGTCTCGTCCAATTATGTGGAATCCTGCATCAATTGCCTGTTTATTTCTCTTGAACTGTATACTGGTGGACCTTCGGGAATACGGCAAACCTACCCTTCGTTTTAGCTTACGGCCCGAAGCGCGCCCCAACCTTTTACCTTATACACTTTATGCCAACATTCCCTCACCCGGATCGTACTGCACACGACCGATGCAGATCCAGACGAATTCTCTATCACCGTAAAATCTACGCGGTCACAGAAATATAATACTTTGTTTCTCAGTGTTTACACATCAAATATTGTACGATGGTCAGCTATCAATTTTTTGTAATACGTCACAAGTATGACGCAGCTACGACGGAAAACCTAATCGTTGCTTGCAACGAGCTCGTCTCTAGTTCTTCTTCTTTTTTCTTTGCAACACTCAGTTTTCAGGTATACACAGTATACATGAACATTGTATATTAGGCTGTCACCTCGCCCTAGGGTCTGAACCCCCGACACAGGGGCAATGAATTTCACAATTTGGTGCAGAGCTTCATGAACATGAGATTCATGCATTCATGATCAGTTAATTCATTTTACAATATGACCATATAAGCCCCGTTCTAGGACCTGTACCCCAGGAACAGGGATCATTCATTTCACAAATTTGGTTGAGGAATTCATGGCATTAGCATGCCTTCTTCTCTCATGTAAGTTTGACAATTATAATATGTTTGCCCTTGTTATGAGCAACTACATAGCGTTCATTCTAAATAATACATTTTTCTAAGGACTAAATGCTGTTGTACATGTACGTAAGCGTATATTCTATCTTTTGCACGACTTAAAATTGACAAATTATTCATAGAATTGATAAGCTTTTATGTTTTTATAATCTTTATTTCTATATGTAACATAATTATGTACATTACAAAACGCTTAATATTTTTAAACTTTTATTAAAATCTTAATATCAATAGTCATTATAAAATACTGATTCAATTAATCGTGAAAGTCTTAAGAATCTTAAAAAATATTCTTAGTGTTGTTTGATCAATTACATAATTATAAGAATTAAAATTCGGTGGCCGCGGATGCTTACTCGCTGAATTTCTTTATATTTTCAAATTTGATAGACGTTGATGGTTTAAAAGCCTTATACTATTTATGTCTTGATATATAGTCCGCTGCCATGGTACATGAAACATAAAGTGTTTATGTAAAAATGGCATTTAAAGATATATTAAGAAGAAAAAATCCTTAGTAATGGTAACAGTTTATGGTAACATGGTAACAGCTATCATTAAAAAATAAAAGAAAAAAAATCAAGTGTTAACATGCTACCTTAAAAGAAATCTTAAACCTAATTAGAATATCTTTCATAATAGTAAAAACACTATTTGTTGACACTGCGAAAGAGTGTCTTAAAAAGTTTGTGTACGGCTACATGTATATATAGGGAGAATATTGTCTGCAGAATTTTGTTGCATACAAAGTTCCATGAATTGGGACTTGTATTATTTAAAAAAATAGGAAATTAGAAGTTTAATGACGAAAATAGAATATAGTATCTCTGTGGTTAAATATTATGCTTATGCTCTACAATAAATACAGTATTCTAATGTCATCAAGGTTTACATCTTGGTCGGCACGAAATGTATAGTGACTCATTTTATTATGTTATGTGATGCAAGAGTCTCATCAAAGTAAAAAAAAATGCTACCAACATTCCATATTTACAACATAATTAATAAGCATAAGTTAATTTATGTAAGATTGATATAAGCAGGTATATGTTATCTTACTTGGTAATTTCCCCTGTGGTGTTTTCGATGCAATAACGGCTTTTGAGAGGCTCAATGAACTTTTCTTCCTGTTCGATTTAATAATGGCTCACGATTGAGACTTCCTTAAGGAACGATTATATTGAATTTCCTTAAAACTTACTCCCCCCCCAAGCTTGTTATTTTACAGAATAGTTCAGGAAAAGAATATCATAACAGTCAATAGAAACGAAGTGTTAGAGGAATCAATTCATTTGATTTTAAATCATAATTTATTTGAAAAGGTGTATTTCTTTGGTTTTTAATATTATCTTAATAAAAACTTGAAATCTAGGTACCAATTTGACTTTAAAATTTAATTTTCCGATGGAAAGAGAAGGAAGTTAAAAAATTATATTGATAACCAATATTTCGTTGATATATCTAGATCAATTGGTATTGCCAACAGTAGTTGAAATTAACGTTTAAAACTTTTCAAGTATTATGACCAAAAATGACCTTTTTTGTATGGCATGCTTTGTTTGACTTGCACCAATAATTAACGTAAATGAAATCAGTATTAACTCAAAAAGCACCCTTTCCCAGCATGATTTAACTATGACGGTTGTAAACGAAAAAATCTACAATTCAATTCACTTCAGTCATATTAGTTAATCATTATTATATGTATTGCATTAAACATTATATAGACGCTGTATATAAATAAACAAGAGGCCCATGGGCCACATTGCTTACCTTAGGAACAATAGGTATGATACTTGCTGAAGGTTCCATATAAGGTGGACGGCAAATCAGTTCTGAGTCGTTCAAGTTGGTAATGCTACATTCTCCAGAGCCGACATATACCCGATAATCATTTTTTCTTGTCACAGTTGTCAAACCTTTACCCTATAAGAGGCAGCACAAATAAATGACTTCATTGATGATAGGATTCAACATTAATAGAGGTATTTTATCAAATTCACAGACCAGCCGTTATTGTAAATAACAGCCTAATCATATATGTAATTTGTTCTTCCACATAAAAAAAAAATACAATTCGCGGGGGTGTTAAGGAAGCATATGGAATCTGAGTCACATGTAATTCCGTGAAATCACAAATCTTAGTTATTATGTATATATTCAAATATCTAAGCAACGAAACGTAGACCAAAAACAATTAAAAAATACTGAGGACAATTTTTTTTCTTCAGAAATTAGTTTGTATTACGTAGATTTACACATTGTTGACGTCATGACTGAAAGTTGAATGTTGTGTGAATTTGATTGGAAAGCATTGTAAACATATTCAAAATATAACTAATCTAAAAACTCTAATAAAGTTTTGTGGTGTGATTCATTGAGAATTGAACATAAGAATACTGGGAGAGATGTTCGTTTTATCAATCATTCGTTTAAAGGTATGTATATTTGCTTTTATTTCTCGGTTAGGCTTTCCTCTGTATATGTTGAACTTGAAATTTTATAGGCATCGTTAGTTTGATCAATGCTTAAATAGAATCCCATGTTTTGTGTTGTTTTAGTGCAAAATGCCGTTTTCCGTGCAAACTTTACAAGAGTTGGGAAATTTTTACGAGAGCCGGATGAATGACTTCTATACTACTATATTAAAATAATAGACTCGAATTTTTGGGCTTTAATAAATCGGAAAAGTACTGTCTTTTATTTTTTATATTTTTGACATACATCATTGGTACTTGAAGATTACCAATTTGTTTTTATTTTTTCTCAATTAAGCTTCGCTAATTAATAATCAACGAAAATTCCTCAAGAAATCCCGGAAATCATCTGGATTTTTTGGATTTTAAAATCTTGAGCGTGCGCAGTATATTCACGCTAACGGGATCTTTAGTTTATGTTTCCACAGTATCATATTTCCATGAATAAACTCATGATACAAAACTTATGATACTCATGAAACAATGATACAAATACATGTACATTTTTATTGGAAATTTGCTTTCTATTCTGTTCATATATATGAGAGAAAATGTAAAATAACATAAATACATATCAACTTAGTACTTACTTAATTTTGTATTCATGATGGCAAAAAAACATTTGGTTTCACGCAAAAAATCACATTATATTTCTTAAGAGAGTGAAGATGGAATGTTTTATCGTTGAATTCTTTCATTATATGAATTAAAATTTTAGATAAAAGGTATTAACAATCTCAAAGAAAGTTTATATTGATTAATTTGACTGTTATTTTCAATCCACTTCAATTTTCTGTTACATTACGGGTATATGGGAGGAATTATAACTGTGGTGAGGGCTTTTCCCGAGACACAGATTGTTCTAGCCAAGGAAAGTGTTGTTAAATTAATATAATATAGCATTATTGTAGTTATAGCTTTGTTATGTAAATGTCAACAATACGGTGTGTCGATGTATTCATTTCGTAAATGTCCGATATGCAATGTAAAGCCGTGCACGTACGGGTCAAAATCTAGTTTTAATTAAGAACATAGAATTCTAGCAGCGGTTTTGATTAAACTAAGATGTTTTGCCTTCACTTCGTATTTTTTTTTTATTTTGAAAACCACGGGTTATGTTGTTCTATCACATTTTATGTTAAGGAATATACGTACGCTATTTATAGTTGTCACGTGATAATGCACCAATGTGGCAGTTATGTACTACCCGATTTTATTGCACTGACATCTATTTTAAAGGATGATACTACGTTTTTGATCTTGTTCAAAATAGAGATTTAATTTCAAGATTTTGAATATAACAGTCAAAATAAGACGCTAAATTGCCCATATGCTTCCTTAACACCCAAAGCATTTCTTTAATAATGTTTATTGCATTCATGGCAATTATTGCCCCTGATTAGAATTTTTCACCAAGAAATAAATTTAATTAAAATATACTTGGATCTCGCGAATTTAAGCCATTTCACATCTTACATGTGTATTGCAGTTATCATAAGATCTAGACCTACCACTAGTTTAATGGACTCTTCAACATTTGGATCAAAGTTGTATGTTGTATTATCATTAAAAGCAGCGAACAGAGGGTCATCTACGTACAATACACTAGAAGGGAATTGTTGATAAAATCCATCAAGGTAGATGACAATATAGGAGATAGAAGCTCTCTTTTTCCGTCGCTTTTCGCTTTTTCTGTTTCTTGGATATTTGCATTCAAGTTTAGTTTGGGTGATGATTCTGCATGTTGAGTCTCTTTCCTGTAAGAAGACAAAAAAAATAATTAATTCAGTCGAAACATTTTCAGCAATGAAGTCACCTTGGAGCAAAATTTCTATTTAGTCACAGACCTGACAATTTACTTATGAAAACTGGCTCCATGAAATACAACAATTCCACATCAATCTTACCTCACTATCCTCAACTCCCACTGTTAGACTATCAATGGCAGTAAATCCTTCACCAATCACATTAAAAGTTGTTCCTCCACTAAGAAAAGATCCATTTTACTTATTAAATCAAAAATATGTTTCTATGATTAAAAATTGTATTTAAGCCATGAAAATGTGAAATTTGAATTCAGGTAAACTCGAGTAATATTAGCTGTTCTGTTAAACGTTTAATGGTTGCCAGATTATAGATTATACAATAATGGCATAATTAAACATTGTACGAGCTTAATTAAAGATTGAATTGATGTTAATTATAAGAAAAAATAAACTAAAAAACAAAGATACCTGCTTATTGATTTCAGCTCTGCAGGCTCAGTTGCTTTAATGACTGGGTCTGGTAGATATTCAAACTGTTCGTTACTATCCACTTCTGTATTGGAGTCAAAGGTAACATTCACTTTATACTTCCCTACGTCCACTGCCTTGTTTGGTTTACAGGTTATGTCCCCTATACCCGATAACCCTTTAATTCTGCAGATGACATATGTTCAGTGCATATATTTCTTTTCAATCATTTAAATTTATACAATATATATTAGGTAACCTTCAGTTTATAATGCACTGTTTTCACTGCCCGTTTTTGGTTACAAGTTATTTTTCCTTTAACTGACATTCCTTTAATTCTTCAAATGGCGTGTTTAGTACAGGAATAATGTTTTCCACATAACCAAAATTTATCATTTTTACTATTTACTAAAGTTTGATATGTTCCACTGACAACAATTTTGAGATAAATTTTGATCATTTATTGAGACATTGAATTTAGAAGAAAACGTCTTAATGATTAAAATTTTATCATAATTAAAAATATATATAAAGGCATCATCTTTAATTAAAAACACAATCCAGCGCATGCTTGCAACAGTGAATATTATACATTATAGTTTAAACAAGTTAGTAAAAATTATTGCCTGACTTTCCATTAAATAAATTTACCAAACCGATCATTAAAATTGTATTTCATGCATCTTAACTGATTTTTACAAAAAAAACAAGTTGGCAAGAAGACATGCTTTTCGATGTTTGAGATAAACTTTGTTTTCACAAAACTGATGCTTGCTAATCAGAGTTGATACTTAACAAAAAATACAAAGTAACTCTCTTAAGAAATGTTGTGTTTTCATTTTAATTTCCTCAATGTTTCTGGCTCACCATACTTATGAAAAAGTAAGTTCCAGTTGGGCGTTTTCCGAAGAATTATTGGTTCGCTTATGGGTTTGATACCCATTTTTGATACTTTTACAATTTGGTTTAATCTGAATTTCTATATTGAAAGAGGGGAAAGTAGCCCGCTAATCCCTGTTTGTTTTCAGCCATGATTTTTGCTGCACCTGTTTACTGTATGTATCCATGATATATTTTTATTCCATGAAATGGGGAGCTAAGAATACTGAGAGCAAAGAGAATACAGTCATCATTCTGCATACTTACATCGTACATCCTACGGATACATATGGTTTAAACACGTCTATATTGATAAATTCTACTGCATACTCCATATTGCCGATGTTAAGATTAGTTCCTTTCAGGAAAACGGTCCTCCCTCCGGACAAAATACCTTGGCTTGGGTAGATACTTGTTATTTTTGGCATCTATGAGGAACAACCAAAGTTTAAGTAAAATCAAGTATTGCAAATCCACCAGCTGCAAAAGTTGAACGTTTACATGCATTTAAAGCAAATTAAAATATGTTAACATAACAAAGTTTAGTAATCTTACTCCAATTAATAAATATGTTTTTTCCCAAAGATCTTAAAAGAGGCATACTAAATGTTAAACTCATTTCAATAAGGTGATGATATATATATATATATATATATATATATATATATATATATATATATATATATATATATATATATATATATATATATATATATATCCGATGTATATATAAGAAGTGTATCTAAAAAAATCAATTTTAAAGCTATATTTTATGTTTGATCTGAAAGAAGCTTTCAAACAAAATAAATTACTATAAACAATATAAACAACTATATGTTGCTCTTTTAAAGACAATGTTTAGTAGTTTGCCTATTTTATTTGTTTGATTGTAACGCTAATCAATACCTTGTAGGTAAATTGAATGTCTTCTGACGACTTCTTCCCATCCACCATCACAATCACATGTCCACTTTTCTCAGAGTTCTTCGTGGAATCAAAAAAATTGTGTGATGTGTTGCAATTTATCCTGTCAGAAAAATGCCATTGTGTAAGTTATAACATGATGTTTGACTCTTTTTATTTTTTTTTTGGTAGTAGCTGTTTATTCAACTTATTTATAATGTAATATCGTGTGGTTGATTGATGCACAGAGTGTAATGATATGGATATTTATAGATAATAACCTCCACAGCATTCACCATATTTACTATTGACCGCTCTCTGTCAAAAACGGACTTATTGACAACGCTATTATGACGTAGAAAATCGCACTTGAAAAGTTGACGTCATTTTGCTGTTTCATGCTTTCAGCACATGTCAGTATAAACAATATTTAGAATGGTTTTAAAGAGTGCAGTGTCGTTGCTGAACATTTTGTGCAGGAATGGATTTCGAAAATGAGGTGAGCAAATATTTTTTTTATTAAACTGGATGTATGCTTTATTGTCGATAGGCGTTGATTATTATGACAAAGGTCATTGGCTTACAGAGAGCCAATTTTAAGATTGCCGTCTCTGTTATGTAGACATAATCTTCTTTTAGCTGTTTGTTCGCTTTTATATGCTATATAGGTAAAGACCAACACCAAAAACTGAAATGTGTATCAGTATTACAAAATTCACAAAATCAGCCAAAGCCGGTATTTTGATAATGTTTGAACTAAGCGAACTTTCTGCATGAAAATTGCAAAGTTTTGTTTATATATGCAATTATGCATTGTCTGTGTATTTTGATGGTGTACAAGCATTAATAGCCTTAAGAAAAGTACTCTTAGGGCATTTTTAGGTAAAATGAGTAGATAAAAATAGGTTTTAAAGTAATTAGGCGAACTTCTTTGTAATCTTTCGATAGTTTGCAAAAAATCTGACATTATCAGTTTCCTTTTTATACGTAGTGTTCGTGGCTCAGTAGGTTAGGTCGTTCTTCCGTCTTCTGGTAAACCTTAGATTTTTCTATGATAAAGGGAAGCAGTTTTTTCATAATATCATCACTCATAAGAATACACATGGAGTAACACCACGCAAGCATTAGAACCTAGGAAAGAAACTTAATCATTCGCTACAATATGATGACATTAAGTTAGTTGTACAGTTCATCTCTAGTTATGCAGGTGACTTTGGGTTACCAAAATCGGCTGCCCAAAGAGGAAGAGATGACACTCCTCCCATATACATTCCATCCAATACAACAAAGAAGGACGTCCACGAGAAATATGTTGAAAGCTGTCTGAACGATCGACATGTGCGGTATTCCACATTTTGCAACATCTGGAACCAGTGTCTTCCGCATATTAGAAAAACCAAACTAAGGGACGATGTTTGTGCCACGAAAATCTTCGAATAAGTGTTTTAGATGCAGTTTAAGAGGAGGAAAAGTTGGAGGCAGCAAAAGTCCAAATATTTGGTGTCCGCTCTAATGGAGAACCAAAACGACTAAACTTTATTATAAACAAAAATGAAACTATCGAACCAAATGGAACCAAAATGCATCGACCAGATACTGTAATTTTTAATGGGCCTTACAAAACCACAATGTCATGCAAAATATACGCTAATAACTGCTGTCGCCAGGATAAGAATCAGTATGTCATTGGATATTTCAAGTGGCGAGTAATGACAAAGCAACACAACATAATAGAGTTAATGATGCAGGTCCCCGGACACGCACGGTGCCTCATCGATGGAGGATATGCGCTTCTCAAGAAGGTGAGTAGGCGATGTGATTGTGATAGCATTGGCCAACTTGAAGATGTTGTTAACAGATCTTCCTCTACTTACACTACTGTGCAATATCCAGCGTGGTAATTGAGATCCTGGAAAGAGTATCTTGGGTATTTTTTAAAACCAATATAGGGTATTCGCCAGTACCAACACTTTTCGTTCGATTCTTACGAGCCAGGCATTTTAACGGCGAAGAAGACTTGTGACGGAACCGAGGAGAAGATTGAGATTTTGAAATATCAGGGATTTCAGTTCATAGAAATAAGAACAACGGATGTACTTCCCGCTGGTGGACTGTCTGAATCTAGGGTGCGTTATCTCTACTCGCATGTGAAACCTGCTTTTCAGGAGAAGATGTGCCCTTCTCCGGTCCAGTAATAAGCTTACTGAACTGAAACTTTACTTTGACACATATTGATGTAAACATTTTTTTTTTCAAGAGATGGTGGACTTTTATTGTCAAAATCTAATTTTTATAATAAAATTCATATATTAATTACACCATTGAATATGATTTGAATTTATAAGTTAACAAATATGAAATTAAAGAATGATTTAAGTGAAGGGTATATAAAATCAAATTAATATTTTATTCTATGATTATTTGTGTATATTTTTTATTCAGACTTGGAAAAAAATAAAAGGATCAAATTTGATTAACTTATTAACAAAAGCTTTAAAAAAGACATTATTTAGTTCTACCAATTTTACAACTTAAAAAAAATTAACTTACCACATATCTGAATGATAAAAAAATGTGTGTAATGTGCGCAACGTCAAGGTAATTTAAGTGACGTTATGACGTTGTTTAAGTTATGAAGGATATAAAAACAACGTTTTTAAAAGTCTGTAACAAGAAAACTAGTGGGAGTACAAGTTTTAAAATAGCAAATATTATTCCGGAGACCCATTCCTTCATTTTCCAATAAAAAAAATAATTTTTGATAAAAATGTCATTAAGACCCCTTTTACAGTGAGCAGTCCATATATATATATATATATATATATATATATATATATATATATATATATATATATATATATATATATATATATATATATATATCACCTCCGACCAATGAATGTCGCATTGTTACATGGCACACCAGCGACAGTAACCGTCACAAATGATTGAATTCCAAAATTGAATCCCTCTATAGTGACCACTGTCCCTCCTTCTGGAGGACCATCTTTTGGAGATATCTGAAATAAAATATTTTTTTCTTATTGAACTTTCACATATTCACATGCCATAGTATAAATATTGCACTTAAACTTTATAAATTTAGTTATATGAAATAACCTTAAAAATTGATATATATTTTTTTCTACTTAAAAAAATTCGAAAACATTTTTGGGTGGACAGAGTATATGGAATTGAAACCATATACACGTATGCGTATGCCGGTGTTAAATATTTCTCTTACTAGTTTATCATTAAGTGGGATTTCCGTAGTCTTTTAAAGCTGTCCACCAAGGTATAAATGAAACAATGAAACATATTTAACATGACTAGCCTCTTCTAATGACTTCCATGATATTAGATAGATATTGTGGATTTAAATGAATGCTTGTTCTGGCCATTCATGATAATCAAGCTTAAAAATGCATCCGAAATTTAAACCGCCAGTAGATAGAAAGATCGACAGGCATGAAGACAGACATATGGTTATACTTAGATATATTTAACTTTTGTCTTTGGTTAATGTGGTGGAAGAAACCTACTTTTGTAACTACAGGTCCTCCACAGGTTTCCACCCGTCTGCACTGGTCATTATCTATGTCCACACAGCCTGTACGTTGGCACCACTGACACTCGTATCCCATGGACTGATCCAGGTGGTGGCAGGTGCTACAGTCCTCTTTATATGGAGAAAGTGACTCACATTTGTATGCTATAAGGCATAAAATAGAATTGTACAGCTATTTTTAATATATATATAAAACAGAACCAAACTTGTTCTGCAATGTATTTAACAAGTTCATTTATTCAGTTTTTCCAAGTAAGAAATGTCTTATTTCCAAACAAGTGATGATCTTCTATAAAACACAATATTACCAATTGAAATGGACGGTAAATACACTGTAATTATAACAGATATTAATCAATTTTATACTAACACAATTCATTATTCTCTCATGTGTAGCAATTTATACTCAATTTTAACAATCCGGATAACAAACAGGTGCGAAAAGGTGGGGAAAAATCTTATTAATATCATTGTATATCATAGTAATTGGAATTTGCACGATTACATCGCTGCATGGGGCAACATCGCTCACCTGAGCAACAATGACTTTATATAGGCGTTCAAAGGATATTGTGCCATATGGCCCCTCCATAGAATAACAAAAAATGAATATTGTAAAGTGTTCAATTTCAAAATTATTTTTGCCTACACTTAATCTTTTACGGAATACATTTTAACACTAAATAAGAAAATCCTATGCAAGATATAAAACTTAACTTTTGGTAGGGGTACACTGTTAACTTCCAATTCTCTATATTTTCGTTCCGGCCCCCCCCCTTCCCCCACTTTATAAAGCGATTAAAATAATTCAGAGCATATAGGTACATATCCCTCTTCAGCTAACTACTACTTATTGTATTTTTGAAAAAAAATATAATAGTTTTTGTATTTTCAAAAAATCCGATAGATGTAAAGAATAAAACAGTCCCTAACTGCGCTCAATTCCTCAAATTACAAACAATCAAATATTTAATTGGTTTTTCCCATTTTTAACGACTGATGTTTACCTGGCATAACCTCGTGTGGCTTTTTAACCTTACTCACTTGGTTGATTTATAAATATAAATGTTGTCAGATGACATAAAAAGATCTGTTATAATCAATCCATTGACAGGCATATTAATCTTCTTTACTATGGCCCATTCATTATTTTTATCCCTATTAAAAAACAACAAATGGCTACAAACCAGGATGATTACCTGCTGTAATATTTTCTTGGAATAGCGATAATGCCTTTATCCCCTTAACAAACTGTGTCAGAACTACGGAAACTGTTTTAATGGTATCGTTTTTATTTAATCGTGTCTGAAAAACTATCACAATTGATGTATAATTCATATAATTCATCGATAAAAGTAGAGTCCCATAGAGTAGTTACAGCATAACATCCTTAAATTTTTTGTACAAGTATCTAACGTTTACGAGACATTCATAATGTCCATCCCAAATTAAAGCGTCAATTGTAGAATTATAGCAAATATAGAGCCCACAATTCTCCTAGGTTTGAGTCATTTTTTGTTCACATGAGTTTATTGCATTCAGCTTAAGATTATTAACTTGGTATATCCTATTCAGCATTTCAAATGTAAACAAAAACGAATGGCCTCAAATTTGTGTACAAACATAGAATTGTGAGCAAAGCTCTCTATCTTGCTTATAATTCGAAGCTCAAACCTCAAATTTGGTTAGTAAATAGATATTGTAAACAGATAAACAGAAGAAACATGCACTAAAAAAAAAGAGCACGATTTTTTTTTCGAAATTTATACCTTCATATTTCCTTCTGCGATATTAAACTCTATTTAAACTGAATATTAAACTTGAGAAATTGCTGAGCATCTCAATAAAAACACATTGCATTAATCAACCATTGCGCAAAAGGTTATACCTAATTTCAAATAGAGTGAATGTATTTAATGATTTCGTTCATACATCAGATTATTTTGCGCAGTTAAACATTCGACTGTCTGATTTACCCAGATTTATGTTTGATTTGATACGTAAAAATTGCAAAATACAGGCAATAATTCTCTTTGTTACAAATCATTAATAATGAAAATGAAACGAAAATCAAAGCAAGCTAACACAACACCACAGTCAAATGTAAAAACTGTCAACAAATTGAAATCGGCACCAATGTATCTGCATGTTTCAAAGATTCACTTTGCTCGCGAACTGTTGCACAGCAAACAACAAATTCATCTTAGTCAGATCGACCCTTTTATTATATGTCAAACATGGCTGCTTTAACAAAAAATCTCGTTTTAGAAGTATGGAATACCGAATTTGAAGGTATAAACTGATAGAAACACGCCTTTATTATTATTTTCATAATAACTCAGATTTGAGAAAGAGTTAGACCATAATTTTTTCAATTTATATTTTTTCTTGTCATGAGGATTATTCATGCTAAATTACGTTGAATTTGTTCTTGAGAAGAATATTTTTAAAAATGCGCCCCCTTTTTCTACAGTTTTGAGGTTTTCTCCACTTCGAATAAAGATCGGTCTTTCATTTCTGCAATCTATATTTGCCTTCCCATAAGGACGCTTTCGCAGCAATGTTAAGGCGTCCCGATGCTTAAATACGGCTTGAAAACGATATTATTTGAATCATTGCAAAAATACGTTGAGCGGTAGTATTACTTAAGATCTATGTTACATTTATTGACATGGATGTTAAACAATATATTTGATGCATTTTTGTGACGTCATATTAGTTTGTAATCACGTGAAGGGCGAATCCTAATATTGCAAATGATTTATTTAAATCGCATCGGCACAGGTGATAAATGACATTAATTCATACATATTTTTAAGAAAATCCTTTGTTAAGTCATATATTTTGAAGTTTTTGCTGGGAAAAGAAATATATATTTCGTTTATGGAAGATATTGTTGAAACATTCCACAAAATCATCAGAATAATGCACATTTTACCTAATCAAAAGCGATTTACAAAATATTGGGGTAAACCCATAGGTTTCCCAAGCACGATTCACATTGGTACTTATATTCTCCACCAATTTTACGTAAAATATTCTTAAATTGTATTGTTCTTTCACCTGCGCCAAGCTGGTTTTACATGCATTAAAATTTCTTCATTCATTTGTTTACACGTAGCAGGGAGAGTCTTCAAACCCCTATTTTATAAATAGTCTTTTACTTAAAACGAAGCTTTAAAAATGCCGTAATTGATACTGGCTTTTAATATGAATGAATTCTGTTTGTCTAGCATTAACGGCAGCATCTATGTAAAGGAAACATGCGGTTTTATACTGGTTTGATATAATTTACTTTTAACGTTAAGATACATTCCTTGAGAAATATCGACAGGAATGCAGATCGTGACGTCAAAGTTAATTATGACGTCTTATCGTATGAAGTACAGACAACTGACTTTCTACATATCGCTGTAAAATCCATCGGGAAGCCTTAACATGCCTGCGTTGTGCAAAATTTGGTTTAAATTGGCCATGCGGATGTAAAGAAGAAGTTCAAAATGTAATAAGTTTACAGACGGACGGACGGACAGACAGACGGACGACAGACAAAGTGTGATCAGAATAGCTCACTTGAGCTTTCAGCTCATGTGAGCCAACAGTGGTACAATAATGTACCTGAATAAAGTGTTGTTATAGTTTTTGAAAGCCAACAATTAAGATTGTTATATTAAGAATGCTCCTTATTACTGAGCTGGGTGCAATCAAAGTTTTACAGTAATGAATACTAAATAATCAGCTTATATAACTATGCTATAAAAATTTTAAATTATGATTACAATTAATGCCAAAAAATGAAGCATTATCTATTTCAGCTAACAAAATAGAAATAAGAAAGCACACTTTTTAATTTTTTCTCTACCTTCTTTTTTTTGCAAGTCAATATGTTACTTAATTGCATCTTTTAGCTACTATTTAAATGTTTTTTTAAAATTACAAAATAGCGTCTTTCTACAAAATCTTTTACAAATAATTTTATCTAAAAAACATTTTAATCGTATTTGTTTTGAAATTACTAGAAGTTACTTAAACATATGAAACAAACATAAAACGTACATTTTAAAATCTTATTTACAGTGCTGCTACAGTGCTTTTCGTAAGTGACTTACCATACAAAAAAATAAATCCATCAAAAACTTCCAATGGAACATTACCACCAGGTCCATACTCAATTTCTATAGGTGTGTATTCTTCTCTTACAGTCTGTTAAAGAATAAATCCTCAAGATTACATACAAATTGTATTCAATTCAACACCTAAAAAACTATAACACATCTGGAGTCCTTAAGCAATAAAATGTTGATTTATTTTAGAATAATGATACTGAGAAGACTGGAAAAGGGTATTTCAGGCTGTCGACAAAGACTATCTTCCCATGTCAAAAGATGTTTAACCTTTAATGTTTGACCTTGTGTCCTCTAATATATGGGTTTTTTTACTCTTTAAGTCTACCGACAAAAACGTTGATGTCTGTCAAGTAAAGGTTTCTCAAGATATTGAAAACAAAACATCTTTCTGTCCTGCTTACATATAGTTTGACTTTCTATCTTAAATTGTACAAAACAATAATGTCTAATCACCAATACAATTCTTGTAAACAAGAAACATATTCTAATCTCTAGAAATTTATTATTGTTTGGATTTCTACCTTTAGTACCTTCACTGTGATGTGAACTAAAAATCAATACATATGATCCATAATCAATAAAACGTATAATTACTTAAGCGTAATGTTTGTCAGGCGAATTGTTCTCATTTGATAAGACAAGCGTTTTTAACATTAATAATAACATTCAATTTATCTCTGTTGTTTAGCTTTAGGTCTGAATTCATGATCTAAAAATGAATCAATAACGGTCATCTCCTTGGAAAGAGCTAATAACCTTAATATATGTCTTAATGCCTGGAAGCAACCAGTTTTGAAAATATTGGCAAAGTAAGACAGTGTCCGAAATTACAAACTAAATGATCGAAAGGCACACACGATTTGCTCCTTTTTGACCAGGATTACGTATTTAACATTGAATAGTTTAACAATATCAATGAGAGCCATATCTGGTCTGATCTTTGAAATTATGTCTGTGATATTCAAGATTTATTTACTGAGTATGGTTTCTCTTTTTCCATTTTCTACAGAACAAACGAGGAGGATAGTTCATTGGGTTATATATGTTGCCGTATTTGCAAATATAAGAGTAATGTTTACAATTATACAACTATATTTCGAAATTTTAAAGCAAGACAAAATAGAAATGAAAGTATTGACAATTTTAAAAACATTTGTGGAAAAATCCATGTTCGTTCATGGTACAACTCTTACACTGAGTAAAACGGTACAATCAAAATGATAAACATCATTATCAAATATATAGAACTATGTATATCAAACTTTACCAAGCAAAATAATTAATATTTATAAAATTAAAGTTTTAACGCTCTTTGATTGCCTAAGAGGATAGTTTATAGATAAATTGCATGTATTTTGTCTTGCTGTTTTAAAATGGCACGTCTCAAAAATATATTAATTTACATGTACACGACGCGCGGTTAAACTTGAACTTTTGGAAACTCTTTTGTTGATAAAAAGCACACTAGAATCAAAAATTCTATATGTAGTACATTGTAGAGAAAGCAATACGTTAATTAATATGTGTACGTCGTATATCTTTATATATATTTATGAACAATATCTAAAATTTGTTATCACATGTTTGTGTCTCAAAATCATTTAATTTCGTTGATTGATATCTAAAAACAAACAAATCTTAAGAAAATGAGTGATCAGCAAATATTGCTAAAATCGCAACATTCAAAGGTTAACAAATCTAAACGCAAAAAACTGTTTCAGTAATGCAGTCAACAAGATAATTATTGCAAAGTAATCTACACTATTGCTCTAACGTTTTAACCTATAATATATTTTCATACATTGATAGTTCCCATTTTGTTCTGAAAAGAAGAACATTAACTTTTATACATTTAATTATACATAAAACAAGAGGCCCAGGGGCCATATCGCTCACCTGAGCAACAATTGTCTTAAATCTGATCAAATTAGCATTACAGTATCAAAATATCTTGACAACTAAGTACAGTAGATCTTGCTAAAAAAAATTATCCATCTCTTTTTTTTTTTTGGTAAATACCAAGCCCCTTTTGTTGTTGTACCTGTAAGAAGAATTTTCTCTGTTCCTATAACTCCCCCCCCCCCTTTCGTTGGCCAACTTTTCTTTAGGGAAGCATGGTTTCATCAAACTTAAATCTGCATAACCCGTGCTTTCACACTAAGTACTGAGTTTAGGACCGAAAACTTTCCCAGAATATTTTTAAAGATTTTCTCTATATATTCCTATGTAAAAATTCAAACTGCCATCACGGCCCGGCCCTACCACTAGGAACTGTGATTTTGCAAACTTGAATTTACACTACCCAAGGAAGCCTCTACATAACTTTAAGCTTTTCTGGCCAAATAGTCTTTAAAAAGAAGAATTAAAATTCCAACGGAAGACCCTCTTGTTATTCTATTGTTTCTTTTCATTATCAAGGTCTTCCGTTTCCAACGGAAGACCTTATTGTTTTTCTTCGGGGGTTTTTTTTCTCATTCTTCTCTTTTTTTTTTTCTTACCGATTTTGTGTCAGCGATTACTCTGAAACTGTTTGATCGATTTTAATAAAATTTTCAGATCTTATTGACATCAGTTCAAACTTGATGGGAAATTATTTTGGTTGATGACGTCATTTCCGTTTTTGAAATATCGATGTTTTCTTGATTTTCAGAGTGTCGGCTTGTCCAAGAGTGTTATCAAAAACTATAAAAGATATTAAGTTCAAAATTTCAGGAATGATAGACAAAAGATTGTAGATATGTATTGTGGCATTAACAATTTTCAGGTACAAAAGGCGCTAAAGCTCGGTAGGGCTCAAAAAATGAGATTAAAAAAGCGTTGTGATTTTGCATGGTTTTCTTAATTTATCTTTTTTCTCACAAATATTTTGTTAAAACATATAGAAGAAAAAAAAATTTATATTTACAAGATCTTTCGTTTGACACCTAGAAAAAGGGGCTGGCCCCTCAAATTAGGTACCTGGAGCCCTTTAAAGTTTTCCCTTTATAACTCAAAAGCGGTTAAGATTTCGATATGGCTGTCGCTGCAAAAGTTGTTCATTATGATCTTATTAATGTCGTTACAACAATATTTTGTTCGGATATTGCGTAATATGAGTGTAAAAAGCCAGAATTGTACGAAAGCCGAGAAGGATCATTCGAGATTCGAGATTCAAAATACGAGATTCGAAATACGAGATTCGATATTCGAAATTCGAGATTCAATATCTAAATTAACCAATCAAATCATGGATCTGAAACCTGTATCCTAGCAACATCAAACTGTTCTAAATAAAGATCATTCGTACATGCTCTTTCCTACAAATAAATGTCTTTATAGCTCTTAATAAATGCTATGTTCACTTTTCCCTACCTAACTAAATAATTATGTGTATTTACTTTTGCACAGAATATCTAAGTAGACTAGTAATAATGCAGTGTGCTTCGCGGATCTAAGTGATTTTGTTTGCCCTGGTGCATTTCCACCTGATGCGTTTGAACCCTGGGGTATTTCACCACCAGTAATAGTTTAAAACCCGGGTTTATTCACCCCTTTTGTGTAAAAATGCGGTTATGGTAGAGAACTTCATAAGCGTCGTTAATTTTTTCTGTAGGGGGTCCAAGGCCAATTTTAAAAAATTTTACTATGTAAATTTAATAAGCTCCAATTTTCCCGAGGAGGGCGTCCAGATCCCCTGACCCCCTCCTTTCTAGATCCCCGCATGAAGATTAGTACATGTATCTAAACAATCTAAATATAAATAATCTGTCCTGTTTCACTAATAAATATAAGCATTACTTATCGTTTTTATGTATGCATACAGTGATACACTAGTACTATGATTATAAACAAATCATTGAGATATTATCACATTATACGGAATTATTAATAAATACAATTTTTTTTTTCTTTTCCTCAGTAAGCAACTCATTATGAGTCTTACTTTTGGAATTGTTTTCAATATAAAAGGATACGTACTCTCTACAATTAAAGGTAGGGATGATAGGGTGCCAATTTGTTCAATTTCTTGTGCAGAGAACAGTAAAACTTTTTAAAAATTTGATTGTGCATGAATATTTCAAAATTAATTGTTGTACATGTATTTTGTTATAATTCATTCATTGATATATCAACAAGAAAGAATAAAAGCATATGTTTCATAGCCAAGTTAAGTTTCTCTGTAGTTTCCTACCCCACCCCCACCCTTACCAAAACTGACAGTAATAACATATAAGTCATACAAATGTTTACTTTTTTGTAAGTAAATCTCTAAACATGTAAATAAGCACTGCAAACAAAGATGTGTGTATTTAATATACTACTACATTACACTTAGCCAGATAAAAAGTAATCAGGATGAAGCTACAAGGGGTGAGTGGTGCAAATTTACCAATCTGTCGCCATACACACAGAACACCAAATAAAAAAAACTGTGAGTGGTGTGTGGAATGCATAAAAGATGGCGGCAAATTATCTCAAATAATCAGTGCAAAAACCAACAAATAGACTGTTATTTGTTACATATCCTGCAAAAACATTGATAAAAAATGTTATCGTCCCATAACATAGCCGATTAAGTTAATGTGTACATATGATAAACGTACATGTAATTCTAATATACAAGAAGGCGGACGTATCAGGCGGGGATCCAGAAAATTAAATTTCAAAAATGATCGGTTGAATTACATTAAATGCTTTGAAAATTGTTTTAAACTATCGCACGGGTCAAAATGCATGATAGAAGCTATGTACAGTGTAATTTGAAACTTTCATTTTATATCAATATGTAGTATTACCTATTATAACAAATGAGAGTATAGCACAACTGCCACAAGCAATACATGTCCTTTACCGGCACCACCTCCCTCCCCATAGAAAAATGAAACAATTGTCGTTTTATTTGCTAAAATGTGTGTGGTTCAAGATTTGTCTAAAGGACATACCCGATTAGAATTGAAAAAGAGTCGTACGTTTAAAACTAATTTTGTCAATTTCGTTTGATTCATTTGGTTATATTTTGGTCCATTTGGGTAAATAAATGCACAAGCGCAGCTCTTATTTATATATAATCAGCCCATAAATTCAAAATATTTTCAAAAATTAATAGCTTTAAATCCAGTGGATGAAAAAGAAAAAGCAAGTCGAACTCGATGAGTGCTAATACCTGTGTTGAATGAATGGTACAGTAGGATATGCGCAAAAAAGTCCCGTCTACTCTTTCCTACCCTATATTTATTGGAATATTAAATCCGATTATAAGAGTCAAATTAATAATCAAGTACGGATATGTACTTGTTTATCAAAAGTAAAACTACTCATAATTTATCTACAGTGCATCGTTATGGAGCTACACAGAAAGTTTTATATTAATTTGCCGAGCCAAATAAAAAAAAACCTGGAAAACGAAGAGAAAACAAAGTGGGGACAGAATAACTGGCAAACTAATTAGGACTTTATAGCCCCCCCCTCTTGAAATGTATATACTGAAAACAGATTATTGGAGTACAACATCCGCACACAATTTAAAGAAAAGTTCATGGTTTTTTTTTATCATTTTCGCTAGCTAATGTAAGACATCACAAATACCCCAAACCCCCTCACGGAAAAGGAAATGCTAGGTGATGAGAGAGAGAGAGAGAGAGAGAGAGAGAGAGAGAGAGAGAGAGAGAGAGAGAGAGAGTCGATGTAAATCACAGGTGCGCTAACACGGTTAAAATTAAAGCTTGCTAGTTGGTCTGCCCTACCCTAGCTACCTCCTCTCTTTTCTCCTTTTAGAGGCTTAATTATTGTCTATATATGCTTGTAACAAATCAAATCAATTTCAAATTCTAAATCAAAACTAAATTTAACACTACAAAACTCTCTCTGTGTCTGTCTGTCATTCTGTCTGTCTCTCTCTCTCTCTCTCTCTCTTCTCTCTCTCTCTCTCTCTCTCTCTCTCTCTCTCTCTCTCTCATATCGACAATGGCATTGCCATACCCTACAATACACTATTCTTATCTCGATTTTTGTCTGTGAGGTTGTAAATCATTATATATTCTATGGTTTAAAACTTTATCATAACCTATATTTTGACATGTCGATTATTTCATTGAGTTTCGTTTCATAGCTAAAACATTTAGATTAAACAGATCTTTCTTTGCGAGCCGATTTTTACACAGTTGGGGCGAATACTAGTACACTTCGGGTTAAAATTGTTCGGGGGGAAATACATACAGGGCAAACAAAACCACTTAGATTCGCAAAGCCAACAGTGTTATTTCTAATTTAATTGTTTATACTGTGTGGGGTTAATTCATCAATGTTAATTTAACCATGTTATAACCACTATATAAGAGCTATTCCGGTCACGTAATGGAGTAGTACACGGTAGAATAAGCTCCGCAATATTTTTTGAATTATGTTCTAATTCTGACGTTTAAGCTGGTTTTGGTGATATTTGCAAATTGTGTGTAACCTTTGCCTTGCATTAGGTCTGTTTATTGTGAGCAATTGTTGTTCTACGAGGATTTTCGTAATTTTTGGATTCAAGTTTGGTTACCTGTTCGTGAGTACTCGTTCAAATGGCGGACAAACAAAAGACCGATAAAAGGACAGAGAAAAAACAACCAGAAAATCCCAAGAAAACACCAGATAAGAAACTTGTGCAATTAAGTCTTCATAAGGTTCCGGACTCTATTAGAAATGCGTTAGTTTCAGATAAAACAGCACCGAAAAAACAGAAGAGAGTGGACAGCTCGGACAACGATTCCCCGTTGGGGGCCTCGCCAGGTGTGTCAGGTATTTCTGTCGACTTGAAATCTATTCACGATAGTCTGTCTGATATCAGTGAAAACATGGTCAAAAAGTCAGAAATGAAAGTTATGATTACTTCGATCTTAGAAGAAATGAAAAATGATATTAAAGAAGAAATTATAACGGACGTTAAAAAATCATTGCTTCAAGAAATCAAAGAAAAAACTACATTAGAGATCAAAACAGCCGTTAAAGAAGAATTCGAACAAAAAATTGAAACCAAAACAAACGAATATGAAAGCCATGTCAAAGATATTTCCGACGGTTTCAATCTCGACTTCGAAACTCTTAGGGAAAAGTTCAGCAACCAGGCACGAGAGCTGAGAAGCATGATGGACAATCTGAAATACATTCAACATACATCAGAAAATGCACTAACTTTAGCTAACCAAAATCAACAATACTCACAAAAAAATAATATCAAATTTCTGAAATGGGAAGAAAAGCAGACCGAAAACCTGCGAGATGACTTATGTCACATACTGAAATCAACCATCAACATTGATCTCGCACCTGCAGACGTCATTGCGATTCATAGGGTCCCAGGAGGTGCCAGGGACGGTCCAAGGCCAGTGATAGCGAAATTCCGCGACACGGAAACAAAGGTCAAGGTAATAAAGAACCGTTCGCAGGACAAGCTCAAAAAACATTTTATAATGTTTGATCATTTAACCCCGATGAACGCTAAGCTTATGCGCGACCTCAAAGACGACCCCAGGATCCACTCAGCATGGCACTTCAATGGTAAAGTGTTCGCTCTCGATAATGACGGCAAGAGACATAAATTCGACATCCTAGATAATGTCAGTGAGAAACTTAAGCACCGGCGCTAACCATGCTAACTTTTCAGTTTTGAACGCGGAGTAACTGTAAGGTTTTGACCTCGGGATCGGGATTCAACGATTGACATTCGGGTTCAATGTTTTGTGTTGTTTGTTTACATGCGTGGAAGTTATGTGAGTGTGAGAGAGAGTGTTCGTCCTTTACAATTAAATTACGTGTTTTTTGGATGCATCTAGTATTGGTAAGTGGCTGCGTAGATTGTTTTCAATATTTTGATCATTTCACTTTAGTTTATATTTTTCTGTTCACCTTTGATAATGGTTGACTCAATTAAAATAGCTACCGTTAACTGTCAAGGGATGGCTACAGTATCAAAACGCCAAGATGTTCTAAATTTCTATAAATCAAAAGGTTATTCTATTATATGTTTTCAAGATACACACTTTATTCCCGAAATTGAAGCACTTGTTGAAGCAGTGTGGGGTTACAGATGTTTTTTTAATTCATATAGATCAAATGCAAGAGGTGTCTCTATTTTTTTTAACAACAACTTTGAATATAAAGTTCATGAAATAAAAAGAGATGAAGGGGGAAACTTAATTGCATTGGATCTAACTATAGAAGACAATAGGGTTACTCTTATGAACATTTATGGTCCGAACACTGATAGTCCTGAGTTTTATGAGTATGTACGTGAAACATTTTTAGAATTAGATAACGATTATTATATACTTGCGGGAGATTTTAATCTTGCACTGAATCCTGTTATGGATACAATGAATTACAAGTCAGTTAATAACCCAAAAGCAAGGGAAAAAATATTAGAAGTTATGGATGACTTACATCTGCTGGATTATTTTAGAATTTTAAACCCTGATAAAAGGGCATATACTTGGCGTAAAAAAAAACCCTTAAAACAAGGGCGTTTAGACTATATTTTGATATCTGAAAGTCTATCAAATTCTGTGGAATCCTACTCAATTAAACCTGGTTATAGATCAGACCACTCCATTGTTACTACAGAATTGAAATTCAATACCTTTAAAAGGGGGCGTGGATTGTGGAAATTTAACAACAGTCTACTTTCAGACATGAATTATGTACAAAAGGTAAAAGAAACAATACAAGACATTTGCAAACAATATCTGGTAAGAGACACAGAGGATATAGATGATAGTTCATTTCTAGATGTTCTACTCATGGAAATTAGAGGTATTACTATTTCATATTCCACTTTTAAGAAAAAGGAAAGAGAAAATAAAGAAAAGTCATTACTCGAAGAAATAGATAAATTAGAGTCTGAGGAAAATATTAATTTACATGCAGTTGAAGAAAAGAGATTATTACTAGAAAACATTAGGAAAGAAAAGATGATAGGGCATATGATCAGAGGTAAAGCTAGATGGGTTGAGGAAGGAGAAAAGCCTACCAGATATTTTTGTAACTTGGAAAATCGTAATTATATTAATAAAACTATCAAAAAATTAGAATTAGAAGGAAGTGGTATGATCTATGACCAGGCAGAAATTCTTAATGAAGTTAAAACTTTTTAAAAAAATCTCTATGCAAAAAAGAGATTCTGAACTATTGGACCTAGACCTCGAAGATATTATTCAAATCCATATTCCAAAATTAGATACATGTCTCTCAGAATCATTGGACAGAAATATATCTGAAAATGAAATTTATGAAGTCTTAAAAAACATGAAAAACAATAAATCCCCAGGTAGCGATGGATATACTGTCGAGTTTTTTAAATTCTTTTGGGTTGACCTAAAGGAATTTATTCTGAAGTCAATAAATTGTATTTTCTCCAAAAAGGAACTTCCTATTTCTCAACGTTTGGGAATTATATCATGTTTGCCGAAGGGAGATAAACCTAGACAATTTTTAAAAAACTGGCGACCGATTACACTTTTGAATGTTATATATAAACTTATTTCAGGTTGTCTTAGTTCGAGAATTAAATCTACTTTAGATTATCTTATTTCTGACACTCAGTCAGGCTTTATTAAAGGAAGATACATTGGAGAAAATACCAGATTTATATATGACTTAATGCATTTTACTGAAGTTAAGAAAATACCAGGACTATTAGTGTTAATAGATTTTGAAAAAGCCTTCGATTCGATTTCTTGGTCTTTTATTTACAAAGTCTTAAAGTTTTTCGGATTTGGTGAATACATTATACAATGGGTTAGGATTCTTAACACTAATTTCAAGACAGCTGTTTTACAAAGTGGTTTTTTATCAGACCAACTTTGTGTTGAGAGAGGATGTAGGCAAGGAGACCCTGTTGCACCTTATTTATTTCTTCTTTGTGCTGAGATTCTATCAGCCTTGATAAAGGAAAATAATGATATTAAGGGCATTCTGATACATGGTAAGGAACATAAAATAAGTCAATATGCTGATGATACATCTTTAATTCTTGATGGCTCACCAAATTCACTATTTACAGCTTTTGATACTTTAGAATTTTTTTCAAAACTATCTGGGTTGAAAGTAAATAGCTCTAAAACAAAAATAATTTGGATAGGATCAAAAAAATTTTCAAATCAGGTGTTTCATCACTCTAGATGGAAACTTGATTGGGGTTCAACAACATTTAACTTATTGGGTATCTGTTTTTCTGTTGATTTAGAACAAATTACTGACCTAAACTACTCTTTGCAGATTCCTAAAATAAAAAGTATGATACAACATTGGAATAGAAGAATTCTAACTCCAATTGGTCGTGTGACTGTAGTAAAGTCCTTAATCATTCCAAAAATCAACCACTTATTTATATCATTGCCGACACCCAGAAGGGAGACAATTTTATCTCTCAATAAAGACATTTTTGAGGGTTAAAAATGTTAGAAATGAACAAATTTATTATGTCATTGAAATGCTCATGGTTGAAAAGATTGATTAAAGGTAAAAAATCATGGATAGATATTTTTGAAGCTATTAATGGTGTACAAATTGTTAACAAATTACTTGATTTTGGTGATGCATTCATATCAGAATGTGTAATTCCAAAAAATAATGTTTTTTGGCAAGATGTTTTCAATTCTTTTCTCTGTGTTATAAAATCTTTTAATGGGAGTTTCGTCAAAGAAAACCTCCCTAGTATTCCTGTTTGGTATAACACAAACATTAAAGTGGGTATGAAAACACTATTTATAAAAAGCTGGTATGAAAAGGGTGTCAAAATAATCAGTGATTTTCTTGATGTGGATGGAAATCTTTTACCACATGATATTTTTCAACATAGATTCAATATGAATGTCTGCATTATGCAGTATAACAGTGGGAATCAGAGTTAGTTCAATATGGAGCCAAAATATGTGTTAATGATGCTTTTAATGTATGCTTTAAAACAACCAAAGACACTCAGCTACAATGGTTACAATTTAGATTTCTTCATAGAATTCTACCTGTGAATCATTACTTAAAAAAAATTAAGGTGGTGTCCTCTGACTGTTGCTCATTTTGTAAACATGAAGTTGAGACAATTCAGCATGTCTTCATAAACTGTGAAAAAGTATCCACAATATGGAGCAACCTAAGCTTGCATATTTACCATGCAACTTCCTTAAGACTTGGTTTTAATGTAGTTAATATTTTGTTTGGTGAACTTCCAATGTCTAAAAACAACAAAGTTATTAATTTAATTATTCTATGTTCGAAACAATATTTGTTTACTTGTTTAAAAAAAGGCAAACTGCCATGCCTTTCTGGACTTTTATCTTATTTATTTAACAAATACAAGATTGAAAAATATATAGCTTGTAAAAATTTTGAAATGCAAAAATTTGTCAATACCTGGCAACCCTGGTATTCTATCTTTGACACTATGATTCAATCTTAGTCATGTTATTTGGCTTAACTAACACTTTGTTCATTAATTACCAATTTATGTGCTTTCATCCGTTCTAATATTCTTACTCTTTATATTTACCATATGATTTTTTTGTTTTTGTTTTTCTTTTGTTTTTTGTTTTTGTTTTTGTTTTTTTTTGGTTTAATTCTTTCGGTATTTTTTCAATTTAAGCAGCCTCTACCAATTAGATTGAGTGTGAGAGAGTGAGCATGCGTGAAAGAATATTTAAAAAACTGTATTGAATTTATTTATTATGTTTCTTGAGAGTAAAATTAAAAAAAAAAAAAAAAAAAAAAAAAAAAAAGAGCTATTAAGACATTTATTTGTAGGAAAGAGCATGTACGAATGATCTTTATTTAGAACAGTTTGATGTTGCTAGGATACAGGTTTCAGATCCATGATTTGATTGGTTAATTTAGATATTGAATCTCGAATTTCGAATCTCGAATCTCGTATTTCGAATCTCGTATTTTGAATCTCGAATCTCGAATGATCCTTCTCGGCTTTCGTAGAATCGTTACCATGTATTTGCGTTTTATTTGGCAAATAAACGGGGTATTTGTGCGTATAACTGACATAAAGGGTACCAGTTTACATAAGGAAAGTGTTTAAACATTTTAGTTATTTTCTAGTGAAACACATTATGGATAAAAGAACTGTTTCTATGCAATGCATTTGAGTCGCATTTAAAATCTAGCTGCATTCCGAGCTGTGTATGTGAACAACCCTTGCCTGCGGCCGAGGAATTAGGTCACGACTGGACTAGCGAGCGGTCTGTCGTTATCTCATACACAAGATTTGCTTCTTGCTGTAATGCACACATGGGTTTTTTTTATGTAGCTGCAAACACAAAACTTCCGATTTTAATGATTTTAATAGTAAATAAAGAGGATTGTACAACCATAGACAGTGTACTAGCGTGCATTCGGAAAGTGTTTAAACAGTTTAATTCTTTTTAAGGTAAACACATTATGCGTAAAAGAATTGCTTCTATGCAATGTATTGAGTCGCATTTAAAATCTAGTTTACTTTATTCCGAGCTTCATGTATGTAAACAATTTTACGTATCCGATTCTTGCCCGCGGCCGAGGAAATAGGTCGCGGCTGGACTAGCGAGCGGTCTACCGTTATCCAATACACAAGATTTGCGCCTTGCTGTAATGCACACACGGGTTTATTTTTGTAGCTGCAAACACAAAGAATTCAGATTTTAACGATATTAAAGAGTAAATGAAAAAAGATTATACCATTACCTATGAAGTATTGCTGTTTTGCTCTCGTAATTAAAAATAAATAGATAGTATGACTGTCATTAAAGAAAAGGCGTTTTTGTGATCTTGTCTATGTCATGAAGTAGTTTTACTGTTGGAAAAAAAAATTCAGTTATCAAACTGCAAACATTTCAAACCCATCACGTTGAGTGTACATTTTCATAACACGGGCCGAAGATATGCCGCGCTAGTGGACAGCCGAATCGCTGTAGGACACATGCTTCTCGTGTTTATACGTTATCACACATTTCAATGCTCATTGATTCGTTGTTATTAAGGTCTTCCGTTTCCAACGGAAGACCTTATTGTTTTCGTTCGGTTTCTTTTTCCCTATTATTAAGGTCTTCCGTTTCCAACGGAAGACCTTATTGTTTTCGTTCGGTTTCTTTTTCCCTATTATTATTATTATTAAGGTCTTCCGTTTCCAACGGAAGACCTTATTGTTATTCTTCGGTTTCTTTTTCCCTATTATTATTATTAAGGTCTTCCGTTTTCCAACGGAAGACCTTATTGTTTTCGTACGGTTTCTTTTTCCCTATTATTATTATTTTTCTTTTTTTTTCTTACAAATTTTGTGCCCGCGATTTCTCAAAAACGGCCCGGCCGATGTTCATGAAACTTTCAGATCTAATAGATATTGATCTTAACTTAATATACATTTTTTTATTTTGATGACGTCATTTCAGTTTTCAAGATAGTGACGTTTTAGCGATTTTCAAAGGGTCGGCTTGTCCAGAGACCTCCTCCTAAACGGTAAAAGATATTGAGTTCAAACTTTCAGGGATTGTAGACAATAGATTGTAGATGTGCCATTTGGCATTCATATTTGTCATGCACAAGAGGCGTTAAAGCTCGCCTGGTCCCGAAATTGAGATTAAAAAAACGTCATAATTTTTCATGGTTTTCTTTGTTTATCTGTCTTCTGAAAAATATTTTGTTTACACATGTAATGTACATTTTTTTCATTTTTACAAGACCTTTCATTTGATATCAAGAAAAAGGGGCTGGTTTCTCAAATTAGGGGACGAAAGGGCCCTAAAGTCTTTCATCTGTAGCCGTTAATTGAGGGATATTTTGTGAAATGTTTTAGAAGCAAATATGTTTATCTCACAGTTATGTATCTAAGCAATGTAATGATTTTATTATGTGTTACGTAATTAACGGTTTTTTGGGGCCAAAAGTCCAAAATTTCGATCACCCATATTTCAGAAAGGAAAAATATTTTGTGATGCAACACGAAAGAAAAGTTGTTCAAAATAATGTTCTTAACAATATGCAACCTTCAAAATTTTATTAAACGGCCCCTATAAGGAGATAAGGGATCGGCCCCTAAAATCTTCTTTCTCATATATCTCAAAACGGTAACGAATTTCTAAATACTTGTTGAACAAAATTTGTTTAGAATTGAATGACCTTTCATTAATTATCAAGAAAAAGGGACTGACCCCTAAAATAAGGGGACCAAAGGGCTCTAAAGTCTTTAATCTGTAGCCCTTTACTGAGGGATATTTTGTGAAATGTTATAAAAGCTAATATGTTTATCTCACAGCTATGTATCCAAACAATGTAATGCTTTTGTCATATATTACATAATTAAGGGTTTTTAGGGGCCAAAACTCCAAAAATTTTATCACCCATATCTCAGAAAGGAAAACTTTTTTGAAATGTAATACAGAAGAATGTTGTTCAAAAAGACATGCTTAACAATATGCAACCTTCAAAATTTCGCCAAACGGCCCCTATAAGGAGATAAGGGATTGGCCCCTAAAACCTTCTTTCTCATATATCTCCAGAACGGTAACGAATTTTTTAACACGTTGACAAAATGTGTTCATAATTAAATGTCCTTTTATTTGATATCACGAAAAAGGGGCTGGCCCCTTAAATTAGGGGACCAAAGGGCTCTTAATTCTATAATCTACATCCGTTTACTAAGGGTTATTAAAGCTAGATTGATAAAATACGTTTATATATCCTAACAATATATTGATTTTCTCTTTCGTTACACAATTAGGATTTTAGGGATTAGATGTAAACAAGTGTAATCTTTTCAATCTTAATTGGAAGAAATGCAAGTATTTAAAACGCAATGTAATAGAACTTATAAAAAGTTATACATTAAAGCAGTAGTACTTCACTCCTTTTTCCATATCATGTTTTGTTGTCTAAAATCAAAGTCCATGATGTCACATTTTCTTCTAAAAATCGGACGGAAGACCTCCTCGTTGCTCGCAACGAGATCGTGTCTAGTTATTAAGGTCTTCCGTTTCCAACGGAAGACCTTATTGTTTTCGTACGATTTCTTTTTCCCTATTATTATTATTTTTCTTTTTTTTCTTACAATTTTTGTGCACGCGATTTCTCAGAAACGGCTCGGCCGATTTTCATGAAACTTTCAGATCTGTTAGATAATGATCAAAACCTGATAGGTTTTTTATTATATTGATGACGTCACTTCCGTTTTTGAGAAATTGACGTTTTAGCGATTTTTAGGGGGGTTGCTTGTCCGTGGAACTTCTCCTAAACTATAAAAGATATCGAGTTCAAACTTTCAGGGATAGTAGACAAAAGAATGTAGATTTGTAATTTTATTTTCATTTTGATCTGTCTTGAAAGGCGCCGAAGCTCGCCTGGACCCGAAAATTGAGATGGAAAAAACATCGAAATTTTTTCTGGTTTTCTTTAATTATCTCTTTTCTGAAAACTATTTTGTTAAAACATGTAATGTAAAAAAAGTTTCAATTTACAGGACCTTTTCTTTGAAATCAAGAAAAAGGGGCTGGCCCCTCAAATAAGGGGTCCAAAGGGCTCTAAAGTCTTTAATCTGTAGCCCTTTACTGAGAGATATTTTGTGAAAAGTTATAGAAGCAAATATGTTTATCTCACAGTTATGTATCCAACCAATGTAATGATTTTATAATGTATTACGTAATTAAGGGTTTTTAGGGGCCAAAAGTCCAAAATTTCGATCACCCATATCTCAGAAAGGAAAAATATTTTGTAATGCAATACAGAAGAAAAGTTGTTCAAATTAATGTTCTTAACAATATGCAACCTTCAAAACTTCGTTAAACGGCCCCTTTAAGGAGATAAGGGATCGGCCCCTAAAACCTTCTTTGTCATATATCTCCAGAACGGTATCGGTTTTCTAAACACTTGTTGAACAAAATTTGTTTAAATTTAAATGACCTTTCATTTAATATCAAGAAAAAGGGGCTGGCCCCTCAAATAAGGGGATCAAAGGGCTCTAAAGTCTCTAATCTGTAGCCCTTTACTGAGAGATATTATGTGAAAGGTTTTAGAAGCAAATATGTTGTTCTCACAGTTATGTATCCAACCAATGTAATGATTTCATTATGTGTTACGTAATTAAGGGTTTTTAGGGGCCAAAAGTCCAAAATTTCGATCACCCATATCTGAGAAAGAAAAAATATTTTGTAATGCAATACAGGAGAAAAGTTGTTCAAATTAATGTTCTAAACAAAATGCAACCTTCAAAATTTCGTTAAACGGCCCCTTTAAGGAGATAAGGGATCGGCCCCTAAAACCTTCTTTGTCATATATCTCCAGAACGATAATGAATTTTTAAACACTTGTTGACAAAATGTGTTCAGAATTAAATGTCCTTTCATTTGATTTCAAGAAAAAGGGGCTGGCCCTTTAAATTAGGGGATCAAAGGGCTCTAAAAGAATTTTATCTATAGCCCTTTAATGAGAGCCATCTTGTGAAAGGTTATGAAAGCTAGATTAAGTATAATACGTCTACATATCCTAACAATATGATGATTTGCTCTTGCGTTACCCAATTAGGGTTTTTAGGGACCAGATGTAACAAGTTTAATATTTTCAATCTTATTTGGAAGAAATGCAAGTATTTTAAAAAGCAATGTAATAGAAGTAAAAAGCATTACTTTAAAGCATTAGTACTTCACTCCTTTTTCCATATCATGTTTTGATGTCGAAAATCAAAAGTCGATGATGTCATTTTTCCTACTAAAAATCGGACGGAAGACCTCCTCGTTGCTCGCAACGAGATCGTGTCTAGTTTTAATTTTTTTTCTTACGAATTTTGTGCACGCGATTTCTAAGAAACAGCCAGACCGATTTTCATGAAACTTTCAGATCTGATAGATAATGATCTAAACCTTATAGGTTTTTTATTTTATTGATGACGTCACTTCCGTTTTTTAAAAATGGACGTTTTAGCGATTTTTAGAGGGGTCGCTTGTCCCTCTACGTTCTTCTAAACTATAAAAGATATCGAGTTGAAACTTTCAGGGATAGTAGACAAAAGACTGTAGATTTGTAATTTTATTTTCATTTTTATCTTTCTTGAAAGGCGCCGAAGCTCGCCTGGACCCGAAAATTGAGATGGAAAAAACGTCGTGATTTTTTCTGGTTTTCTTTAATTATCTCTTTTCTGAAAAATATTTTGTTAAGACATGTAATGTAAAAAAAGTTTCTATTCCCAAAACTTTTCCTTTAAAATCAAGAAAAAGGGGCTGACCCCTCAACTTAAGGGGCCGAAGGGCTCTAAAGTCTTTAATCTGTAGCCCTTTACTGAGAGATATTTTGTGAAATGTTATAGAAGCAAATATGTTTATCTCACAGTAATGTATCCAAGCAATGTAATGATTTTGTCATATATTACGTAATTAAGGGTTTTTAGGGGCCAAAAGTCCAAAATTTCGATCACCCATATCTCAGAAAGGACAAATATTTTGAAATGCAATACAGAACAAATGTTGTTCAAATTAATGTTCTTAACAATATGCAATCTTCAAAATTTTGTTAAACGGCCCCTATAGGGAGATAAAGGATCGGTCCCTAAAACCTTCTTTCTCATACATCTCCAGAACGGTAACGAAATTCTAAACCCTTGTTGAACAAAATTTGTTTAGAATTATATGACCTTTCATTTAATATATAAAAAAAGGGACTGGCCCCTCAAATTAGGGGCCAAAAGGCTCTAAATTCTTTAATCTGTAGCCCTTTACTTAGAGATATTTTGTGAAATGTTATAGAAGCAAATGTGTTTATCTCAATGTTATGTATTCAAGCAATGTAATGATTTTATCATGTGTTACGTAATTAAGGGTTTTTAGGGGCCAGAAGTCCAAAATTTTGATCACCCATATCTCAGAAAGGAAAACTATTTTCTAATGCAGAACAGAAGAAAAGTTGCTCAAAATGATGTTCTCAACAAAATACATTCTTCAAAAATTCGTTAAACGGCCCCTATAAGGAGTTATGGGATCGGCCCCTAAAACCTTCTTTCTCATATATCTCCAGAACGGTAACGAATTTCTAAACACTTGTTGAACAAAATTTGTTTATAATTAAATAGCCTTTCATTTGAAATCAAAAAAAGGGGCTGGCCCCTCCAATTAGGGGACCAAAGGGCTCTAAAGTCTTTAATCTGTAGCCCTTTACTGAGAGATATTATGTGAAAGGTTATAGAAGCAAATATGTATATCTTACAGTTATGTATCCAAGTAATGTAATGATTTTATCATGTGTTATGTAATTAGGGGTTTTTAGGGGCCGAAAGTCTAAACTTCTGATCACCCATATCTCAGAAAGGAAACATATTTTGTAGGTCAGCACAGGAAAAAAGTTGTTTAAAATGATGTTCTAAACGATATGCAACCTTCAAAATTTCGTTAAACAGCCCCTTTAAGGAGATCAGGGATCGGCCCCTAAAATATTCTTTCTCATATATCTCTAGAACGGTAACGAATTTCTAAACACTTGTTGAACAAAATTTGTTTAGAATTAAATGGCCTTTCATTTGATATCACGAAAAAGGGACTGGCCCCTTAAATTAGGGGATCAAAGGGCTCTAAAGTCTTTTATCTATAGCCCTTTAATAAGACCCATTTTGTGAATGTTTGTTAAAGCTAGATTAGGTATAATACGTTTATATATCCTAACAATATAATGATTTCTTCTTGTGTTACCCAATAAGGGTTTTTAGGGACCAGAGGTAAACATGATTAATTTTTTTCATCTTAATTGGAAGAAATGCAAGTATTTATAAGAACAATGTAAGAGAACTAATAAAAAGCGATACAATAAAGCAATAGTACTTCACTCCTTTTTCCATAACATATTTTGTTGTCAAAAATCAAAGTCAAAATGTTGTCAAACGGCCCCTATAAGGAGAAAATGGATCGGCCCCTAAAACATTCTTTCTCATATATCTCCCGAACGGTATCGGGTTTCTAAACACTTGTTGAACAAACCTTTCATATGATATCAAGAAAAAGGGGCTGTCCCCTTAAATTAGGGAACCAAAGGACTCTAAAGTCTTTAATCTGTAGCCCTTTACAGAGAGATATTTTGTGAAAGGTTATAGAAGCAAATATGTTTATCTCACAGTTATGTATCCAAGCAATGTAATGATTTTATCATGTGTTACGTAATTACGGGTTTTTACATGTAGGGGCCAAAAGTCCAAAATTTAAATCACCCATATCTCAGAAAGAGAAATATTTTGAAATGCAATACAAAAAAAAGTTGTTCAAAATAATGTACTTAACAAATATGCAACCTTCAAAATTTCGTTAAACGGCCCATATAAGGTGATAAGGGATCGGCCCCATAAACCTTCTTTCTCATATATCTCTAGAACGGTAACGAATTTTTACACACTTGTTGACAAAATGTTAAATGACCTTTCATTTGATTCCAAGAAAATTGGGCCGGCCCTTTAAATTAGGGGATCAAAGGGCTCTAAAAAATTTATTTATAGCCCTTTTTGAGAGCCATCTTGTGAAAGGTTATTAAAGCTAGATTAGGTATAATACGTTTATATATCCTAACAATATAATGATTTGCTCTTGCGTTACCCAATTAGGGTTTTAAGGGACCAGATGTAAACAAGTTTAATCTTTTCAATCTTAATTGGAAGAAATGCAAGTATTTTAAAAAGCAATGTAATAGAACTTATAAAAAGCGATACATTAAAGCAATAGTACTTCACTTCTTTTTCCATATCATGATTTGTTGTCGAAAATCAAAGTCGATGATGTCATTTTTTCTTCTAAAAATCGGACGGAAGACCTCCTCGTTGCTCGCAACGAGATCGTGTCTAGTTATGATTTTTTTTCTTCCGTTTTTTGTGCACGCGATTTCTCAGCAACGACTCGGCCGATCTCCATCAAAATTTCAGATGTGATACATATTGGTCTGAACTTGATAGCAAATTTTTTGCATTGATGACGTCACATCCGTTTTTGCCATATTGACGTTTTGACGATTTTTATATGGGTATTTTGTCTGCGGCAGTTCTCCTAAAGTATAAAAGATATTGTGCTCAAATTTCTACAGTTGGTAGAGGAAAGATTGAAGTTTTGCATGGTTGTTGTTTTACATGTCTAGCACTACATGCGCCAAAGCTCGGTAGGGCTCGAAAATTGAGATATGAAAAGCGTCGTCAATTTTCGTGCTTTTCCTCTTTTATCTCTTTTCTGGAAAATATTTTGTTAAAATATGTAACGTAAAATTAGTTTGAATTTACAAGACCTTTCAGTTGATATCAAGAAAAAGGGGCTGGCCCCTCAAATTAGGGACCTAGAGGGCTCTAAAGTATTTTGCCCATAGCTCTTCACCGAGGGATATTCTGTAATAGATTATAGAAGCAAATATGTTCATCTTACAGTTATGAAGCCCAGCAGTATAATGATTTTCTCATGTGTTACGTAATTACGGGTTTTTAGGGGCCAAAAGTCCAAAACTTTGATCACCTATATCTCAAAAAGGAGAAATGTTTTGAAATGCAGTATAAAAGAAAAGATTCTTAAAATGATGTACTTAACAACATGCAACCTTCAAAATTTGGTTCAGCGGCCCCAATAAGGAGATAAGGGACCGGCCCCTAAAACATTCTTTCTCAGATATCTCAAGAATGGTAACAAATTTCCAAACAATTGTTGAACAAAATGTCTTTAAAATCAAATAACTTGTCATTTAAAAGGTTTTACAAGAAAAAGGTACTGGCCCCATATTACTGGATGTTTCAATTTGAACCTTTTATTTCAACCCCAGTACCATTCTTGATTTTTGTACCAATGGCCAGACCAATTCGTTTATTTTTAAGCGAGTTATGAGTTTTTGGGCATTTGAGTTTCGATTGGCGTGCTTGACATGTAATGTAGTAAAAAATTCTAACTCCCGAACCCTTCGCTCAATCCTAATGAAATTTTGTGTAAATATACCTCGGACCCCATTCTTATTGTCTGCCAAATATGCAGCGGATTGAACGATTAAGAAGAAATTCCTGAGATCAAGCGGCAAGTATAGCCTGTACGAGGACTTAAAATTTACACAGTACAAGGGATGTAAGCAGCCGCGTAATATTTCTGTTGCATGTATATATCTTGTTTTCCGTTTAGTCTGTATCTACGATAGCGTGTGAACTACTTATGGATGTAAGAACTGTGGAAATTACTCTCATAAATTTTTTACCGAATAAATTTACGTGTTACTGATTTCGTTATTTCTACATTTATAAAGATTTTATCAATCCTGTTGAAATACAACAGTCAAACACAATAGTAAACGACACGGAAAAAAATCACAGCACTGAAATACATGTGCAAAATGCATCAGTCATTGTTTTAGGACTTTACTTCCCCTAAATGTCGTTAACCGAATCCGAGATGCACACCTCAAAATTCTACTTTCGATTTATTTACGACGAAAAGCGAGATCGGGTCTTTTCACCCCCCCTCCAGACACAAACACGCATCAATATTTCAAATGACCTCGCACTGTTACCAAACCTGTGTAGTCAGACATCTCACACGTTGTTTTTCATCTAATACAGACATTTAGCTCCTGCCCCGAGCGGAAACGCCCCAAATTCAAAAAGAAATTCGGGAATTATTTCGCGTCAGCCATGTTTTGACGTGAACCTTCGCTGAAATACTGTTATGACACCGGCAAAGTCTGTGTGTTCTAATCTCGCCGGAGACAATTTCGTTTTCTTTTTTTTCTTTTTGGATTTTCAACATAAACTATTCAACATCAAGGGGTTGTTGGATTGTAGTACATGTTGAAAATACACTTCCATTAAGATTTTGACAGATACAGTTTTTAATTTTTAGGGTCTTCCGTCTTCAGCGGAAAACCCTTCTATTATTTTATTGTTTCTAATTCACTTTTCTTATTATTAAAGTCTTCCGTTTCCAACGGAAGACCTTATTGTTATTCTTGCTCCCCCCCCTATTATTAAGGTCTTCCATTGATGTACTTAACAACATGCAACCTTCAAATTGTTGTTCAGCGACCCAAATAAGGAGAAAAGGGCCCGGTCCCTAAAATGTTTTTCTCAGATATCTCAAAAACGGTAACAAATTTCTGAACAACTGTTTATCAAAATTTGTTTAAAATTAAATAACCTTTCATTTGATACAAAGAAAGTGGTGCTGGCCCCATATATTAGAGACCTAGAGGGCTCTAAAATCTTATAGCTATAGCTAATCGCCTAGGGATATTTTGAAATCGATTATAGAAGCAAATATCATTATCTTGCAGTTATAAAGTCCAACAGCATAACGATTTTCTCATGTGTTACGTAATTAGGGTTTTTTGGGGGGTGCAAAATTTAAAACTTTGATCACCTATACCTCCAAAAGGAATACTATTTTGAAATGCAGTATAGAAAAAACCATGCTCAAAATGAAATACTTAACATAATTCAACCTTCAAAATTTGGTTCAGTAGCCTGAATAAGGAGATACCGGACCGTCCCCTAAAACTTTTTTTCTCAGATATCTCAAAAACAGTAACGAATTGACATTAAATGACCTTTCATTTGATACCACGAAAAAGGGGCTTACCCCATATAATAAGGACCTAGAGGGCTCTAAAATCTTTTATCTATAGCTCTTCAGCGAGGGATATTTTGTAAAAGATTATAGAAGCAAAAATGTTTATCTTTCAGTTATGAAGCCCGAAAACATAACGATTGTTTCATGTGTTACGTAATTAGGGGTTTTAAGAGGTCAAAATCCAAAACTTTGATCACCTATATCTCCAAAAGTTAAAATATTTTGAAATGCAATATAGAAGAAAAGATGCTCAAAAAATGAACCTAAAATCATGCAACCTTCAAAATTTGGTTTAGTGGCCTTCATAAGGAGATAAAGGACCGGCCCCTCAAACTTTTTTTTCTCAGATATCTCAAAAACCGGTAACGAATTTCTAAACAATTGTTGAACAAAATGTCTTTAAAATTAAATGACCTTTCATTTGATACCACGAAAAAAGGGGCTGGCCCCTAATATTAGGGACCTAAAAATTGTCCCTATCTCTTTACCGAGGTATATTTTGTAATGTATTATAGAAGCAAATCTATTTATCTGACAACCTTAATCTTGCAACCTTCAAACTTAGGCACAGTGGCCCCAATAAGGAGAAAATGGACCGGCCCCTTAAACGTTGGATATCTCAAGAATGGTGACGAATTTGCAAACACTTGTTGAACAAAGCTCTTACACCTTTCTTGCCCTTCGAATGTACACCCTGTTTTTCTATTCTTAAACATATTTAGTTGTTCACAGCAAAATCAAGATCGAACACATATCTCAAATTCTAAAATCAGACGGAAGACCTCATGAATCATAGAAATAATGTCAAACTTGTTATTGTTGTCAATATCATCTGAATGTGGGTGACAGATAACAGCACAAACCATGTGCCAACTAATGCCCTGCTTCCCAAACCACTCACTCTGTGTCTCACGGAAAGTCTGAGGCAAGTACTTCATGGCCCAATCGGCAATTATCAACACCTCGTGTGACTTCAAGTTTTGGAGAATGTTCCTTTTACACAAGTCCTGATTAACATTCCTGATTAAATGATCCCCCCAAGCCCAAACTTTCTCTGCTGACACCCCAAAGTCATGTTTAACTTCTTCCCTTTCTTGGATGCTTGGAAAATTTGTACCCTCTATTAAGTCATGAATTTCGGTACTAACACTGTACATGATGTCACAAGACTCACAGGTACCAGTGTGAGCATGCTGGCACTCTTCTTCCGACAATGCATATTGTATACAGTGTTGAGCACAGTCACTTTCAGGTCTGATGTGACTTCTAAACCCACTCTTTAAATGCAGCTTCAAAGTGTCAATCTTCCCTTTAAGTTCAGATATTCTAAAATCTGGAAGTGCAAGATTTGACACAATCCTCTTCAAGGTATCGATGCCCTCTAGACCATCACTAACAAAGTTGTCCAAACCATGAAGAGATTGAAGCTGGGAGGCCTTGATAATTTTGTAAAGAGTTGCCCTGGATGGAGAAATTAGAGAATTCTCCTTGCAGTAGTTTTCATATGCGGTAATAAGCCGAGAAGCAATCATTGTTCTAATCATCTTTGGAACTTTCACTGTAAGGCCTGAGGATAACTTAAGTTTGTTGGTCCAAAACCAACAACTTGAAGATAACACGGAGCAGAAATGAATTCAATAAAGTGATGAATAAAGTGATGAATTTTCTCCTTTGAAAGACGTAGTCGGGATATTTTTGGTGGAGTTACATACTGTCCAGGTCCATGTGTTGAAGCGTACTTCAATAAAAGTCTGAAGCTCTGACTTGGTGTACATTCCCACAATTATGGACAAAATCTGTATCTTAGTTGTATAATCTTCAGCTTTTCTGTAAGCTTCTACAACAGTCTCTGTGAGGGGATCTTTAGGTCTGGATTCCTGATCTTTAGGTTTTATGCTTTCCAAGACATCCTTCATCAAGAGGGAGCCCTGGGATGGTGCAATGCTTTCACAAACATATTGGAAGGCAGTACGAGCTTGACGTATATAGTACATTCTCGTTGAATACTGAAGTTGATCAAGATTCATTAATGGCTGTGATTTTAAAGGGGAGTACTTTCCATCTGACATTAATTCCATAGCTTCATTAAAGATTTCACGCTGTGATCTTTCATCTTTGGACCAATCAGACCCCACAGTTTTCTGAGATGACAGAAGATCAAAATCTAAAAATAAATATAACAATAAATATTATATATATACCGGTATATTCCTTCAAATATATTTATTCAAAGTATTACACTAAACCCAGCTGTTGGATACACGCATATATATATATATATAAACATTTGAAACATTCAATTCTGTATGAACTTTTTCGTGATGTCACAATGATCATAGCATGCGCTTATCTCTTGTCGCTTGGATTATTGTAAACATAAAATCTAGATAATTTCAACAGTTCTGAACAATTTGTTTTTTTCAAACGTAAATATAAGTAATATACAGCAATGTTAAAAAGTACACTGGGATATGAAAATGAGGAAAAGGGTGTGATATAATGGTGAAAGGAAACTTACATTTTTTCATCAGAAATTTCATTTAAATCAGCATTTATTTGTAGAATTTAAAGTACACAATATTGCGCAAGTCCATAAATTCAAAAAAGGGGTTTTTTATGATTTGTTTTTGATTTTTGTTTTTTTTCATGACTTAAAGAATACCATAATAACATTGCATGTTTTTCTTTTTTTTTTAACAGTGTAAGTTAACAGTGAATGACTAGGTGCTGCATTTCTTATTTGTTATGTTTCATCCTGATTATTGATAAAATACAATGTAAGAGTAAGCTCCCAAGGCACTCCGAATAAATCGCTTACATAAAATTCATCATGAGTTCACCGTTCACTTTGTGCTTTTGCTTCAATTGCGTTTTGAGTTCGCTCATTGCGAATTCCATTCAGAGTTCGCTAACCATTCAAGTGGAAACGTAGAACGCTTCATGGACTGTAACTGTAGTCATCAGAATCAATCGCTGCACAAAATTTTATATTTATCAGGCAAAGGGTTCTCAATTGAAAGATACTGAGTGCAAGATTTACTTTCTAATACACTTCTGTATATGAGAAAGCTTGCAGACAAAGTGGTTCCTAAAAATTCACAATATTGCTATCTGGGAATTAATATAATTTTAACTTCATATAATCAGAATATTTTTATCTGAGGGGCACATGTATTTGTCGTACCTGAATCTGTTGTCTGAGAGCATGGTGCACTATCGCTTTTGGTATTTTCTGGAGCATCAATTCTTCTATCCGTGTCTAAAAATAAAATTGAAATCTGTATGTATATATCCAAAATAGCAAATTAAACTTTGTCTTTTTAGTTTGTACAAGTCATACTTCACAAGGACCAATTTGTGATGGTTCTTCGTATTGAAATCTTGAGATTTATATTCTACATGTAATTCATAACTGCACAGCTGCACCTGTACATGTTGCATGTGAACATGATACACAATGTTTTTTTATAAATGGGTTGGAATCACCCCCCCCCTCCTCTCCTCCCCCAAATAAGAAATATTTTTCAGGTATGTGCTATATTATAATATATGAAATATAATATATAACAGAGCATTATGCACTTGATATCACCTTACCTGATATTTCCATACTGTCTTCAGGCACAAACAGTTGCCTTTCATTCTCTTGGTCCTCTGAAAGAACAAAAAAGCTCACTTAACCAATGTATTATTCATTCAAAATGTTGATTAGCAACAAAACAGCCACAACACTAGACAATATTAATGATTCTATTAAATTGTAAAATATAATTTTTTGTCTATTTTATACCTCTTGGGTGAAAAAAAAGATCCATCAGCGTCCATTGCTTCAGAATTTGTAGTTCTCTCTAATAAACAGCATATTTCTACAAAAAAGTACATGTAATGTACATGTATATAATATCATCTAATATAACAGTATATGTAATCTATATAAATCTTATTTCTGATTTTCATACACAATATCTAATGTACATATTATACAAATATCAATTGGATATCCCAAGTGTTGATTAGCTGAACTTTATTGACATATTATGATATAACTAAATACAAAGTGTAGACGATTAAAGATTTTGATCCAAAAGATATTGTTATTATCAGTTATTCTAATGTTTTCCAGCTAAACAAGTTTTCAGCATGAATACAAACTAAGAGCTATCTTAATGATAAAAATACATTAACCCTTTGAAATACCCTTTGATTTTTTTAAACCTTTGTATGTGTCAATCTGTGTTATTCTCTTAAATGCTTCAGTGAGAGAAGCAGGTCTGGCATACCCCCCCCTTCAATATCTTTGGTATGAAAATATCAGACAACATTTGTTCTTACATGTAGTACTCCTCAACCCCTTTGTATTTTTATTTTCTGTTTAAATTGTTTTCAAATAAACAAGTAAATTTCAAATTTAAAACACTTTAACACTATAAAAAATGTACTGTGCATATACATCTTTTCCATAGAATGGCATAGATATCTAATCAAATGGGGGGGGGGGGTAGTTTTAAACCGATTAGATATTGACATGATTGATACATGTAGTAGGTTCTAGCAATATTTACTGGTACACATAATTGGACTGTTATATAAATATTTTTGGTATGTTAAGAAATATGCCATTACGTAAAGGCGAGGGTTTTCTTACCAGAACCAGTGGGAACATGTGTGCTCAGCTTCATCCATATCTCTCGGCTTTGAATGAATGTTATTCCCCTCGCGACTGTGCCAGATTGAGATTTGTCATGTAGTGGATGACAGCATGTTCTCCTTTTTCTTTTCCATTGAATCCCAAATTCTTGCCTGTGTTTAGCACATATACGCCCGCTGAACTTTGACAGCCTCAGCCCATACACACCAGCACGGTTAAGAATTAACAATGGTTCTGGTATGTGTGCAAATTCTGACTCAGAGGTACATTTAAAAAATCTCAAGTGTGCTGAAGTCTCTTTCTTACAGTCTTGAAGTATATAATCTGCTTTCTCTTTACAATTTTCACCAAAACTACATTTCAACCCATCCATCTTGTTGACATCTGCTTTCTCCAATCATTCTTCTTTATCTTCTTTACACGAGAGTTCCACAAAGGGAGATAATTTAATCTCTAAAAGTTCGTAATTTAAACACCGGAAAATAAGCTTAATATTTATTTGCAACCAAATTCCCATTCAGGTATATTTCTTTATGGATAATTCTATTTTTTTAACCAAGAAGTTCTAAATTTAAAACGTTTCTTGGGGTTTTATATCCTGCTATTAGAAGTTGTGTGTTTTGGACATTACCTATCTTATTATAATATTTGATCATCTAGCTTAAAATCAAAGAATGAATTAAAAAATATTTGTGCACCAAATCAAAGGTATTTGTATCAGATGTTATGTGAATCTGACTCTAGGTATGATTAAACTCTATTTAATACTTAAATGACTATCTGAAATTAGCCTTATTCATGCATGAAATTTATTATGAATAATGAGCTAAAAATAGAAATGGTCTTATCTGGGGGATTTCGGTGGTGCAGATAAATTCAACCATGAAAATTTGATAAAATAGACAATATACTTTAGATATATCCAGATGAACTATGAAAATTAATCTACACCTTTCATTATAAAATTTTGATTTTGCATGGTTCTATCGTAGACTGCCTCTTAATTATATGCTCTGATCGCAAGATCTATAACAGTTTATGATTAAGGTATACGTTTACTCAGAATGAAAAAATGAAAAACCATCTATTGTGTGTTAAATACTTATCATGGTAGTGCTATTTTTCACTTTCAAAAAATAAGGTCAATTACGTACTTTTTGAGACTGGTTATTGAATATTTTCTGAAAATTTAAGAAAAGTCCCAAAAATTTTTACCGTATGTTTGAAGTTTTCTAAATTGTGAAAAAAAGACAAATAGCTGAACTCTTTTAAAATTGAAATACAGTTTATAAACGGCAATGACACTAAACAGACACAAAGTATTAAGTGCTCTAGTTCTTGTTTTTCCTTCTGACTTCTTTTTTGCTTTATATCTCAAAAACTATTAAACCGATTTGCAAGAAATTTTCAGGGATTATGTTAAATTCTTGTCCCTTGGAGCTTTAAAACTTTCAGTTATAAAGTCACTTCCGTTTTCTAGTTACGTCATTTTAAAAATTTTCAAAAAGTGATTTTGTCCAGCACTTTTCTCGTAAACGGTTGATTATAAAGACTTGAAATTTTCTGTGATTGTAAATCTGCGGATTTACTTATGGCAAATGTACAGAAAAAATTATTTTGTCACTTCCGGTCCAAACCGGAAGTGAAACAAATTTTTCGAAAAAATGAATTTTCTGATTTAATCAAAAATGAATATGTGTTTTATAGAACTTACCTAGCTGAATCTAACACTGAAAGCCGTTTGAAAATCGGACGAGGCATTACAGAGATATCGGGGTTTAAAAATTGATTTTTTTCGGAAATTTTGATTCCGCGTCCTTGGTTTAAAAAATAGCTTAATGTTCAAAGTAAAATTAACTCGTACCAAAAATAATTGTTAAGTCGTATTTGAACACATTCGGATTTTTTTGTTAAGTCGTTCTTGAAATCAAAAAAGTTTTTGTTAAGTCGTACTTAAAATCATTCGGACTTTGTTAAGTGGTACCAGGAATAATTCGACTTTTTTCATATTTTTATTTTAATTAGTCTTGTCATTGGTTAAAGAGCTCTGCTTCTTACAGGAACTTCCAGCTTTACTTCCGACATTAAAGGAAGACCCACTCGTTGCTTTGCAACGAGCTTTGCTCTAGTTTTTCTTCTTTTTTTTCCAACCAACCAACCAATGTCTCTAAAACTACTTCACCGATTAACATGAAACTTTCAGGTCTGATAGATAATGATCTGAACCTTATTGGAATTTTTTTTTATTATGACGTCACTTCCGGTTTTTGAGTTATTTACAATTTAACGATTTTCAGAGGGTCAGCTTGTCCAGGGGTAAACTCCTAAACGATTTAAGATATTGAGTTCAAAATTTAAGGGATTGTAGACAAAAAGGTGTAGATCTGACATGTGGTATATATATTTTCCTGTGACCAAAAGCGCCGAAGCTCGCCCGAGCTCGAAAATAACATTTAAAAAAGCGTTGTGATTTTTCGTGATTTTCTTTCAATATCTCTTTCCTCGATTGTATTTTGTTATAACATATAGAACAAAAAATCTTTATAAAGTCAAGAGCTTTTATGCGACATCAAGAAAAAGGGGCTTGCCCTTCAAATAAGGGGCTGAGGGATCTCTAAAGTCTTTTAATGATAACTTTTCACTGTGAAATATTTTGTGATACATTATAGAAGCAATTATGTTCGATCTAACGTTATCCACCTACACATGGCAATCATTTTCCTCTATGTTACGTAATTAGGAATTTTAAGGGGCCAGAAGTCCAAACATTTGATGCTCAATATCTCAAAATGGAGAAAAGTTTTGAAAAGCAATATTGAACAAAAGATGCTCAAAATATTAAGCTTAACAATCTGCAACCATAATTTCTTTGTTATGCAGTCCCTAAAAGGAGTTACAGGGTCGGCCCCGAAAACGACCCTCTCAAGATATCTCGAGAACAGTACAAAATTTGTAAACACTTGTTGCACAAAATGTGTTTGAATTGATAAGAGCTTTCATTTGAAATCATGAAAAAGGGGCTGGCCCTTCAAATAAGGGGCTGAGGGATCTCTAAAGTCTTTTAATGATAACTTTTTACTGTGAAGTATTTTTGATACGTTATAGAAGCGATTATGTTCATTCTAACGTTATTCACCTACACATGGCAATCATTTACTCCTATGTTACATAATTAGGGATTTAAGGGGCCAGAAGTCCAAAAATTTGATGCTCAATATCTCAAAGTGGAGAAAAATTTTGAAAAGCAATATTGAACAAAAGATGCTCAAAATATTGAACTTAACAATCTGCAACCATAATTTCTTTGTTATGCAGTCCCTAAAAGGAATTACAGGGTCGGCCCAGAAAACGACCCTCTCAAGATATCTCGAGAACGGTACAAAATTTGTAAACACTTGTTGAAAAAAAAGTGTTTGAATTGATTAGAGCTTTCATTTGAAATCATGAAAAAGGGGCTGGCCCTTCAAATTAGGGGCTGAGGGGCACTAAAGTCTTTTAATGATAACTTTTTACCGTGAAATATTTTGTAACACGCTATAGAAGCAATTATGTTCATTCTATGGTTATTTACCTATACATGGTAATCATTTCCTCCTATGTTATGTAATTAGGGATTTTAAGGGGCCAGAAGTCCAACACTTTGATCTTCAATATCTCGAAATAGAGGAAAATTCTGGAAAGCTTATTTAACAAAAGATGCTTAAAATAATGTGCTTAACAATGTACAACCATATATTGTTATTATCTGGACACCAAAAGGAGTTTTAGGACCGGATATCTAAACGATTTGTCCCAGATATCTCAAAAATGGTAACCAATTTCTAAACACTTATTAGCGGTACACAAAAATACCTTTTAACTAAAATGAATGAAAAGGAGCTGATCTCTCAAATAAGGGTCACCGAAGGGATAGAATGTCTTTCACCCATTACACTCATAGATTCCGCCTCCTTTTCCGGATAAGTTTCGTTGACGAAGATTAAGAGTAAGGTCATTCCTTATTCTAAAAATCGGACGGAAGACCTCCTCGTTGCTCGCAACGAGATCGTGTCTAGTTATTATACTTTTTCTTTTTTTTTTCTGACTCCTTCTCGGCTTTATAACTCAAAAAGTTTCCAACCGATTTCTATGAAACTTTCAGAGATAATGTGAAACTATTATCCCTCAAAGATGTTAAAGTTTTCTTGACAACAGCACTTCCGTTTTGACGTAACGTCATTTTTAAAATTTTCAAAAAGTCATTTTGTCCGCGGCGTTTTTCAAAAACGTTTTAAGATAGAGGCTTGAAATTTTCAATGGTTATGATTTGGTTGATTTACCTCTGTAATAAGGCTGGAAATGAAAATCTGTCACTTCCGGTCGGAACCGGAAATGAAACAAATTTTTCGAAAAAATGAATTTTCTGATCAAATCAAATATGAATATGTGTTTTGTAGAGCTTATTAAACTGAATCTAACACTGAAATCCTTTTAAAAATCGGACGATGCATTACAGAGATATCAAAGTTTAAAAATAGATTTTTCCGGAAATTTTGATTCCCTGTCCTTGGTTTATAAAAGAGCGTAATGTTCAAAGTAAACTTAACTTGTACCAAAAATAATTGTTAAGTCGTACTGTAACACATTCGGATTTTTTTTGGTAAAATCGTTCTTGAAATCGGAAAGGTTTTTGTTAATTCGTACTTAAAATTATTCGGATTTTGTTAAGTAGTACCAGGAATAATTCGATTTTTTTCATCTTTTTTATTTTAGTTACTCTTGTTATTGGGTTAAGAGCTCTGCTTCTTACAGGAACTTCCAGCTTTACCTCCGACATTTACGAAAGACCCACTCGTTGCTTTGCAACGAGCTTTGCTCTAGTTATTATTATACTTTTTCTTTTTTTTTCTGACTTCTTCTCGGCTTCATAACACAAAAAGTTTTTAACCGATCTTAATGAAACTTTCAGAGATTATGTGCAACTATAATACCTCAAAGTTTCTGAAGTTTCGATGAAAACGTCACTTACGTTTTTACGTTACGTCATTTTTAAAATTTTCAAAAAGTCATTTTGTCCGCGGCGTTTTTCAAAAATGCTTTAAGATAGAGGCTTGAAATTTTCAATGGTTATGATTTGGTCGATTTACCTCTGTAATAAGGCTCGAAATGAAAATCTGTCACTTTCGGTCGAAACCGGAAGTGAAACAAATTTTTCGAAAAAATGAATTTTCTGAACAAATCAAAAATGAATATGTGTTTTGTAGAGCTTATTAAGTTGAATCTAACACCGAAAGCTGTTTTACAATCGGACATTGCATTACAGAGATATCGGGGTTTAAAAGTTGATTTTTCCGGAAATTTTTATTTCGCGTCCTTGGTTTAAAAAATAGCGTTATGTTCAAAGTAAAATTAACTCGTACCAAAAATAATTGTTAAGTCGTACTTGAACACATTCGGAATTTTTTTGTTAAGTTGTTATTGAAATCGGAAAAGTTTTTGTTTAGTCGTACTTGAAATCATTCGTATTTTGTTAAGTCGTACCAGGAATAATTCGATTTTTTCATCTTTTTATTTTAGTTACTCTTGTTGTTGGTTTAAGAGCTCTGCTTCTTACAGGCACTTCCAGCTTTACTTCGGACATTAACGGAAGACCCACGCGTTGCTTTGCAACGAGCTTTGCTCTAGTTAATCTTTTTTTTTCTTTTTCTGACTTTTTTGGGGCGCTACTTCTCAAAAACTATCCAATCGATTCCCACAAAATTTTCAGGACGGATAGAGCATAATCGGCGCTACATATTATAATTTTTTTAATTGATGACGTCACTTCCGGTTTCAGATATTGACGATTTTGTAAGTTTTTAAGGGTCATTTTGTCCACGCATCTTCTTCGAAACTAATCAGATAGAAGCTTAACATTTTCAGGGATTGTAGATGAATGTATGTAGATGTACCCCCATGGTTCCAATGATGAAAATTTGTAAAGGCCTCAAAGCTCGCCTACACCTGAAAATTGGCACCAATTTTTTTCACGAAATTTTTACACATTTTCTGTGATATTTTTTAATGTATAAATAATTTGTTAAATCATGTAATTTAAAAGTTGTTTCAAATTACACGGGCTTTCGTTTAATATCAAGAAAAAGGGGTTGGCCCCTCAAATTAGGGGCCAAGAGGGCTGAAAAGTCTTTTTACAATAACTCTTTACTGAATAATAATTTGCTATAAATTATAGAAGCAAAAATGTTCATTGTTGGGCTGTTTATCTACACAGTACCATACTTAAGTCATATGTTACGTAATTAGGGGTTTCAAGGGGCCAGAAATTCAAAATTTCGTTCATTAATGTACGAAAAAGGAGAAATATTTTGAAAAAGCATTGTAGAACAGAAGTTGCTTAAAATAATGTTCTGTACAATATGCCACCTTAATATTTTTGTATCTGACCCTATTTAGGAAATAAAGGGCCGGCCCCTAAAACACATTTATAAAGATATCCTAAGAACGGTTAACATTTCGTGAACACTTGTTGAACAAAATATGTTTATATTTGCAAGACCTTTCATTTGATATCAAGAAAAAGGGGCTGACCCCTCAAATTAGGGGTCAAGAGGGGTATTAAGTCTTTTTATACTAACTCTTTTCTGTTTTAAAATTGGACGATGCATTACCAAAATATTGGGGTTTAAAAATTGAGTTTTCCAGAAATTTTGATTCCACGTTCTTGGTTAAGAAAATAGTGTTATGTTCAAAGTTAGATTAACTCGTACCTAAAATAATTCGGAAATTGTTAATTCGTATCTGAAGACATTCGGGACTTTTTTCATTTAGTCGTTCTAGAAATTGTAAAGGTTTTTGTTAATTCGTTCTTGAAATCATTCAGACATTGTTAAGTCGTACTAAAAATTATTCGATTTTTAAAAAAATATTTTCTTTTATTTTCTTTGTAGTTGGTTTTAAGACTCTGCTTCTTACAGGAACTTCTATCTTTACTCTCGACACCACCCGAAGACCCACTCGTTGCTATGCAACGAGCTTTGCTCTAGTCTTCCGTTTCCAACGGAAGACCCTTTTGTTTTTCTACGGTTTCTTTTTTTTCTTATTAGGGTCTTCCGTTTCCAACGGAAGACCCTTTTGTTTTTCTACGGTTTCTTTTTAGGGTTTTCCGTTTTTCAACGGAAAACCCTTCTGTTATTCTACTGTTTCTTATTAGGGTTTTCCGTTTTCAACGGAAAACCCTTCTGTTATTCTACTGTTTCTTATTATTATTTTTTTTTTTTATCCGCAAATTTTGTGCACGAGATTTCTCGAACATTTGTTGTCTGATTGTTATGAAACTTTCAGGGTATGTAGACAATGTTAATATCTCGAGACGTTTTTTTCAAATTTTTAAAATTCACTTCCGGTTATGAGTTATTGCCCTTTAATTGAAAATTGGGGGGTCTTTTGTCCAGAGTTGATCTCGGGAACTACAAAAGATAGTTGCATGAAATTTAGCAGAATTGTTGGTAACATTTTATAGTTTTGCTGGCATGAAAAGTTTGGCAAAATGTTTTTTAGTGTTTTAGGTATTTGCCGGTAAAGTTTAAGGTTTTGGGGGGTCTGAAAATTTGTTGCTTTTTGTATAATAACCTTTAAACTAAAAATATTTTGTTAATACATATAGAACAAAAGTTGTTTAGAATAACGAGAGCTTTCATTTAAAATTAAGAAAAAGGGGCTGGCCCCTATAATTAGGGGTCAGCAGCTCATACAAATATTTTTCTGATAGCAAAAATCGTTATCATTTAATGAAAAAAAATTAATTCAGTTATTGTTCATATATTAAATAATGTCATTTGGTATCAAATTAAACAAGTTCTGTGCTCTATTTTTTTTCAAATTTCATAAAACAAATATGTGAGAATCGTACATGAACGAGTTAATATGTCTACATAGACCCACAAGCGAACAAATGCCACTTTAAGGCCCAGGCATTTACTGCATTACGTTGTGTTGCGTCTTAGATAAATTGTTGTGATTCAATTTCATTTTTTTTCATCTATATCATTTATGAATTCAATGAACACACATTATTTAAACGTTCTATGTGCAACTATTTGTCGGGGCGCCCCTGTTTGTAACCCCCGCGCGCGCGCCGAATGTAAACAGTAACGAACGGCATTGTAGAAAAGAGAGCCGTAATGCAGAAGAGAAGTTGTGTATTCTTTCGGTGTACACATGCATTTTCAATTTATTGTGAAACATATGAACATGCACAGGGAGCAATACTACATATTTGTTTAAGGAGGATATTTTTCTCGTGTGAATCGTTTACGAGGAAATTCTGACAGCCACACTTCTGTCGACGATCAGCCGTTGATAAGCTACGAGTAATAAAGGAGAAAAGATGGACATTAAAGTGTGTGATTTATGTGGATGTTACTAAAGAAGGTGAGGCTTTTACTCCTTTTAAAGTTTCTTGTTAACTGGTTAAAATTTAGTATATAGTATAGATGTACATGTAAGTACGTGCACACTGTTAGATGTTTTTGTTATGGTGTGGGTGTTGTTTACTAACGTGTAATTTTTACATGTTTCATGGATGTTTAGACTCGCTCGAGGTTCATGGGGAACTGGAAAGGGTAACTGAATTTATCTATTTAAAAAAATAACAGATTGTGAATTTTCAACTCAAAATTCAAAGCAGGGTCTAATTAGAAACATATCATATATTCTTGTACAGAAGACTCCAAATGTTGTCATGAATACCCTGTAGACATAACTTCAAGTAAATAAAATTGTATTCTTCAGACTTCAGAGTTAAAACATGACTTTAATATCTTTATGATGCTGATCATTGTATCATTAGAGAGGTTTAGCAGACCAACGGGTACCCGGTACATGTACTTCTACATGTAGGTTACAAGTTTGAACTATGCGTACCATTCTACCAGTTCACATAATTTTTCTTGTTTAGCAGTTATGATGTGTACTTAAATTGTCTTTGTTAATGTTTTAAATGTAATTTTTATATTCTCTTTTTTTAATCTGACTACTGGCAGTTATGGCGTGCGAGCAGTTCTCGCCGAGGACCATTTCTCACTGGTGCACTGTTACATCATATTTTCGTATATAATTTTATGTGTTGATAAAATGAGGTAACAATGCACTGGTGAGAAATGGTACTCTGCGAGAACTGATCGCACGCCAATATTGATTAATTACAGACAAAAACTGAAGGTTGCGAGTGTTATTTTTTATTGAACAACATTGTTTAAAATAATTCTTTATATATGTGACGATCAGACCGGTTTGAATACCAGTGCCAGATAGCGCAGTTGGTAGAGCACCTGACTAGAGATTCAGGGGGCCCAGGTTCAAATCCCGGTTTGGTCCTTCATTATTTCTCCCATCCTGTTACAATATTGGTGTTGTGACCAACCCCTGGAACTAACAGGTTAACTCGATCCTGCCAGGGGTAATCTTCGAGGGTGAAGATCATTTAAGGGGGGAGGAATGTGACGGTCAGACTGGTTTGAATACCGGTGCCAGATACATGTAGCTCAGTTGGTAGAGCACTTGACTAGAGATTCAGAGGGCCAGGTTCGAATCCCAGTTTGTTCCGTCGTTATTTCTCCCATCTTTTACATATACATGTATATCAGATATATGACAGATGATTAAGAGTCATCACATGTTTTGCAAGATGCAATAAGTGTAAAAAACCTTTACTTTACAACACAATACATTTAAGTGAATATATATGTTTCTTGTTATTATTTGGTGTGGTTTTCTTGACAGTGTCGCATAAACAATTTACCCGCTCCTAAAACACAAACTTTCATTTTGTGGATTCAGCTTACCGCTGATTGGCTGCTGTTGCAGCAGACAAATAAGATATGTACGCACAAAACACAATGAACTTATCAGAGAATGAGTTGAGTTTATTTCAACTGTTGGAATTTGGGTATTTTTTTTAAAAATGTATACTTGTGACAAAACATATATGTGGTACATACAGCTGTAGCTTTATGAAGAAAATTTTGGTTAGACCATATATACCTATCATGCAAGCAAATGATATTTACAAAAAACTTGCAATTTATGGCGCACGAAATATACGCTAGTTTTATAAAGATTTACATACATTTAATGTACCACATTCTGTGAAAAATAATCTATTAAAAATTCATCATTAAGTTTATATGCACTCATACATGTTTTATGCTTATTACACATAGTATTGTTTTTAAAACATGTAAATTATAAGAAAATAAACAAAAACCCTCGCTAAATTTATTTGCCAAAAGAAAAAACTCAGTAGAATTGATAAAAAATGGTATACCAGAAGCTAATACCAGTACATGTACTTTGACGCTGTTCGGTGGGTAATATTCGTTTGTAATTTACGAATTGAAATATTGACTGTTGCACTACAAGTACGGTAATAAACTCTCTCTCTCAAACTCTCTCTCTCTCAATTTGATAAGTGTTTATACCTATGAAAATTTTTTAATATTATATAATGACTTGATATGCAAATTTTTGATCTTGTACTGCCTAAATGTTATGTCATGTATTGGGATATGTCATACTTATTACACTGCATGGTCAGTGTATTTTTTACAGAAATACTATGCATATGTTAATGTAAACACAGCTATTACTAGTACATGTATGTAAACCCTTACCAAAGTAAAATTATTGCTGCAACAATGCCGCAATATTGCGGCAATATTGCAGCAACACATTTTTGTTACCAGAAACCAGATTTTGAGACTAGTGAAATGTTGCCGCTAGCTGCAACAACTTCTGGTAACATTTTGGCAATACTGCTGGAGTGTTGCCGCTAGCGGCAATAACTTCTGGCAACATTCTGGCAATACTATTAGAGTTATTTCTGAAAAAATTATATTAACATGCACCTAGAATATTGCCACTAGCTGCAACGACTTCTGGTAATATTCTGGCTACACTCAGTATCATACTGCCAGAAATAATTTTCTGGTAACATCTACATTTGATCATTTAAATCATGAACTAATTTATACATAATATATAATTCGATCTGGCAATACTGCTATAGACATCATATTTGATTTAAATCTGCTTTAATTAAAATTTAAGGAGAAGCCGAGCAGTGGAAGGGGGTTAAAAAATGGTCAATTATTTAGATATGATTTCAGTTATAACACTTCAAAATTTGCCAGAAGTTTACCACAAACTTTTCTTTTTTCCTCTGATTTATAATGCTTACCGAGCTTGCAAAAGCTTTAGTAGAATTAAGACTTATAAAATTTTACACATTCAGCACAAGTCTAAATCTGTCAATTAAAATTGCATGAATTGCTTTTGTATACATGTCCCCCCCCCCCCCCAAAAAAAAAAAAATAATAGTAAGTCAAAGAAATTAAATCTAATAAATATTTTATGATTAAAGTCTTATTCTAAGAAAGTCTCAATTAAAAAAATCCAGTGATATTCTCTTCAATGGCATATAACTGTTATGCATGGTTAATTACGATGTTTCACTATAAAAGACAGTTTGAATCCCCCCCCCCCAACTCATGTTTTACGTGAATACCCACCTGTCTGTTCTTTTGTAACGGTATATTCTTTTTCATTAAGTTAAAATATCAGTCTGCTTAGATTTGAGTATCTAAACTGCTCGATGCATGTTGAATTAAGAATTTTCGTATGCTGTTTGTTTCCACTTTTACTTTCGTTTCAATGTTAAGTTTCGCGCGCGCTGATTGGTCGATCAAATCGCTAGCCGCCAATTTTCACATTCGAAGCTGCCATGTTGTCTGCCATCGAGCCTCCTGCAATCACTGGAGATGGTGAAATGAATGAAATACGGGAATTATCAGTAAACAATGTTAAAAAACCCCACTGTCAATGGAGTGTTTATCTGTAAAAAAAAAAATCAACGGCTGAACTGAGGACGAATCTGAGTGAACGAATCGAGTGTTGACATCCCCAGCACCATCTGCATGAGCACGTTTTTTAAAAAGTAAGTTTAGCAATAAAAATATATTCATTGAATGGCAGTTTAAACATGTTTGTTATAAGAAAATAAACCGAAAGACTGCGCCAATGGGTTCAACACTGTTTAAGAACCATGCGCGGATCTAGAATTTTATTCGGGGGGGGGGGGGGTCCGACGGTTATTTGAGTTTGCCAGGGGAAGGGGTCCGAGGCATATTTTTGGTAATTTTATAATGTAATTTAAAAAAATTTGAAGAGGGAGGGGGTCTGAACCCCCCCTGACCCACCTTGTAACTGCTTAAAATATGAAAACAATTGCCAATGTGCTAATATGAAATCCATTTATCTTCCCAGTAGGTCTGCCCTGGGTTACACAGACCTGAAGAAAACCATGAAAAAAGCTGTCACCTTACTGATTAAATGAATGGTGCAACTGACAACCAAAAAAGAATGATGACATAATTTGTTTAAGATTATGGAGAGGAACATATACACAACAGTGCTGAATTCCAAAGTGGATATTGTTGTGATATTCTGATAGCTGTTTTTGTGATTGTTTATGTGTGAAATCAGAATGCCCACGAGACTGTCAAAAAAAGGACATTTGGAATGCCTAGGACGAATGCCTTGATCAATCGTAATACAGCAAGTGGTTGTGCAGGACTTGTGAACATGGTTTGAGCTTTGCTTACAGTAAACAGTGAACTTTTGTCCATATCCGTCTGTGCGCGTTGTGTCAATCCGTCTGTGCGCGTTGTGTCAATCAAACTGCAATACATGTTATTCTGCAGCAATAAATTGTCACTGATTGGCTGAGTACTTTTAGTCGAGTTTCATCATGATTTATTCATCATATTTGTGTTTATTGTATTTATAAAATGTGTTAAATTTAAAGATTATTAATTTTAACTGGTGTCCTTTATAAGCATGTTGAAATTCCAGTTTCAGGTCTCTAATATTATTATATAATACATTATATTTTTAATTCAATACTTATTTTGTGCATGTTACATATTTTTTTTACTTCTTTAATATTGTGTAATCACAAACTATTTTCTATTTTTGAAAAGTCCAAATTTAATGTAATGCAAAATGTTAGTCTTGTTGTAACCTTTTTGCATCTTTAAAAAAATAAAACTGTAATGGCAATTAAAGATTTTTTTTCATTTTGGTTGTAGATTAATATAATACACATGACTGATTTACTGTATACATTTATTATTTATAAATACCATTGATGCTAGAGCACAGAAAATGCATTTAACCAATATTTCTGCAATGTCATTTTTCTTATGCAAATATATTGCCAGAAAGGTGTTGTCGCAACAATGTGTTGTAGCAAAACTTTTGCGGCAACATCTTTCTGGCAATATTGCCGCAATCTCATTTGCATACGAAAAACGCTACTGCAGCAACATTGCCGCAATGTATTGCCAGAAAGGTGTTGTTGCGGCAACATCTTTCTGGCAATATTGCCGCAATCTCATTTGCATACGAAAAACGCTACTGCAGCAACATTGCTGCAATGTGTTGCCAGAATGTTGCTGCAGTATTGCTGCAATAATGCCAGAATGTGTTGCCAGAAGGTCAATATTTTGGTAAGGGAACACAGCTAATTATTTTTTTTTTTTATTTCAGCTCAAAACAGACTCTTGTTACCACATGGCTTTTACCGGTACCTGTTGATTCTTGTGGGTCAGCTCCTGAGATTAACCTGTCACCTCTATCCACATGCATATTCCTTGTGTTCTACAGACTATTTACCGGTAATTCAAATTAAATCCGATAATGCATGAACAATAATGGAACTTGAAGAAAGCATCATGTCATGTTGTGGTTTGTGTTTGATAAGAAAGTATGAAAACAAAATTAAGGCTGTTTAAAGAAATTCATAATTGCTGTGAAAATTTGTTTTTCAATAAAAGTATGCAATTATGTTTCCTTTATTTTTTATTTCATAAAGATATTTAGGTGTGTTTACATAATTGAAAAATCCCCCCCCCCCCCCCCTCTTTTTAATTGTCTGCATTAAGATTACATGTAGGATATGTAAATGTACATTTGACTTTGAAATAACATCTGCTATGATAATTACTTTTGAAATGAACAAGAAACAACCTATTTCTACCTTTCTAAGGTATATATGCAGAAAAAAAAGTAGAAAAACATGTCAAATTTGAACATTTTTCATTGAAATCAACTCTGTTTCCAGCTACCTGGGTGTGTTTGAATTTAATTCTAATTTAAGGCAGATGTCTAACTTGTAGGTTGTAACTTACTGTTTTAGCATGGTTAGAAGGAGACTAGAAATCAGAATAGATTAGATATTCACTAAATATGATTGTTAGCTTACTTTTTTTATGAAAACAAGAAATCACAAGCAGGACAGCTGTCTATTTGTTAATTAAAATGGTACAAATCATACAATAAACAAATAAAGATAAAATTTCAGAATCATTGATGATTGTTTTCAATATGTGTGAGAATATACTCAAGGAAATTGCCACAAGTTTCATAAAATTAGGTAAAACATTTCAAACCATGACTTTTTATGAAAATCAAAAGATATGGGGGGGGGGGTATACATGTAAGGGTATTTCTAAGTGATGTGAAGCTTTTATCATGATTATATCATGTAGGCGTATGTTGTATTGAATAAGGTCTCTTTTTAAAGGTGGTTGAACAACAGTTGACCTCTAAAAGGTCAGGTAAAGATGTTTTACTATGGAGAACCCTGTAAATCTGCATGATCTGTGTTTACTAAAGGAAATTGGAAATGGTGGGTTCACTTAAATGGCCATATTTTTATTAAACCTCAATGGAATTGGCAATATGTGGTATTCTTTTTCTCAGAATTGCATTAGCTTTCTTATTCTAAGACAAACCGTCTTTTCATAAAAATGTTAGTGTACTAAGTTAAAGGTACAAGGAACAGTTTCGGATAAAGTACCGTCAATATTTTTGTAAAATTGAGAGTGACTGTACTTGAAGGTTTATCATTGTTGCGTAGATTCATGAAATGAATTTTAATGATTATCAATAGTTAGAGGGATGTCTCTTGTTGGAATTGGTAAGCAATATTAAGGCCCCTAATTTTAAGTACATGAGAAGCAGAAATAAATTGTGAAACTTGCGGCTATGACAGATGTGTTGACTTTACAGTGAAATTGAAGGTTACAAATGGGAGGTAATATAACATGAAATGTAGGTGGATGGGATATTATATGCCTATTTAGTATTTACTGGGTATGAGGACAATAGCAAGTTTATTGTCCCCAAAGACAGCAACTATTTAATGAGGCAAAGCCAAGGGAAATAGTTGCTGTGGAATGGGACAATAAACTTGCTATTGTCAGAATAGTCAGTTAATTGGTATTTCATTATACAGAAGAAAACTTAATTTGTCAGCGATGCAGAATTTCTTGATGATAAACAAATAAGAGTTAAATCAAACTTTGTATTTAATGCGGCGATCTTATTAGGTCAGAGGTGTTCTGAGTTTAAGGTGATATGGGACACTTCCATGTTGTGACGTATTGTTTATCGAAATAAACAATAAAATAAAGTGTAATAATATAAGTACATGTAGTTTCTTTTCAAAAATGGTCACCTAACTCCTTAACGCAGTGGGTTAGAGGGTTTACTAGGAACCTGTAAGTCATGAGTTCGAATCCCACTGGGGTTTTTACAATTTTTACCTTTTCAAATATTTTTAAAAGCTATATTTTGGTTAAATATTGTAAAATTTGAAAATTCTAAACCAGTGAAATTTTTTCAATTATATAGTACTTTAATCCACATTAATATCGACAGATGTCCCATACCACCTTAAAAAGGAGGGAAATCAAATTCTGCTGATGAATGGTTTTGATGACTATTCACCATGGGCAGATAGCATGGATACTATTTTAAAGTAGATAAAAAGGCATGTTTATGCGGGCGCCTTCTAGTGATCAATTTGTCCGTTTGTCCATCCGAGATTGCTTGACTGGAGCATAGCTTCTCTCCCCTTGGCCCAATCTGGCTCATACCTCATCCACAGGGTTCCTTTGGTTGAAGGATGCGCAGTGACCTTGAACCATGTTTTTAGGTACATGTATAAGGTTAAGCTCATAGCAGAATTATATATATAAAATCCTTGTCTGGGGCATATCTTTTTTCCCTTTGGTCCAATCTGGCTAATACTCACAGAGTGTCTTTATGGTTAAATGATGTGCAGTGAGCTTGCATGAAATTTCTAGGTAACGGGTGAAGATCATATCGGATCATGCAAAAATCCTTTTTTGAGGGCATATATAATTTCTGCTAACCCCTTTTTGGCTCAGACTTCACATAAGCAGAGCTTTTGAGTAAAGGGTGAAAGGGTGTGTAGTGACCTTGAACCTATTTTCAGTGAAAAGAAACTGTGAAGGTCATAGCAGAATTATATTTTTTAAAATCCTTGTCCGGAGTATATCTTCTCTCCCTTTGCTCCATTCAGCCTCATACTTCACCCACATGATGCCTTTGATCAAAATATATGCAATGACCTCGAATGATATTTGTAGATGAAGAGTCAAGGTCATATCAGATCACACAAAAATCCATATTTTAAGAGCATATATATACTCCTTTTAGCCCCTATTTGGCTAATATTTTACCTTTACAGAGTTTATTGGTTAAAGGCGTGCAGTGACCTTGAACCAAGTCTGTCAATGTGAAGGTCATAGCAGATCTTTTTAAAATTAGTTTTAGACAGTAGATTATTTTCCAAATATGCTTAATCTTGGTCAGATTGAACAAAAATGCATGTATGTTACGGGGAATGAAATTGAATTAAAAGTTCTATGCCAGCTGGAAAAATTTCAAGTTAAAGGTCAAGGTCAAAGCAGAATTCTCTGAAATAACATAAGCGGGGCCCTTTGAAATGTTCACCATTTCAATGTTGTCTGGTTCATAGTAATTTTACATAGAAAATATTCACAGAGGTACGGTAAAGTAAACTTTACATCGATAAGTTTCTGACAATTAATGACGCAACGAGCACACAGTACGAAAGGTCAACCCTTTGAAAAGCAGTGAAGAGGAAAAGTTGCTCAGAATTATGTTTTAAACAAAATTGATTTTTTACTTAAATTTTAATTTTGCATTCTGGGTTAAGAAAAAAGATGTTAGTTCAAGGTAAAGTTAACTTGTACCTAAAATGAAGTCAAATTTGTTAAGTCGTACTTAAACACATTGTTTTTTTTTGTTAAGTCGTTCTTGAAATGGTTAAGGGTTTTTGGTTAAGTCGTACTTAAAACCATTCGGATTATATTAAGTTGTACCAAGAATCATTCGATTTTTTTTATCTTTTTGTACTTAGGTTTCTTTGTTACTAGATTAAGAACTCTGCTTCTTAGACGTACTTCTAGCGTTGCTTTCGACATTAGCGGAAAACCCACTCGTTGCTTTGCAACGAGCTTTGCTCTAGTTATTATTTTTTTTTTCCCCGCAAATTTTGTGCACGAGATTTCTCGAACATTTGTTGTCTGATTACTATGAAACTTTCAGGGTACGTAGATGATATTAATATCTCTAGACGTTTTTTTCAAAATTTTAAAATTCACTTCCGGTTATGAGTTATTGCCCTTTAATTGAAAATTGGGGGGGTCTGTTGTCCAGAGTTGATCTCGGGAACTACAGATGATAGATGCATGAAATTTGGCGAAATTGTCGGTAACATTTTATAGTTTTGCTGGCATGAAAATTTTGGTAATTTCTTTGTTAGTTTTTGAGCTATTTGTCGCCAAAGTTTAAGATTTTTTTGGGGCTGAAATTTTGTTGCTTTTTGTGTAATAACCTTTAAACTAAAAATATTTTGTTAATACATATAGAACAAAAGTTGTTTAGAATAACGAGAGCTTTCATTTAAAATTAAGAAAAAAGGGCTGGCCCCTATAATTAGGGGTCAGCAGCTCATGCACGTATTTTTCTGATAGCAAAAATCGTTATCATTTTATGAAAAAAAAATTAATTCAGTTATTGTTAATATATTAAATAATGTCATTTGGTATCAAATTAAACAAGTTCTGTGCTATATTTTTTTTCAAATTTCATAAAACAAATATGTGAGAATCGTACATGAACGAGTTAATATGTCTACATAGACACACAAGCGAACAAATGCCACTTTAAGGCCCAGGCATTTACTGCATTACTTTGTGTTGCGTCTTAGATAAATTGTTGTGATTCAATTTCATTTTTTTCATCTATATCATTTATGAATTCAATGAACACACATTATCTAAACGTTCTATGTGCAAATATTTGTCGGGGCGCCCCTGTTTGTAACCCCCGCGCGCGCGCCGAATGTAAACAGTATACCACGAACGGCATTGTAGAAAAGAGAGAGCCGTACGTAATGCAGAAGAGAAGTTGTGTATTCTTTCGGTGTACACATGCATTTTCAATTTACTGTGAAACATATGAACATGCACAGGGAACAATACTACATATTTGTTTAAGGAGGATATTTTTCTCGTGTGAATCGTTTACGAGGAAATTCTGACAGCCACACTTCTGTCGACGATCAGCCGTTGATAAGCTACGAGTGATAAAGAAGAAAAGATGGACATTAAAGTGTGTGATTTATGTGGATGTTACTGAAGAAGGTGAGGCTTTTACTCCTTTTAAAGGTTCTTGTTAACGGGTTAAAATTTAGTATATAGTATAGATGTACATGTAAGTACGTGCACACTGTTAAATGTTTTTGTTATGGTGTGGGTGTTTGTTTACTTACGTGTAATTTTTACATGTTTCATGGATGTTTAGACTCGCTCGAGGTTCATGGGGAACTGGAAAGGGTAACTGAATTTATCTATTTAAAAAAATAACAGATTGTGAATTTTCAACTCAAAATTCAAAGCAGGGTCTAATTAGAAACATATCATATATTCTTGTACAGAAGACTCCAAATGTAGTCATGAATACCCTGTAGACATAACTTCAAGTAAATAAAATTGTATACTTCAGACTTATGAGTTAAAACATGACTTTAATATCTTTAAGATGCCGATCATTGTATCATTAGAGAGGTTTAGCAGACCAACGGGTACCCGGTACATGTACTTGTACATGTAGTTTACAAGTTAGAACTATGCGTACCATTCTACCAGTTCACATAATTTTTCTTGTTTAGCAGTTATGATGTGTACTTAAATTGTCCTTGTTAATGTTTTAAATGTAATTTTTTATTCTCTTTTTTTAATCTGACTACTGGCAGTACTGGCGTGCGAGCAGTTCTCGCCGAGAACCATTTCTAGCTGGTGCACTGTTACATCATATTTTCGTATATAATTTTATGTGCTGATAAAATGACGTAACAATGCACTGGTGAGAAATGGTACTCAGTGAGAACTGATCGCACGCCAATATTGATTAATTACAGACAAAAACTGAAGGTTGCGAGTGTTAATTTTTATTGAACAACATTGTTTAAAATAATTCTTTATACATGTGACGATCAGACCGGTTTGAATACCAGTGCCAGATAGCTCAGTTGGTAGAGCACCAGACTAGAGATTCAGGGGGCCCAGGTTCAAATCCCGGTTTGGTCCTTTATTATTTCTCCCATCCTGTTACAATATTGGTGTTGTGACCAACCCCTGGAACTAACAGGTTAACTCCTGCCAGGGGTGATCTTCAAGGGTGAAGATCATTTAAGGGGGGAGGAATGTGACGGTCAGACTGGTTTGAATACCGGTGCCAGATACATGTAGCTCAGTTGGTAGAGCACTTGACTAGAGATTCAGAGGGCCAGGTTCGAATCCCAGTTTGTTCCGTCGTTATTTCTCCCATCTTTTACATATACATGTATATCAGATATATGACAGATGATTAAGGGTCATCACATGTTTTGCAAGATACAATAAGTGTTAAAAACCTTTACTTTACAACACAATACATTTAAGTGAATATTTATGTTTCTTGTTATTATTTGGTGTGGTTTTCTTGACAGTGTCGCATAAACAATTTACCCGCTCCTAAAACACAAACTTTCTTTTTGTGGATTCAGCTTACCGCTGATTGGCTGCTGTTGCAGCAGGCAAATAAGATATGCACGCACAAAACACAATGAACTTATCAGAGAATGAGTTGAGTTTATTTCAACTATTGGAATTTGGGTATTTTTTTAAAAAATGTATACTTGTGACAAAACATACATGTGGTACATACAGCTGTAGCTTTATGAAGAAAATTTTGGTTAGACCATATATACCTATCATGCAAGTAAATGATATTTACAAAAAACTTGCAATTTATGGCGCACGAAATATACGCTAGTTTTATAAAGATTGACATTCATGTAATGTACCACATTCTGTGAAAAATAATCTATTAAAAATTCTTCATTAAGTTTACTCATACATGTTTTATGCTTATTACACATAGTATTGTTTTTAAAACATGTAATTTATAAGAAAATAAACAAAAACCCCCGCTAAATTTATTTGCAAAAAAACAACACAGTAGAATTGATAAAAAATGGTATACCAGAAGCTAATACCAGTACATGTACTTTGACGCTGTTCGGTGGGTAATATTCGTTTGTAATTTATGAATTGAAATATTGACTGTTGCACTATAAGTACGGTAATAAACTCTCTCTCTCTCAAACTCTCTCTCTCTCAATTTGATAAGTGTTTATACCTATGAAATTTTTTTAATATTATATTATGACTTGATATGCAAATTTTTGATCTTGTACTGCCTAAATGTTATGTCATGTATTGGGATATGTCATACTTATTACACTGCATGGTCAGTGTATATGCATATGTTAATGTAAACACAGCTATTACTAGTACATGTATGTAAACACAGCTAATTATTTTTTTTTTTTATTTCAGCTCAAAACAGACTCTTGTTACCACATGGCTTTTACCGGTACCTGTTGATTCTTGTGGGTCAGCTCCTGAGATTAACCTGTAACCTCTATCCACATGCATATTCCTTGTGTTCTACAGACTATTTACCGGTAATTCAAATTAAATCCGATAATGCATGAACAATAATGGAACTTGAAGAAAGCATCATGCCATGTTGTGGTTTGTGTTTGATAAGAAATTATGAAAACAAAATTAAGGCTGTTTAAAGAAATTCATATTGCTGTGAAAATTTGTTTTTCAATAAAAGTATGCAATTAAGTTTTCTTTTCTTTTTTTATTTCATAAAGATATTTAGATGTGTTTACATAATTGAAAAATCCCCCCCCCCCTCTATTTAATAGTCTGCATTAAGATTACATGTAGGATATGTAAATGTACATTTGACTTTGAAATAACATCTGCTATGATAATTACTTTTGAAATGAACAAGAAACAACCTATTTCTACCTTTCTAAGGTATATATGCATAAAAAAAGGAGAAAAACATGTCAAATTTGAACATTTTTCATTGAAATCAACTCTGTCTCCAGCTACCTGGGTGTGTTTGAATTTAATTCTAATTTAAGGCAGATGTCTAACTTGTAGGTTGTAACTTACTGTTTTAACATGGTTAGAAGGAGACTAGAAATCAGAATAGATTAGATATTCACTAAATATGATTGTTAGCTTACTTTTTTCATGAAAACAAGAAATCACAAGCAGGACAGCTGTCTATTTATTAATTAAAATGGTACAAATCATACAATAAACAAATAAAGATCAAATTTTAGAATCATTGATGATTGTTTTCAAATATGTGTGAGAAATGACTCAAGGAAATTGCCACACGTTTCATAAAATTGGGTAAAACATTTCAAACCATGACTTTTTATGAAAATCAAAAGATGGGGGGGGGGGGGTATACATGTAAGGGTATTTCTAAGTGATGTGAAGCTTTTATCATGATTATATCATGTAGGCATATGTTGTATTGAATAAGGTTTCTTTTTAAAGGTGGTTGAACAAAAGTTGACCTCTAAAAGGTCAGGTAAAGATGTTTTACTATGGAGAACCCTGTTAATCTGTGTTTACTTAAGGAAATTGGAAATGGTGGGTTCACTTAAATGGCCATATTTTTATTAAACCTCAATGGAATTGGCAATATGTGGTATTCTTTTTCTCAGAATTGCATTAGCTTTCTTATTCTAAGACAAACCGCCTTTTCATAAAAATGTTAGTTTACTAAGTTAAAGGTACAAGGAACAGTTTTGGATAAAGTACCATCAATATTTTTGTAAAATTGAGAGTGACTGTACTTGAAGGTTTATCATTGTTGCGTAGATTCATGAAATGAATTTTAATGATTATCAATAGTTAGAGGGATGTCTCTTATTGGAATTGGTAAGCAATATTAAGGCCCCTAATTTTAAGTACATGAGAAGCAGAAATAAATTGTGAAACTTGCGGCTATGACAGATATGTTGACTTTACAGTGCAATTGAAGGTTACAAACAGGAGGTTATATAACATGAAATGTAGGTGGATGGGATATTATATGCCTATTTAGTATTTACTGGGTATGAGGACAATAGCAAGTTTATTGTCCCCCAAGACAGCAACTATTTAACGAGGCAAAGCCAAGGGAAATAGTTGCTGTGGAGTGGGACAATAAACTTGCTATTGTCCGAATAGTCAGTTAATTGGTATTTCATTATACAGAAGAAAACTTTATTTGCCAGCGATGCAGAATTTCTTGATGATAAACAAATTAGAGTTAAATCAAACTTTGTATTTAATGCGGCGATCTTATTAGGTCAGAGGTGTTCCGAGTTTAAGGTGATATGGGACACTTCCATGTTGTGACGTATTGTTTATCGAAATAAACAATAAAATAAAGTGTAATTATATAAGTACATGTAGTTTCTTTTCAAAAATGGTCACCTAACTCCTTAGCACAGTGGGTTAGAGGGTTTACTAGGAACCTGCAAGTCATGAGTTCGAATCCCGCTGGGGTTTTTACAATTTTTACCTTTTCAAATATTTCTAAAAGCTATTTTTTGGTTAAATATTGTAAAATTTGAAAATTCTAAACCGGTGAAAAATTTTCAATTATATAGTACTTTAATCCACATTAATATCGACAGATGTCCCATACCACCTTAAAAAGGAGGGAAATCAAATTCTGCTGATGAATAGTTTTGATGACTATTCACCATGGGCAGATAGCATGGATACTATTTTAAATTAGATAAAAAGGCATGTTTATGCGGGCGCCTTCTAGTGATCAATTTGTCCGTCTGTCCATCCGAGATGGCTTGACAGGAGCATAGCTTCTCTCCCCTTGGCCCAATCTGGCTCATACCTCATCCACAGGGTTCCTTTGGTTGAAGGATGTGCAGTGACCTTGAACCATGTTTTTAGGTATAAGGTTAAGGTCATAGCAGAATTATATATATAAAATCCTTGTCTGGGGCATATCTTTTTTCCCTTTGGTCCAATCTGGCTTATACTCACAGGGTGTCTCTATGGTTAAACGATGTGCAGTGACCTTGCATGAAATTTCTAGGTAACTGGTGAAGATCATATCAGATCATGCAAAAATCCTTTTTTGAGAGCATGTATAATTTCTACTAACCCCTATTTGGCTCAGACTTCACATAAGCAGAGCTTTTGAGTAAAGGGTGAAAGGGTGTGTAGTGACCTTGAACCTATTTTCAGTGAAAAGAAACTGTGAAGGTCATAGCAGAATTATATTCTTAAAAATCCTTGTCCGGAGTATATCTTCTCTCCCTTTGCTCCATTTAGCCTCATACTTCACCCACATGATGCCTTTGATCAAAATATATGCAATGACCTCGAATGATATTTGTAGATGAAGAGTCAAGGTCATATCAGATCACACAAAAATCCATATTTTAAGAGCATAGATATACTCTCCTTTTAGCCCCTATTTGGCTAATATTTTACCTTTACAGAGTTAAGTGGTTAATGGTGTGCAGTGACCTTGAACCAAGTATGTCAATGTCAGATCTTTTTAAAATTAGTTGTAGACAGTAGATTATTTTCCAATTAAGCTTAATCTTGGTCAGATTGAACAAAAATGCATGTATGTTAGGGGGAATGAAATTGAATTAAAAGTTCTATGCCAGCTGGAAAAATTTCAAGTTATAGGTCAAGGTCAAAGCAGAATTCTCTGAAATAACATAAGCGTGGCCCTTTGAAATGTTCACCATTTCAATGTTGTCTGGTTCATAGTAATTTTACATAGAAAATATTCACAGAGGTACAGTAAAGTAAACTTTACATCGATAAGTTTCTGACAATTAATGACGCAACGAGCACACAGTACGAAAGATCAACCCTTTGAAAAGCAGTGAAGAGGAAAATTTGCTCAGAATTATGTTTTAAACAAAATTGATTTTTTACATAAATTTTAATTTTGCATTCTGGGTTAAGAAAAAAGATGTTAGTTCATGGTAAAGTAAACTTGTACCTAAAATGAAGTCAAATGTGTTAAGTCGTACTTAAACACATTGTTTTTTTTGTTAAGTCGTTCTTGAAATGGTTAAGGGTTTTTGGTTAAGTCGTACTTAAAAACATTCGGATTATGTTAAGTTGTACCAAGAATCATTTGTTTTTTTCTATCTTTTTGTACTTAGGTTTCTTTGTTACTAGATTAAGAACTCTGCTTCTTAGACGTACTTCTAGCGTTGCTTTCGACATTAGCGGAAAACCCACTCGTTGCTTTGCAACGAGCTTTGCTCTAGTTTTTCTTATTCTTCTTATTATTATTAGGGTCTTCCGTTTCCAACGGAAGACCCTCTTGTTATTCTACGGTTTCTTTTTAGGGTCTTCCGTTTCCAACGGAAGACCCTCTTGTTATTCTACGGTTTCTTTTTCTTAGGGTCTTCCGTTTCCAACGGAAGACCCTCTTGTTATTCTACGGTTTCTTTTTCTTTATTCTTATTATTCTTTTTTTTCTTTTTCTGACTTTTTTGGAGCGTTATTTCTCAAAAACTACCCAACCGATTTGCAAGAAATTTTCAAGAGTGATAGAACATCATCGTTGCTACATATTATAAAATTTTTGCATGATGACGTCACTTCTGGTTTCAGATATAGACGATTTTGTAAATTTTTAAGGGTCATTTTGTCCACGCATCTTCTCCGAAACTAATCAAGATAGAAGCTTGAAATTTTCAGGGGTTGTAGATGAATGTCTGTAGATGTACCCCCATGCTTCCAACTTAAAAAATTGCTCAAGGCCTCGAAGCTCGCCTGAACCTGAAAATTAGCACCAAATTTTTCCACGAAATTTTTGCACATTTTCTGTAATACCTTTCGATGTGCACATAATTTGTTAAAACATGTAATGCAAAAGTTGTTTCAATTTTTACGAGCTTTCCTTTGATATCAAGAAAAAGGGGCTGACCCCTCAAATTAGGGGCCAAGGGGGCTCTAAAGTCTTCTTATAATAACTCTTTACTCAACAATAATTTGTTATTAATTATATAAGCAAAAATGTTCATTGTACAGCTGTTTATCTATACAGTATCATACTTAAGTCATATATTACGTAATTAGGGGTTTCGAGGGGCCAGAAGTTAAAAAATTTGATCATTAATATCTGAAAAAAGAGAAATATTTTTAAAAGCAATGTAGAACAAAAGTTGCTTAAAATGGTGTTCTTGTCAATATGCTACCTTAAATGTTTTTGTTTATGACCCCATTTAGGAGTTAAAGGGTCGGCCCCTAAAACATATTCGTACAGATATCTCAAGAACGGTTAACATTTCATGAACACTTGTTGAACAAAATATGTTTAAATTTGCAAGACCTTAAATTTGATATCAATAAAAAGGGGCTGGCCCCTCAAATTAGGGACCAAAAGGGCTCTAATGTCTTTTTACAATAACTCTTTACTTTACAATATTTTGTTATTAACTATAGAAGCAAAAATGTTCATTGTACAGCTGTTCATCTATACAGTACCATACCTAAGTCATATATTACGTAATTAGGGGTTTCAAGGGGCCAGAACTCAAAACTATGCTCATTTATATCTGAAAAAGGAGAAATATTTTAAAAAGCAATGTAGAAGAAAAGTTGTTCAAAATAATGTTCTGAACAATATTAAACCAAAAATTTTGTAGTTAGTGGCCCCGGTAAGGGGTTAAAGAGTCGGCCCCTAAAACACATTTGTACAGATATCTCGAGAACGGTTTACAATTCATGAACACTTGTAGAACAAAATACGTTTATTTTAGCGATACCTTTTATTTGATATCAATTAAAGGGGGATGGCCCCACAAATTAGGGGGCACAAGGGCTACTAAGTCTTTTTATGATAACTCTTTTCTGACCAATAATTTGATATTTATTATAAAGCAACAAAGCAGCTTTTATTGAACTAAATTAAAAACTGAAATTCGTTTTAAAATCAGACGATGATTTCAAAGATATCGGGGTTTAAAAATGATTTTTCCGGAAATTTTGTTTCCGCGTCCTTGGTTTAAAAAATAGCGTAATATTTATAGTAAAATTAACTCGTACCAAAAATGATTGTTAAGTCGTACTTAAACACATTCGGATTTTTTTTGTTAAGTCGTTCTTGAAATCAAAAAGGTTTTTGTTAAATCGTACTTAAAATCATTCGGGTTTTGTTAAGTCGTACCAGGAATAAATCGATTCTTTTTCATCTCTTTATTTCAGTTACTCTTGTTATTGATTAAAGAGCTTTGCTTTTTACAGGAACTTCCACCTTTACTTCAGACATTAACGGAAGACCCACTCGTTGCTTTGCAACGAGCTTTGCTCTAGTTTATTCTTATTATTCTTTTTTTTCTTTTTCTGACTTTTTTGGAGTGTAATTGCTCAAAAACTATTCAACCGATTTGCACGAAATTTTCAGGAGTGATAGAGTATCATCGTCGCTACATATTATCAAATTTTCAAATGATGACGTCACTTCCAGTTTCATATATTGACGATTTTGTAAATTTTTAAGGGTCATTTTGTCCACGCATCTCCTCCGAAACGAATCAAGGTAGAAGCTTAAAATTTTCAGGGATTGTAGATGAATGTCTGTAGATGTACCCCCATGCTTCCAATTATGAAAATTGCTCAAGGCCTTGAAGCTCGCCTGAACCTGAAAATTAGCACCAAATTTTTTCACGAAATTTTTGCACACTTTCTGTAATACCTTTCGATGTGTACAAATTTTGTTAAGACATGTAATGCAAAAGTTGTTTCAATTTACAAGGGCTTTCATTTGACATCAAGAAAAAGGGACTGGCCCCTCAAATTAGGGGCCAAGGGGGCTCTAAAGTCTTCTTACAATAACTCTTTACTGAACAATAATTTGTTATTAATTATAGAAGCAAAAATGTTCATTGTATAGCTGTTCATCTATACAGTGCCATAATTAAATCATATGTTACGTAATAAGGGGTTTCAAAGGGCCAGAAGTTCAAAACTTTGATCATTAATATCTGAAAAAGGAGAAATATTTTTAAAAGCAATGTAGAACAAAAGTTGCTCAAAATAATGTTTTGTACAATATGGTACCTTAAATGTTTTTGTTTATGACCCCATTTAGGAGTTAAAGGGTCGGCCCCTAAAACACATTTGAACAGATATCTCAAGAACGGTGAACATTTTGTGAACACTTGTTATACAAAATATGTTTATAATTACAAGACCTTTCATTTGATATCAAGAAAAAGGGGCTGGCCCCTCAAATTAGGGGCCAAGAGGGCTCTAATTTCTTCTTACAATAACTCTTTACTGAACAATATTTTGTTATTAATTATAGAAGCAAAAATGCTCATTGTACAGCTGTTCATCTATACAGTACCATACCTAAGTCATATATTACGTAATTAGGGGTTTCAAGGGGCCAGAACTCAAAACTCTGATTATTAATATCTGAAAAAGGAGAAATATTTTGAAAAGCAATGTAGAACAAAAGTTCTTCAAAATAATGTTCTTAACAATATGATACCAAACATTTTGTTGTTAGTAGCCCCGATAAGGGGTTAAAGGGTCGGCCCCTAAAACGCATTTGTACATATATCTTGAGAACAGATTACAATTCATGAACAATTGTAGAACAAAATATGTTTATATTAGCGAGACATTTTATTTGATATCAAGAAAAAGGAGCTGACCCCTCAAATTAGGGGCCATAAGGGCTACTAGGTCTTTTAATAATAATTCTTTTCTGACCAATAATTTGATATTATTCATCAAGCAGCAAAGAAGCTTTTATTAAGGTTAATTTAAAACCGAAACCCGTTTTAAAATCGGACGATGCATTACAGAGATATCGGGGTTTAAAAATTGATTTTTCCGGAAATTTTGATTCCGCGTCCTTGGTTTAAAAAATAGCGTAATGTTTAAAGTAAAATTAACTCGTACCAAAAATAATTGTTAAGTCGTTCTTGAACACATTCGAATTTTTTTTGTTAAGTCGTTCTTGAAATCGAAAAGGTTTTTATTAAATCGTACTTAAAATCATTCGGATTTTGTTAAGTCGTACCAGGAATAATTCGATTTTTCAACGGAAGACCCTCTTGTTATTCTTCGGTTTCTTTTTATTAGGGTCTTCCGTTTCCAACGGAAGACCCTTTTGTTTTTCTACGGTTTCTTTTTTTTCTTATTCTTATTATTATTATTCTTTTTATTTTTTTTCCAACTCAAATATTTCCAAAACGCTTGCATCGATTGTTTTGAAATTTACAGTTTTAATGTGTATCTAAAAGATCTCTATGATATGAAAAAATTATTTGATGACGTCATCAAATTCGTCAGATATTGACGTTTTTCACGTTTAAAAAAGTGATTTTGTCCGGAGCTTTTCTCATTTTTGATTTAAGATAAACCTATGAGAGTTACAGAGTAGGTAGAACTACCAATTTACTTATGACATAAGGCTGGAAACTCAATTCGGACACTTCCGGTCGAAACCGGAAGCAAAACATTTTTTTTTTAATTTTCATGTTTTTCAATTTTAAATTTTTTACGTACGTATCTTACAGAAATTTTCATGCTGAGTTCAAAACTGAAACCCGTTTTTAAATCGGACGAAGCATTACAGAGATATCGGGGTTTAAAAATTGATTTTTCCGGAAATTTAGATTCCGCGTCCTTGGTTTAAAAAATAGCGTAATGTTCAAAGTGAAATTAACTCGTACCAAAAATAATTGTTAAGTCGTACTTGAACACATTCGGATTTTTTTTGTTGAGTCGTTCTTGAAATCAGAAAGGTTTTTGTTAAGTCGTACTTTAAATCATTCGGATTTTGTTAATTCGTACCAGGAATAATTCGATTTTTTTACATCTTTTTATTTTAGTTACTCTTGTTATTGCTTTAAGAGATATGCTCCTTACAGGAACTTCCAGCTTTACTTCCGACATTAACGGAAGACCCACTCGTTGCTTTGCAACGAGCTTTGCTCTAGTTATTATACTTTTTCTTTTTTTTCTGACTCCTTTTCGCCTTCATAACTCAAAAATTTTCTAACCGATTTTTATGAAACTTTCAGAGATAATGTGCATTTATAATGCCTCAAAGATGATAAAGTTTGTATAGCAACGTCACTTCCGTTTTTACGTTACGTCATTTTTAAAATTTTCAAAAAGTCATTTTGTCCGCGGCGTTTCTCAAAAACGCTTTAAGATAGAGGCTTGAAATTTTCAAAGGTTCTGAATTGGTCGATTTACCTCTGTAATAAGGCTCGAAGTGAAAATCTGTCACTTCCGGTCGAAACCGGAAGTGAAACAAATTTTTCGAAAAAATGAATTTTCTGATCAAATCAAAAATGAATATGTGTATTGTAGAGCTTATTAAGCTGAATCTAACACTGAAATCCTTTTGAAAATCAGACGATGCATTACACAGATATTGGGGTCTAAAAATTGATTTTTCCGGAAATTTTGATTCCGCGTCCTTGGTTTAAAAATAGCGTAATGTTCAAAGTAGAATTAACTCGTTCTAAAAATAATTGCTAATTCGTTATTGAACACATTCGGATATTTTTTTGTTAAGTCGTTCTTGAAATCCGAAAGGTTTTTGTTAAGTCGTACTTAAAATCAGTCGGATTTTGTTAAGTCGTACCTGGAATAATTCGATTTTTTATATTTTTTTAATTTAGTTTCTCTTGTTATTGGTTTAAGAACTCTGCTTCTTACAGGAACTTCCAGCTTTACTTCCGACATTTACGGAAGACCCACTCGTTGCTTTGCAACGAGCTTTGCTCTAGTTCTTTATTATTCTTTTTTTTTCTTTTTCTGACTTTTTTGGAGCGCTATTTCTCAAAAACTATTCAACCGATTTGCACAAAATTTTCAGGACTGATAGAGCATGATCGGCGCTATATTTTATAAAATTTTCAAATGATGACGTCACTTCCGGTTTCAGGTATTGAGGATTTTGCAAATTTTTAAAGGTCATTTTGTCCACGCATCTCTTCCATAACTATTAGAGATAAAAGCTTGAAATTTTCAGGGATTGTAGATGAATGTCTGTAGATGTACCCCCATGCTTCCAATTATGAAAATTGCTGAAGGCCTCGAAGCTCGCCTGAACCTGAAAATTAGCACCAAATTTTTTCACGAAATTTTTCCACTTTTTCTGTAACATGTAATGCAAAAGTTGTTTCAAATTTCACGGCCTTTCATTTGACATCAATAAAAAGGGGCAGGCCCCTTAAATTAGGGGCCAAGAGGGCTCTAAAGTCTTTATACAATAACTCTTAACTGAACAATAATTTGTTATCAACTGTAGAAGCAAAAATGTTTATTGTAGAGCTGTTTATCAATGCAGTACCATGCCTAAGTCATATATTACGTAATTACGGGTTTCAAGGGGCCAAAAGTTGAAAACTTTGATCACATATGTCTGAAAAGGGAGAAATATTTTGAAAAGCAATGTAGAACAAAAGTTGCTCAAAATAATGTTCTGTACAATATGCTTTCTTAATATTTCTTGTTGATGGCCCCATTAAGGAGTTTAAGGGTCGGCCCCTAAAACACATTTGTTCAGATATCTCGAGAACGGTTAACAATTTGTGAACACTTGTTGAACAAAATATTTTTATATTTGCAAAACCTTTCATTTGATATCAGAAAAAAGGGGCTGGCCCCTAAAATTAGGGGCCAAGGAGGCATTAGAGTCTTCTTACAATAACTCTGAACTGAAAAATATTTTGTTATTATTTATAGAAACAAAAATGTTCATTGTAGAGCTGTTTACTTAAGCAGTACCATACCTTAGTCTTTAATTACGTAATTAGGGGTTTTAAGGGGCCAAAAATTCAAAACTTTGATCATTAATATCTGAAAAGGAATAAATATTTTGAAAAGCAATGTAGAACAAAAGTTGCTCAAAATAATGTTCTTAATAATATGATGCCTAAAATTTTGTTGTTGGTGGCCCCGGTAAGGAGTTTAAGGGTCAGCCCCTAAACCACAGTTGTCAGATATCTCAGACACGGTTAACAATTTGTTAACTTTTGTTAAACAAAATATGTTTATAATTGCGAGACCTTTTATTTGATCTGACCCCTCAAATTAGGGGCCAGGAGGGCTACACAGTCTTTTTATAATAACTCTTTTTTGAGCGATAATTTAAAATCAATCAATAAACAAAAACAAAGAACTTTTTAAGCTGAATATAACGCTGAAATCCGTTTTAAAATCAGACGATGCACTCATAGATATTGGGGTTTTAAAATTGATTTTCCGGAAATTATGATTCCACATTCTTGGTTAAGAAAATAGTTTTATGTTTACAATTGAATTAACTCGTACCTAAAATTATTCGATAATTGTTAAATCGTACTTTTGCACATTCAGATTTGTATTTGCTAAGTCGTTCATCAAATCGATAAAGGTTTTTGTTAATTCGTACTAAGAATCATTCGGATTTTGTTAACTCGTACTAAAAATAATTCGATGTTTTTTCTTTTTTTCTTAGTTACTTATGTTTATTGTTTTAAGACCTCTACTTCTTACAGGAACTTCTAGCTTTACTTTCGACATTAAAGGAAGACCCACTCGTTGCTTTGCAACGAGCTTTGCTCTAGTTCTTTTTATTTTTTTTCCAACTCAAATATTTCAAAAACTCTTGCATCGATTGTTTTGAAATTTACAGATTTAATGTGTATCAAAAAGATCTCTATGATATAAAAAAATTATTTGATGACGTCGTTAAAAAGTGATTTTATCCGGAGCTTTTCTCATTTTTGATTTAAGATAAAGCTATGAGATTTACAGAGTAGGTAGAACTACCGTTTTACTATTGACATAAGGCTGGAAACTCAATTTCAACCTTTCCGGTCGAAACCGGAAGCAAAACCAATTTTTTTCAATTTTCATGTTTTTCAATTTTAACAATTGTACGTACGTATCTTACAGTAATTTTCATGTTGTTTTTAAATCGGACGATTTTTCCGGATTTTTCCGGAAATTTTAATTCCACGTCCTTGGTTTAAAAAATAGCGTTATGTTCAAAGTAAAATTAACTCGTACCAAAAATAATTGTTAATTCTTACTTGAACACATTCGGATTTTTTTTTGTTAAGTCGTTCTTGAAATCAGAAAGGTTTTTGTTAAGTCGTACTTAAAATCATTCGGATTTTGTTAAGTCGTACCAGGAATTATTCGATTTTTTCCATCTTTTTATTTTAGTTACTCCTGTCATTGGTTTAGGAGCTCTGCTTCTTACAGGAACGTCCAGCTTTACTTCCGACATAAACGGAAGACCCACTCGTTGCTTTGCAACGAGCTTTGCTCTAGTTATTATTCTTTTTCTTTATTTTTCTGACTTTGTTAAAGCTTAATGTCTCAAAAAGTTTTCAACGGATTTACACGAAACTTTCAGGGATTATGGAGCATCATCGTGCCTCATATATGTTAAATTTTTAATTGATAACGTCACTTCCGTTTTTACGTTACGTCAATTTTTAAATTTTGAAAAAGTGATTTTGTCCAGGGCGTTTTTCAAAAACGCTTCAAGATAGATACTTGGAATTTTCTGTGTATAAGCATTAATCGTTTTTATTTAGACATAAGGCTGGAATTTAGTTTCCGTCCTTTCCGGTCCAAACCGGAAGTGTTTTAAAATTTTCGAATTTTCGAATTTTTCGTTTCAATTTCAAATGTTTACGACTTTGTAGAGTTGGTTATGCTGAATACGAAACTGAAATCCGTTTGCAAATCGAACAACACATTACAGAGATATCGGCGTTTAAATATTGATTTTTCCGGAAATATTGATTCGGCGTCCTTGGTTTAAAAAATAGTGTAATGTTAAAGTAAAATTAACGAATGTGTCACAGGGGCAGATGAACAGACGAAGAAGTCACGAATATTTTTTATTGACGAAGCCGTATCCGGGCAACTTTAATTTCCCGGATTGCTAAGTGACTGATGGCGGCAAAAATGAATAAAACAATCACTATGAATGAAAATGTTTTTATATCTTGTTATTATTTACCATGTATTAATTCATTTTGTTTATAAAGGTAAGTTATAAATATTTCAACTAATTAACTTAGTATTCTTTAATCATAAACTTAAATATCAATATTTACATATCGCTGACCCCTGACGTCATGGGGTTATCATTCATTCTGAGCAATGGCGAAGATGAGCTGCACAACTTCAATCATTATCCTTGTAAGTGTGAATTTTATATTTATAAACTATGAGATTGCAATGAAAATGACATAAATAAGTGAAAGAGGTAACAGTCAATGTTAATCGATCATTTTAAGTTTGGAAAGTTCTTATATTGCTTGTAATATATCACACACTTGTAATGTAGACTGAAGTATGTAATCGCTATTAAAAGTAGAGATTCTTTTAAACGTATGTGGTAGAATATCATGAATGATAATGAACAAAATCATTATGGTATTGTTTGTTGGTATCTGTATTTATATCTTTTGATAAAAGCAAAACAAACAAATAAACAAGGTACTGTGCATATCGATATAAGTAAAGTGGGCGGGGCTCTTTGATTTAAGTAAAAAGGGTGGGGCTTTTTGTTTCCTGTGTATTGTAAGGCAAATTTTGTTTATAATAAAAGATTCAGGTTAATGATTCCAATTAAGGGCCCTTGCATGTATACATGTGTATGATTGCTCTAAGGTTACAGTGAATGTCTATCAATGAAAGATACATATACACAAAATATGGATAATGTACCAGACACTGCATGCACTGTTATTCATACCCACAACAGTTCGGAAGTTCACATACACACATGTATTATAGATATATTTGCATTCCAAATGTATTCCTCACAAGTGGTATTTGGTTTATTTTGAAACCATACTTGCAGATAATTTGTTGTCATATGCATTTTCACAATGTCAGGTGTCCTGTGTCCAGCAGTAAGGCTCGATCCATGGCGACGTGGAAATGATGTGTGGCAACAATATTATAAGATTCTGATATTGATTATCTTGAAATTGTCTTTACATGATAAAACAACTTGGTATATAAAATTGCTGTCACGCAATAATGCATATTACTCTCAATCTGTGAACTGAGTTCATCATACAGATGTGTAGGTCTGTACATTTCACAGTAGCAATATTGATAATCATCCTCTGCATTTACATTTTTTAAAATAAACTCTTAGTTAATATTCATAAAGGCACATACTGTTTAATATTAAAATTTATTTATTGATATTTTCTTTACTTTTATAGGCATACATACTGAGCTTGATTATGTCAAGCTCATGCATGTATACAGGGATGGAGCATAATTACTTTTCTTTTTCAGTGAGTATTTGTGCTGTATATATGAGAATAGCTTATAATATCATAATGGCCACATATAATCCCTTACTTGGGGCAAGAATTAACCATCTTATATGTTAGCATTTTTGGTAAAAATTAATTGGTGCATGCCATTTTATATTGTTCTTTTAGTTGTTACACACAGTTGTTTTATTTGTCTAAATAAAAATGAATGGTTTTATAATTTGTTACTAAAATTATTAGGATATTCAACCCCAGCTTCCTACAGTTGACCAACAAACACCACAAACCGGAGACCCCCAGATTATGACGAATGGCACATCTGACCAAACAACTGAGGTAAACCACTATTAGTTTTTAATGATTTAAAAACTTCCTAGCATACCATACATCCAGGGTTTTTTTTGTTTTTGCTTGGTACAAAATTTGCCAAAATTGGAAAAATGTGCAATTTTTTATTTTCCTCAGTAATTTTTTGCAACTTAAAAAGTTTCTTATAGCTAACAATACCAGTTATAATTTCTACCTATTTATTGAAAAAGTTTAGAATATATCATTGCAAAAATTTCCAGATATACAGTACCTTAAGAGGGATAAATGGTTGTGGCCATTTTGAAACAATTTTAATCTCTTTAAGAAGAGCTCTTTATAAAATACATGTATAGGAAAAAGTCAAATTTTAAAGCTAGAATATCAAATTGATTTTTTTCTTTACTATAAAAGAAAGAGTTTATATCCAAAGATATCATATCTTAGATTTGAATAAAGATCTGATAGATAATCCGGTGTTCATTTAGCCTCCATAATTAATAACCTAATGTTTTATGATATTTTTACAATTAATGAAAACAGATGTGTTTTATAAATTCACAAGATTGTTTTAATAGTTTCAGCTTCAAAATGTTGAATTGGAAGAAATGGAATTGAATGTTAAAGAGGTAATTTAACTACAAATTTCATTTATTATGAGATCATGTATAAAATTACCCAGCAAAAATGATAATGAAGGTGTGATGTGCAAATTTAGTCAAACAGGCTCCTTACTTTCTACACTTAATAGCAGATCATTTAGATTATGATGAATGATTTCAATTATAGCTACCCTTAATTATACTTACATAAACTGGGTGAGAACAATTAATGCTTTTTAAGAAAATGATTCACTTCATAGAAAGCATAAAATGTTCAAACTTAGTTTATACCTGTATAATTTATGGTAGCTTTTGAATTGTTTGATTGAATTAAGTTGCCTGAATATTCATGTTAGGATGAGGCATTATATTATATGTTCATAGATTCAAAATGTTGGAAGAATTTATGCATAAACATGTTCATGTTATTTAACTGCATCATCTGTTTCATTAACATGAAGATGCAAATAAATGTCAGTCTAAGGCACTTTTTTGGTAAACTCTGCATGGAGTTCAAAGTACATGTAATTGTATACAGTGTAGTTTGTAATTGTCCAATAGAGTTTCATAGACTTACAAGACTTAGCTGCCAGTGAACAGTTATTCATTATATTGTTTGCAAAACATGTGCATCTGAAGTTATATCAAACCATGTGCATATATGTCTTCTATTATATAGACTTGCTTCAAATTTTAGGCAGAAGATTTTAATGAGCTCGTGAAAACCTACACAGATGCAGATGTGAAATTTGAACAACAAAACGGGTACCTGTCATCATTTGGCCTGCAAAGAAATCCTATCACAGGTGATGGTAATTGTCTGTTCCGGTCAATAAGTTTCTCCCTGTATGGTCATCAAGATAATCATCAGGAGCTAAGAAATTTGGCCGTCGAAACACTGAGAGGTAATATGCATGTTTTTCAAAATTATTTTCTCGGTGATGCAGGTACAATAGATGAACAAATAAACCGTTTAGGCCAACAATATACATATGCAGGTCAAGAGTCAATTTTAGCACTGTCCACGGCATTGAACATTAATATCTTGGTCACATTTGGAGGAGATGTACATAATCCTCAAATTACTACCTATGAAAATACTTTTTCACAAGGTCAGCCTCAACAAGCTATCCATATTGCATGGAGAAGAGCTGGTGGAGGTCATTATGAGTCTATCACCGAGGTAGATACAAGTAACCAGTTCTCTTCATTTGTCCCTAGGTTAGATCCAGTGTTGTTACCAGGTCAAGATCATAGCAATACAAAACCAAAAGGTTCACAATTTTCAAAGCCAATATGCATAATTATAAATCACTTAGTTCTCGTCCTGCAATATCCGCACTGCACTCTTATGTTAAATCTGAGGACAGTCCACTAAGTCACAGTCAAGGTTCCAAGATGTGTCATCAGTGCAAGGTCTCCTTTAAAAAAAGTAGAGAATTTAAAGAAACATGTCAAAAGGTTTCATTCTGGTCAGGGTCAAGCTCCATCTGTTTGTTCTAAGCGTAAACTTCAAGCCTGTATGATTTCAACATGTTCCATGCAGTTTCAAACAGTAGATCAACTTATAGAACATGCTATAAATGTTCATGATGCTAATATTAAAGTTGAACATATGACATTTGACAATTTAGCTCAGTTTTCAGAATTCCGAAGCAATGAAGAGCTGTCCTCTAACAGTAGATTCGTTCGGAGGTCAAGGCCACAGAAAAATAAAAAGGGAAATACGGTCTATACTCTAGTCTGTCACAGGAATGGGCCAGTCACTGCACACAGGGCAAAAGGAACCAAACCAAAGACTTCTCGTAAAAACAAGAAGGGACACTGTCAAATCAATAGCCTTTGCCCAGCACGTTTTGCAGTATGTGAAACAAGTGATGGAAAGGTGGTGGTAAAGTATACCAAATCCCATACCCATTCCTTGTCATTTGAACAGAGTAAGTATTTACCTATTCCCGACAGTTTAAAATCGGAAATAACCAGTATGCTTGCTCTTAAAATTCCATTAAATAATATCATAGACAAAGTAAGGGAACATTTTAGTGACAGAGAGGCTAGAGATAATTTAGATGACCTTTAGTATTATCATTTGATAGATCGAAAGAAAATTTCATAGTTTGAAAACACGACTTGTAGATCTTTCAATTATTCAAGACAGTAATGATGCTCTGTCAACTTCTTTAAAGGTGGAAGCTCTACGTCAAGAGTCATTCAACCCAGTCCTTCTATACAAACAACAAGGCATCGAAGATCCTGCCAAAAGACTCGCCAAGGAGGACTTTATTTTAGCCATCATGACCAAACAACAGCTGGACATGTACCAACAATTTGCAGGCCGGATTTTATGCATGGATTCCACACATAAAACAAATAGTTATTCATTCAAGTTAATTACTCTCATGGTAGCTGATGAGTTTCGTAAAGGTTATCCAGTTGCATTTTGTATTTCTAATAGGGAAGATGAATTAGCAATATTTTTATTTCTGTCATCAGTTAACGCTCTCTCCCCTGAAACAAAAGTCAAGGTTATAATGACAGATGATGACAATGCAGGGTGGAATGCAGCAAAGTCGTTCTTTGGTTCTGATCATCAGCAGTTCCTTTGTACCTGGCATATTCAAAGGTCATGGATAAAAAATATCCACAATCATTTTTGGAATGATGCTCAGAAAACAGAAATATACTGTTATCTTTGTGCCATGCTGCAAGCAAAATCAGAGAATGATTTCAATAGGTATAAAGAATCATTGATCTCAAAACTTTTTACTATGAATCCTGGGTTCTTAAAATATTTGATGGATAATTACTTTAATCGTCCTGAGAAATGGTCATTGTGTTTTAGGAAAGGAATAGAATATGGCAATGTTAATACCAATATGTTTGTAGAAAGTTTTCATAACCAGCTGAAAACTACCCTATATTTCTCAGGGAAGCGCAATAGGCGCATAGATGTGCTTTCAGACACTTTGTTAAAGATAGAGAATGACCATTTTATAAGACACCTACAACGTGTTTCTTATAACAACCCTTCTGATAGTGATGTGCATATTAAGGATAGGCATGACAGAGGTTTGGATATTGATAATTCCAGGGTTAAGCAAATTACCAGCAGTATCTTTTCGTTAGATTCTGAAACAGATAATTATATTATAGAGGCCATGCTGGATGATTGCTCACAGGAACATTGTTATAGCAAATGTAAAAATTCACCATGCATAAATCTTTGCTATCACATGTATCAATGTTCTTGCAATGATTACCACAATGGTCATATATGTAAACATATTCATAAAATTCATTCTCTTTCCAGTGTTTCAGATACTATTGTAAGAGATTCAGATGAAAATGAAGTGCAACTTTGTCATCCTAAACCAACAGCTGCAAAACCTAAAGAAAAGACATCCAAAATACAACTGCAGCGAATTGATAACCTTCTCGATGAACTTGGTCATCAGGTTAAAAATCCACAAGTCATAAAATATAGATTATCTACAATAATTAAGTCTTTAGAAAGTTTAATTTCAGGTATTAAAGCTTGCATGACCATTCAAGATGAAAATCCCAAGAAGCTAAATCCCACCGAAAGAATTGCAGGAAACGCAAATAATATACTGCAACCAAGGTTTCACAAAACTGAAAAGAAAAAGGGGACGGCCGAGGAAAACACCACTGAAGAGACCAACAGAAGAGGATATGAAAAAACTTCTATGGTTTATAGATATTTTTTTTGAATATACGAATCAATAATAGGGATGATTTTGCTTTGGTTGAATGGTCACAGAAGATTCACTGATAAATACTTGAAATATATGTTATCTATGGAGAAATATATAAAAGAATATATACCCTACATGTATTGTAAAACTTGATCAAAATGTGACTTGTATTAAATGCAATACTATAAATTGATTAACAAATACTAACTTCCATTGAATCTCATTATGACATGAATGAAGGGGAGACTCCTACACAGACAGAGGGGGCATCTCATGGCTCTGTTGCTCCCTACCCTCCACTCAGGTTGGTTCATCCCCAAGGACAACCACTGCAAGTCTCTCGGAGTGATGAACAAAATGTGTTTTCGTAAGTTACTTCGTTAATTTGATTTTTAACGTAATTTTTTAAAGTATTATTTATAATCACTTACAAGCACATTGAAACTACTCCTGTCAAGTGCAATAAATATGTTGAATTTATTGATGTTATTGTGCTTATGTAAGTTTATTGATTTTATTACAAAGTATTGGCCAAGGTGGACTGGGTCAGCCATCTTGGATGAGAATACCACCATCTATGTTAGGCAAAAGGATAACTGTTGTCAAAGATGGAAAGCCTCAACAGATCATATTTTCCACTAATGGTACATGATTAATTGTTAAACTATGAAATTAAAAAAAATGCAATAGAGAAATCTTGTAGGTAAAGTGCATGTGATACATTTTCATACATATGTTTAAAAATTTGTGCTGAAAAATAATTAAGTGAGAAAAATTATGAAAATATAATTATACTGCTGTTAATGAAATATACAACCATGTAAATGTAATAATATACTAGCTAGTGTGTAGACTAAATAAAAGTTGTATTTAACAGGTGACCAGGGAAATCCAGATCCTGATGGAGAGTGAGGGTAGAGGCAGATATGTGGCTGTGGCATTAAGTCAGTCCGGTAGTAGACTAGCAATGGCAAAAAGGTATTTCCTTAGGCCAGTGTCATCAGCTACATATTCTCTACTTGAACTTGCCGGAGATTGGGACAACAAATGCACCTAAATGCAACATCCAGTTTTAAATGGTGGGCTGTGGAGGGTATAGGCAGGTATGTGGCTTTCACATTAGTTCAGTCCAGTAGCAGACTGGCAATGGCAAATAGGCATGAATGGCATCAAATGTCTAAGGCCAATGTCTAAAGCTACATATTCTCAACCTGAACTCTTGAATGTATTTTACATGTATAACAGCAAAACAGGCCAGTAACTTATTAGTTCTCGTTAAGCTATTTCTTATTTTGTTTCAAAAGTTAATATAATTTCAACATTCATATTCACATGTTAATTTTAAATTTTTAAAAAAGAAATTTTAAGAGAGAGAGATTCTGAGAGAGAGAGAGAGAGAGAGAGAGAGAGAGAGAGAGAGAGAGAAACAGAAAGACAGACAGAGAGAGAGAGAGAGAAACAGACAGACAGAGAGAGCAGAGGGAGAGACAGAGAGAGCAGAGGGAGAGACAGAGAGCAGAGAGAGAGAGAGAAAGGAGTTTGATAGGGTCAAAGGTACATAGAGAGATCTCTGCATGGATTACCATGGCAAAGAAAGGGAATACAAGGTATGTCTTTTTAATGCCCACTTGGATTAATACTAAAGTGAGTTTTTCTGATCAAGAATTGTTGATTATGTCTGTGCAATGAATTATTTATTTTATTGAATTATGTATTCTCAAAACTACACTGTGTGTGTGTAATCACAGATTGAGTTCTGCATTTTATGACTATCTATAGATACACAAACCATTGCAGTGAGGGGACTACCTACATCTTTAAAATAAATACGCATGTATTATTAAATGCTTAAGTTTATTTTTATTTATTGATAATATCTGCCTTCCTGTATCCTATTACTATTTGCAGTTATTAATTTCTTAAAGTTAAAAAAAGGTTAAATCCTTCTCCATGCCATAAAGGCACATAGGGCGGGGGCTTATCCTGATATCCGTGGTGCTAAGCGGATGAAAGTCATTGACTCCCCCTGGATGGGACACCAGTCCATCGCGGACCCCATACATGTAGTAAGCCGATACCCTATTTCAGCTTAGTGGACTGAAACAGTAGATAAAGTGCCTTGTCTGTTTAGTGCACAACACACAACACCAAGTGACCACAGCAAGGTTTGAACTAGCCACCTTTTCAGTTACTGGTCTAACGCCCATTACCACTGAGCTACGTGCTCCACAATGCCTTAAAATAATTGTATTATTCTCACATTAAGCTCACATTAAGTTAAAACTTCATAACCATTCTTTTCCCCATCTGTGTATGTCAAAGCTCTCCACACACTTTTTACAAACAAAATTCATATGGAAAGTAAATATTGTTGCAATATTTCTGAAGGAAGATTGTATTAGGTGCATGAGCAATGTGGACTACATACATGTAGGTTTATGTTGGTTTTTTTGGTTTTTTGCTTGTTTGTTTGTTTGATTTTTTTAGCATAATTAACTGTTTCCCAACTGATGAAGTCCGGACAGTTAATTAGATATAAAAATTATGGAATGCTGAACGTGTATTGGTACTTATTTAAAAATTAGTACTGTTATTTAATTAAAAAAAAAAAACTTCAGCATTTTGTAATAGTTATCCTGCATTACATTTTGTTCAGTTTGACGAAGGGATGCATGTACAACATATGTACAAAATCAAGTTCCAGTACTGCAGGATAAACAATTTTTAACCACATGATGACCATAACATCGCGCATATCTAATTTTGGCTCAATCAATTTAAGAATACAATAAAATATTTATAAAAAATTTAGAGTCTAGATATGGTTATCATGTATTTGGTACAGATATACCTTGTAGTTGAAAACAAACCAAATTGTTTCATCTCCAGCTTAAATTATATGAATAGTTATTTTGTTTATGGCTACAGGTGTAATCAGTACCAATAAAAGGGCAGAAACTTACATGGCAAATAAGATAGATTTTGATGTTTATCTTTCAATTAAATATGATAATTTTGAAATTGATTTTAAAAACGTAAACTATATACATGTATATTAATAGGTATAATTATAGAAAATACTATCTGTCATGCCATGTAGGTCTTGGGGATTCCTAGTTGACATGAAGGTTAATTTATACCATCAAAATATCACACTTTCATTTGCAAATATTTTTTCTATAAAATTACGATGGAAAAAACAGATTAATATAAATTGTGAACTTGACTGTCTTTTTTTCATGAGATACCCAGACTCATTTAAAAATGTAAGTGATGTATCAGACCTTGTACCATACTCTCTTCCATAAACAGGTTCTACTTATTTGTCTTAATGTGGTAGAGTCAGACATATGGCATTCCTACTAGCTCTGGCTTTTCCTCAATCAGTAGAGTGCTGGACTGGCGTGCCAGAGGACCCGGGTTCAAACCCCAGCAGTGGCAATAAGTGTCTCTGTTACATTAACTAAAATATTTATTAATTTTTTTGGATAATATGTAATTGAGTATTTAAATGATTATAATGATAAATCTGAGCATGTATAGATTTCTTTATATCATGTTAAATTCAATATTTTTACATGTAAAATGCTGTGACAAGGGGAATAACTCTTCCATATTGTAGCATTAAAATATGATGTATATTTTATGCCTGTTAAAATAATTATATTATATGAATTTATTATGTTACTGAATAATATTGATGTATATTTACAGGTTGAATTTAAATCACAACAGTAAAAGGGAATAAAATATTCAACAACGAATGTGTCCATCATTTACGTCTGTTACCCAGATATTGCATTGGCTGTTTCTTTTTCTGCAATGATCACCACCTTCCTAACCCACATAATTCACCATAGAGAGCATTTAACTTATTTTTCATTTGTGTATATTTGATATCAAATGATATGTGGGTGAAGTTTTCTTTGAAAACCCAGATTATTTTTAATTTAGATAACACACACTCAATTAGCTCTGTTACATGCATGCATAATACTGGAAAAATATATCATGGTAAGGCTGAAGGTATAATGAGAGATGTCACTACCTTTGTACAAGGTGTACATGCATATGTGTGAAGTTAAAACTATATGTACCTGTATCATTTATCATAACAATGAAGCACATAGATATACCCATAAATATGAACTTCCTATTGAGGTTCTAAGCATTGCTTAAAGGTGATAACTCAAGTTTGTTATACAGTCAGGGCATTTTCTGTTATTCATCTAGCTATTTTACATATACATGTGTATTTTTGCTATCTAAAGCAATTCCCTACTAAATTTATTGTAGCACAAAGTGAATATATATAAGCAACAAATGACATTAACTTGATGTATTGATAGATTAGAACAGTAACCTTAATTATTAATTTAAGAAAATGTCTTATCAATAAGATACCAAAATAATTATATTGTCATTTATTATAGGGCTCACAACAAACACGAACAATTGCTTGTGATCAACTAAGTAGGCACTAGTATTAATTTACCGTCCAAGGTAATTAAACTTGGCATTATTGGGTAAAAAAAATTTCTTCATGTGATAAGTTTCTGCATTGTAATAGAACCATCTTTTCTAATCATTTGGTGGCCTTGAAAAGGGCCGTTTTGACTGGATGGTAGGGTCAACAGCAAAGGTCAGCTAACAGGAAACCTATCTGTACCAATCTGAACAGGAAGGAGGCAGCTGTGCATCACAGGACCAGCCGAAGGGCTGAAAAAATGCTGTGATAGAAACACCTGTTTCCATCATCATTGAGGTGAACTCCATCCCTGTCAAAGTGTTTCTCTTTAAAGAATTTGTGGGAAAAGAAAAAGACTTTCTTTCCCTGCTCGAAAGCACCAAATTCTTTAAGAAGAAAAGACCGTGAAGAAAGACCCCTGGGTCGCCTTCGACAAAAGATCGAGGCCACAATGATGATGGAATCCGGGTGTTTCTCTCTCAGCACGCTAATCAGCCTCTTCAGCTTCACCAGGACATCAGAGGCGGAGGTCGTGTCGTTGATGTCATTTCCCCCCAGCTGAAGCAAAATAACGTCAGGACTGATCCTCTCTACCAACTGCATGTCAAGGTGGTACACCTGTGGGACAGTTCTGCCTCCAACACCATGCAGATGGACATCCAGGTTGCCATGCCTCATCACTCTGCCGTTCACCCTCATCCAGTCTCTCAGTCGCCTAATAAAGCTGTACCCAAGAACAAGTGCTCACATAGTGGCAGCTTCTCTAAATGACTACACTGCCCGAGTGTCACGTTTATATAGCCGAAGAGCGGACGTCTGAGAAAGCAGTTATGGCGTCAACACACTAGACAAGGAGTTGCGTCCCTTTCCGATCAGCTGATATGCATTTGTGTTTCTTTTAATATATTTTGCAGAAATATTGAGCAAAGTTTAGTGTTTCCTCTATAAATTAAAGATTGTAAAACACTCTGTACCTATGAAAGTATCACACAATGTACGGAATACTTTAAAAATAGATTATTACATTATGGAACGCAGAATTATGTTGAAGGGAATCACTTTCATCAGCAAATTATTTTATATTGTGCGTTAATAGTTTAACTTGGAGTAAATATAAATTTCATAAGAGGATTTAACAAGGTTAAAAAATATATTTATGTATTTGTTGTAAACTGACATAGCATTTATAGAGAGAAATTCGTATAAACTCTTGGCTATGAAACACAAATGTGAAACACGCGGTATCTCTATATATGTTTTAGTAGTTATTTCACCGACACGTAGGCATAAATGAATCATTTTTCAAAAATTATGTATTTATAATTAAGTGCTAAAATATAGATTTGTAGACAAATGATGCACGCAGAATATATTTGTTTAACAGACAAACCAATGCTGACCTTCAGCTGATGATAAACATGCAAGCCCCGACCCCAATATCATGAACTTCTTAACATTTATAGTTATATAAGAAATTGAATTGTGGATTGGGTATGTTTGAATCATTAAAATAAATATTATTTTCTCAGTGAATGAACGATAATATATTTTTTTTAAACTTATTGTTTATGTACTACTTTGAATTTAAATTGTTTACATTGGTTTTCGAGCGATTAGGAAATCGTAACAATTTATTTTCTTATACAATAAATTATTTTAATTTTTTCAGTTATATTTATGAATAAATTGTGATTTTTTTCTGGTTAATTTATATATATTTATAAGTATAACTAATTCAGAAATATTTAACGTAATCGGAAACGTCTTCAGCGTTACATGTAAATCTCGCGAGATCACAGCTTCTGTTCATCTGCCCCTGTGACACATTCTTAATTAACTCGTACCAAAATAATTGTTAAGTCGTACTTGAACACATTCGGATTTTTTAATTTAGTCGTTCTTGAAATCGCAAAGGTTTTTGTTAATTCGTACTTAAAATCATTCGGATTTGGTTAAGTCGTACCAGGAATAATTTGATTTTTTCATCTTTTTATTTTAGTTACTCTTTTTATTGGTTTAAGAGCTCTGCTTCTTACAGGAACGTCCAGCTTTACTTCCTACATTAACGGAAGACCCACTCGTTGCTTTGCAACGAGCTTTGCTCTAGTTTTTTTATATATTCCTACGTAAAAATTCATCCCTCATTGTGGCCTCACCCTGGACTATTATTTAAACAAACTTGAATCTATACGATCTGGGGGTGCTTCCAGTCAAATTTGGGCTTTCCTGGCCTAATAGTTTTGAGTCGAAGATTTTTAAAGATTTTCTATATATATAAAAATGTATCCCCCATTGTAGCACCGTCCTACCCCCAGGTACCATGATTTGAACAAACTTGAATCTACATTATCTGAAGATGGTTACACGCCAATTTGAGCTTTTCTGGCCATATAGTCTTTAAAAAGAAGATTTTTAAGATTTTCTCTATATATTCCTGTATGAAAATTGTTTACTCTATTGTGGCCCCACCCTACCCCCGGGAAACATGATCTGAACAAACGTCAATCTACACTATCTGAGGATGCCTTCACACAAATATGAGCTTTACTGGCCTAATAGTTTTTGAGAAGAAGATTTTTAAAGATTTTTTCTATATATTCCTATATATGTAAAACTTGATCCCCCAATTGTGGCCCCACCCTACCCCCAGGGACCATGATTTGAACAAACTTGCATCTACATTACCTGAGAATGCGCCCACTTTAATTTGAACTTTTCTGGCCTAATAGTTTTGAGAAGAAGATTTTTAAAGATTTTCTCTATATATTCCTATGTAAAACTTGATCCCCCTATTATGGTTCCATCCTACCCCCGGGGACCATGATTTGAACATACTTGAATCAACACCCTGAGGATGCTTCCATTTTAATTTGGGTTTTCCTGGTTCAAAAGTTTTGAGAAGATTTTTAAAGATTTTCTCTATATACAATATTCCTGTGTAAAACTTGATCCCCCAATTTTTGCCCCACCCTAACCCCGGGGACCATGATTTGAACAAACTTGAATCTACACTACCCGAGGATGCTTTCATTTTAATGTGAGCTTTTCTGGCCTAATAGTTTTTGAGAAGAAGATTTTTAAAGATTGTCTCTATATATTCCTATGTAAAACATGATTCGCCTATTGTGGCCCCCTCCTACCTCCGCGGACCATGATTTAAACAAACTTGAATCTACACTACCTGAGGATGCTTCCATTTAAATTTGTGATTTTCTGGCCTAATAGTTTTTAAGAAGAAGATTTTTAAACATTTTCTATATATTCCTATGTAAAATTTGATCCCCCTATTGTGGCCAAACCCTACCCACAGGGACCTTGATTTGAACAAACCTGAATCTACACTACCTGAGGATGCTTCCATTTTAATTTGAGCTGTCCCGGCCTAATAGTTTTTGAGAAGAAGATATTTAAAGATCTTATCTATATATTCATATGTAAATCTTGATCCCCCCAATCGTAACCCCATCCTACCCCCGGGGACTATGATTTAAACAAACTTCAATCTACACTACCTGAGGATGCTCCCATTTAAATTTGTGATTTTCTGGCCTGATAGTTTTTGAGAAGAAGATTTTTAAAGATTTTCTCTATATATTCCTATGTAAAACTTGATCCCCCCATTGTGGCCTCTCCCTACCTCCGGGGACCATGTTTGAAGAAACTTAAATCTACACTTCCTGAGGATGCCTCCACACATGTCTAAGCTTTTCAGGCCGAATAGTTTTAGAGAAGATGATTTTTGAAAAATACCAACAAATTTTTAATATTTTCAATTATCTCCCCTTTAAAGAAGACGTGGCCCTTCATTTGAACAAACTTGAATTTCTTTTACCTAGTGGTGCTTTGTGCCAAATTTGGTTGAAATCTGCCCAGTGGTTCTTGAGAAGAAGATGAAAATGTGAAAAGTTAACAACAACGACGACGACAACGACGACAACGACAGACAACGGACAAATTGTGATTAGAAAAGCTCACTTGAGCCTTTGGCTCAGGTGAGCTAAAGATCAATGCAAACAATGTAAAAAAATCAATAGGGTTTACTCTGAAATTACCTGTATGTATATTCTTAACAATTTCAACAGTCAAATAAATTATGTTTTTTATTATTATAATGATACCTTAATATTTAAACACTGTATATTGTTTGTTCCTGGTATTCTTCTCCCACGAAAAGTACCTGAAACTCCCACTTTACACCAGTAGGTAAACTGCATAGAAAAGTAAAAAGAAAATGATTTCTTACTTCTTTAAATGTAAGTTAGGTTCCATCTATTTAAGAATGTAAACAGTTTTATTCATGATTTACCAACTTTAATTAGGAAAGCGTGTAACAATTTCAATTATAAATTAATCATTTCCTTTAATAGTTGTTAAACGTAGTTTTTAATTTAAATTTGCTAGCAATCATGAGTGTATTTATAATAAGTTTGTTTTACGTTTTACTATGAATTAGCATAAGTTAAAACACCCAAATGGTTTTCCTCTCAATAAAGTTTGTTTTCTTCAAAAGATATTAAATTGACATAGTATCCCTTTGTCAATTAAAAAAATAAGTTTGAAAAGTTAACTTGAAAAAAAAATAGTTTTCCAAAAACATTAATCACTTCCAATTTTATTGTAATATTGAGTCTTTGCAACATGCACAAAGCTGCAAAGCTAATCAAAACACTTATAGAAAATAAGATAATAATATACGTGTAGTTACATGTTGTTTTCCCAACTTTCACTTCATTAATATCCAAGAAACCTGACCGCAAAACAACTACAGTAAAATAGATAACACAGTCATCTTTGATTTTATATCCAAAACATTGCTACGCAATGTGAAAACACAATCAGAATCTTACGTCTTTGGGTACATTAAGATTATTTCCTCTAAATACAAATGTCCTAGACCGTCCAGTTGGAATTGACACGGTTTGATTTAAAATCTGAGGACATGCCGTAACCTTAAAATAAAAAAAAAAATAACTCTTCAAATTCTACGCCATTTTTTGCCATGATCCATTTAGGAAATATTCTTTATGAAGCATGTCTTTGTATTGTTATTTCTGTTAAATCTACACATACCGGATTAAATGGGTAACCAATGGCTGCATTCTGTAAGAGATAAAAATATACTAGAGACTGGTTTAGTAAGAGATGGAAAGCATTTAACAGGACTTTGCTTTGACCCTTACATGTATCCCACTAGTGAATCTAGTCCAAATCATTGTGTATTCTTTACTCGACTAGCAAAATATAAGTGAAGTATCAAAATATGTCAAAGGAGAAAAAATAGTCTTCGAAGAAGAAATTTATGACTTCTGTCATAGCCCAAATTCAATTAAACCCCCACGTACAGCAGGAAATGTATCGGTAAAGTCTGAATGAAGAAGAAAAATTAATTCTAAAAGATTTCTTTGACCTCACAAATGACTTACATAGGTTAAGCATAGTTTTCGGAACAGCACACATTTCCTAACAATCCCTTATATACAGTTAGACAAAAATGAAGTAATGGGAGATAATATGGCCAAAATAAAGTATTTTCCAGGTCTGGCATGATTTTGAAAATGACCTTAATATTATTTATCTTTACCCTAGCGGTCTCTTTGAATGATATATGAGCTAAACTGGGCAAACGGATAGCAAATATTCACAGGTGATATCTGATAGACAGCTAGACAAATTGATCCCTATGAAGGGCATGCAGAGCGGTGCGATAAAAATCATAAATAAACTCAGGTTTAAATTTTGTGATAAGGAGCTTTTTCTGTGGTAAAGAGAACCAGATTGATGTAACATCAAAAAATATATATTTACTCTCTCTCTCTCTCTCTCTCTCTCTCTCTCTCTCTCTCTCTCTCTCTCTCTCTCTCTCTCTCTCTCTCTCTCTCTCTCTCTCTGTATATCACGCATGTAAGTTTTATTGTTCAAATATATCCACAATTGAAAGCATACTAGCAATGATAATTAGTACCTCGGATACATTTTCTTAAACAAATATTTACTTACATTTATGCAGCTACTCCTGGATGGTTTACATACAGCCTCCTCTGTACACCAGTAACAATCTAATCTTGTTTCCGCAATGCATGATCCACAACTAAAACGTGAAAACAGACAAATTTTGTAGTGCTGAACCCTCCAAATAGTGCATTTAGCGTATATTGGACTATTTCTGACAGGCAAAAATTGAGTCCTAGACTGCGTATTTTAAAATACTTTACCTGTTTTTTTCTTGTTAGGATAGATATATGTAATAGCCATGATGAGTGAATAAATATAAGAGGCCAAATTTCGATAAGAAAACTGCTCTGAAACTCAGACAAGCAGAACAATACCGAATTGGTCACACTGACAAACCCATATCCCTGTTTGAGTTTGTGTTACACATTTAAGATCTTCTGGACTTTTGCATTATGCGAAATATTAATTGACCAATCTGAAAGACAGTTTTCTAATTTTGAGTTTGGTTATTTTTTGAAATATACAATTTTACATCATTTCGTCACTGATGCTAAAAATGTACAAGACACAAAAACCAATAATTTTTTTTAATGCAAAATTGATATCAGGTTAAAATTTGTAAGATTCAATTACAATAATATTCATTTGATATTGTTCATCAATGTCCAAAAGCTGTTCATTTAAGACGACTCTTAATTGGGAAAATTCCAGCAATTTTTCAAACAAATGAAAATATGTTTTCCCTTCATATTTAGCCTTTAACCCCCTTCCCTGCAGTAACGCACTTTAACGCATATACCGTTGCCCCACAATCACGCATTTTGACGCATATACTATTTCCCCGCAATCACGCACTTTAACGCACTTTTGTTGTTGACTGTTACGGCTCCGATAACACGTAATTTATTGTTTTATTTATCAAAATATATTGATGGTATCATTGTAAAAGATGAATATAATAATATTTTGTCATTAAATTTCAAAATCTTTGGCAAATAACTTTTTTTTTAATTCTGGAAATGTCAAAGTTGCCCGATTATTTCGCAAGCTTTGCGCGACAAAATTTTTAATGGCGGCAAGTGAAGTTGATTATTTTAATTAAATTAAACCTGCCATATACAACGTAAAATATCAGTCATATTACCCAGCGATCGGGAAAAGATGTGCTACCGATGAGATTTTAAAATAAAATGGCGTGGATGCCGGTGTAATGAAGAATAATGACCCCCGTAGAATAATGACCGGGGGTCATTTTTCTACGTAGAATAATGACCCCCCGGTCATTATTTTACGCCGAAAAATGACCCCCGGTCATTATTCTACGTAGAAAAATGACCCCTTTGTCTGAAAAATAAGTGTCATTTTCATAAAAATGAGCACACCCAAAATGAAGAAAAGTGACTCCTGTAGAATAATGACCCCCTTGTAGATTAAATTTTTTCAGTATATTTTTTTATTATTTGTGAAATAGTCTTTACACTATTGTAATTTTTACTGCTGCAGTCTACAGAAATATCAGAAATTATAATTCATATTCAAATAAACTTAAAGTAAAAGAAGGGGTATATCTTATAAAATAAAAATCCTTCCGTTATAACAAGATATTGACGTATAGCATCGGGGTATGGTTGTCATCTTAACAATTACATTTACATATGTCTATGGTGTTCCGATAGGGCCACTTCGACCTAAGTTGCAAAGGCGATAGTGCGAAGGCGAAGGAGCAAAAGTGCGAAGATGCGACGATGAAGCGCGAAGATGTGATGCGTAAAATGCGAAGGTGCGAAGGCGTAGGAGCGATACTACTATCGCTCCTTCCCAACTTTGCACTCTGGCCTTCGCATCTTCGCACCTTCGCCTTTTTTTATTGCATTCAGCAAGTCTCGGTCGATTACATAGATTTTAATACAGGCACCGTACTCGCCAAGGTTTTCTGATTAATCCATGCTATTATTAGTACGCATGCGCTAGGCCATCGCGCTTACTATGAATGTTTATAAATATTTTAATGTGTACATGTAACATATATGTTTACCAGTGCTGGCTATGCCTAATCATTATCTACTCCACACAAAATTTAATGTCCGCAATAATGTGTATATATGCACTCCTGTCACTTACCAGCCGTCTGTTTACCGTGGACCAAACACAGTAACATTCTAATTTCATTATGTGACACTCCTTGCTCATGCATAGATCTAATTGGGGATAGGGGGTCCGCCCCCCGGAAAATTCAATATTATTAATTTTACGCAGTAAAACGGGAGAGGGAGTCCGGACCTTATCCTCCTGGATAATTTAATTTTATTAATTTTATAAAAAAAATCAAAATATGCCTCGGAACCTTTTAAACGATGGAGAGCTCCGCAATTATAAAACATAGGTAATCACAGATTACAAAGCTCACCGAGAGGAGGCATCACCTTTATGAGGCATCACCTTTATGAGACCACCTTTATCATATTATGTGAAAACCATCCATTATGATCTTGGATATTCATGGATTCTGTTTTGAAACAATAGCGTATATCATCTGTTAAAAAATGTATGATAATGATATGTTAATCAATACAATAATATAAAATTAAAATTGCATCCTATCATACTTACAATATATATCATATAATACCATAAAATACCGTAACAAATTATGATATGATATTGTAACGTATGATATGGCATTGTAATGTGTTATACATTATAATTGTTTTTGATCAAATAATAGAATATCATAAAACATAATACAATATAGTATTATATGAAACAATATCATATTGCAATAATACATCATAACATTGAAACATATGATATTTTATTGTATAATTAAGCATTGAATCATTATTTTTTGAAAGACGTGGTCTCATAACTGCAACGGTGTGTGCATATAAATTGTATAACGCGCTGGCCCGTTATGAAAATGTGTTTGCACTCATCGTTGCAGTTATAAGACCTCATCTTTCAAAAAATAATGATTCAATGCTTATATTTACGTTTTTTAAACACGTATTTCCTTCCCGCAAATATGATTTTTTTTTAAAAATCTTTGTCTTATTCAACGAGTAATGCGAATTTAACGGAATTGCCACTGGAACAGCCGAAATATGCTGACAAAAATAGTGCACAGCGTTTTAAATTCTAATAACACAATTTTATTTTTCTTTCTGTAATTTATAAATTTACTCTTGGTAAACTAAAAAATTAATCAATTGAATTCATTTAACTGTCAAAATATATTTACATCAATGAAATATTTATCAGCGTTAGTATAATATCAGGTCATCCGGTTTGAAGTCGCGGGAAGAGTCAGTTCTTGTTCTTCGAGAAATACTGAAAGAATAATTAATGTATTCATACGCACCAGATTTGGTGATTGGGTCTTCTGTGTTGTGCGTAAATATCACTCAAATCAACCAATGCAATTTAATAGAGGGATAGAAAGTGAATGTAAATATTATAGCATGATATTGTATTGTATGATACTGTTTCATATTTGATACGTAATATGATATTGTATTATATAATACAATATGATTTGAAACAACATTGTATCATATAAATGATACAATATCATGGGATAAAGTAAAATATTATATAATACAATCATATTATACACATTGTATCATATGATCCAAAATTATATGTTTAAATATCATAAAATACAATTTCATGTGATATAATAATATATCATAGAAACCAATATCATATTATACTATATCGTATGATACGATATTTTATAATATTTCAATATCATATATACAATTTCATGTTATTTAATTCTATATTACAGAAATCAATATCATATTATACAATACTGTATGATACAACATCATAGAATATACAATATAATATCATAGGATGCAATATTATATATTGCAATGTCATATGTAAAAGTACATGTGATTAAATAATTAGTAAATAATACAATATAATATTATACAATATTGTATCATAATAATCAATACTATACATAACAATATCATGATACAATATTATATCATAAAATATCAAAAAAATTGATACAATATTTTATTGTATCATATAACGTTTAACAATATAACATATGGTATTATTATTATATTGTATTCTATTAAACAATAGTGTTTCAAATCATACAATACTATATCATAGGAATCATGTTATATCATTTAACAACAACCACATCTTTCTATCAAGCAGGTTTGAGTGAGGTAGGAAATTTCTCTAGCATCCTTGATAATGGAGATCAGGCTCTAAAGCAACCTCTGCGTTTCATTTATAATATAGTTAAATCAACTATGCAAGGTATCATCTATTCAACATGTGACCTGTTCCAAAAAACTAAACCTCATCAAGAATCATAAACCTATGGCTCTGATTCAGCATTCAAGCCTGTCAGGTGCATCAGTATCATAAGACGCACCATCCATGCAAGATTGGTGAAGTAAGGACCAGTGACAACTACGATATCATCATCAGAGGCACCAGCAATTAAAACTTTTACCTCCTCCAGCATCTCTAACATATGGCTCTGATTCAGCATCCATGCCTGTCAGGTGCATCTGTATCATAAGACACACCATCCATTCAGGTTAGGTGAAGTAGGACCTGAAGTAACTAACTCTTAAAGATATATATTTTGAGCATCCTTAATAATGGAGATCAAGCTCTGCATCTGAAGTTACATCTTCGATTCATTTATATTACAGTTTAATCAGCTATGCAAGTTTGAAATATTACTATTATCTATTAAACATGTTACCTGTTTCAAAAAACTTTATATTATCCAGCATCCGAAACCTATGGCTCAGACTCAGCATCCAAGCCTGTCATGGTGCATCAGTATCATAAGACGCACCATCCATGGACGTCTGGTGAAGTTAGGACAAGTAATAACTAAGATATCATCATCAGAGGGCACCTGTTTCAAAAACTTTAACCAGCTCTTAAAATCTTAACCTCCTCCAGCATCCGAAACCTGTGGCTCAGATTCAGCACCCAAGCCTGTCTGGTGCATCAGTATCATAAGACACACCATCCATGCAAGTTTGGTGAAGTACGGACCAGTAGTAACTAAGATATTATCATTAGAGAGCACCATCAACAAAAACTTTAACCAGCTCCAAAAAACTTAACCCTCCAGGATTCGAAACCTATAGCTTAGATTCAGCATCCAAGCCTGTCTGGTGCATCAGTATCATAAGACCCACCATCCATGCAAGTTTGCTGAAGTACGGACCAGCAGTAACTTAGATATCGCTATTAAAGGGCACCTGCAACAAAAACTTTAACCTGCTCCAAAAACCTTGACCTTCCCCAGCATCTGAAAGTTAGGAACCAGATTCAGTAGGTTCAGATGCATTAACCATGTAATTTTGGTGAAGAGAGGACAAGTAATAGCTTAGATACAGGAGCTGCAACTAAACCTTTAACCAGCTCCGGACGCCGACACCGGGGGTATAGCATATGCTCCCATTGACTTCGTCTCGGTGAGCTAAAATAGCAAAAGCGCGAAGATTCGAAGGCGAGAGTGCGAAGTTACAAAGGCGAAAAAGCGATAGTAGTATCACTTCTTCGCCTTCGCAACTTAGCACTTTCGTCTTCGCATCTTCGCGCTTCGCCGTCGCATCTTCTATATTCTTCATATTGTACATGAATTATACTTGCATTGAGGATTTCCACAATACAAACTGCTGGGTATACACGTTCATCACCCAGAATTAATGATGAAACCTAAATTATGAAAAGATTACTCCACTGTTAGGCATTATAACCAAGCTGTAGTTAGTAGGCACTGACAGCAGCCATTACGCCAGTAGAGGTTAACTGCCAATAAAGAAAATCGTCAAAGTACTGATAGTAATCGTACAGAAAATATATTTTACTTTATCCTCGGCATACTTTAGTAAGTTTAGTTAATATCAAGATGATTAATGCTTCAATAGTTTGTATGAGCATTGGTAACTTTGGATACAATAAAGATCGTGTGATCAAAATCAAGGGGGATATAAACCCTTAACATGGGCCCTAACCTCTTATCAACGCTTTTATAAACAATCTTTTCTTAATATAATCGATCAGTGTTTAGTATCTATTAAGATTTACTATAGTCAGGTATTCTTCACAAATTTGCTCTAAAAGAATAAAGTATATTCATGATCACAAAACAACATTTGAACAAATGTTTAGAATATTGATGTTCATGTATTACGTAGAAGAAAACAAAACTAACGCAGAATGATTTTTTTAAAAATCACTTTCCCCAAGAAGTGTTAATAAGAAGTATTCATATTCCGACGTTACCTGCCCCCTTAGTCTTTCTCCATAAAGATATATACATGTATCATTCTTCGACAGACAATTCATTCACCAATGAATATTGCTTATAGAATTACAACAATTATTCTTTCATGATTATTGTTCGTTAATTATCACACAATATCCTCATTGTGTATGAATTTTTCTTTATTTGTGTCATTTCCCGCCGTATGTCGACGAGAGAAGTGACGTAACTGTTAACAATCAATTTGTTGCAATGTCAGAGTGTTTTGCGTGTACTTGCTACGGATATGAAAAACTATATACAGCGATTTATTTACAAGTCCGGTTTTTATAACTTCAAAATCAGTTGAACAGAGTGAAAAATTAAGTAATCTTTGATACGGGGTAACCAATTTCTATTCATGTTTACGGGGGGGGGGTCTTTTTTTATGGGGGTCATTTTTCTTCACGTTTAACATGAAGAAAAATAACCCCTGGGTCTTTATTCTTCAGAAAAATCCAATTATTCTTCAGCTAGGGGAGTCATTATTCTACGTAGAAAAATGACCCCCGGTCATTATTCTACGGGGGTCATTATTCTTCATTACACCGGCCGGAAACCCACAGTAATGGGACGGTGACTGAGGTCATTGGTCACATCAGTGAAGTCATCAGAAGAAAATAATGTTGTAGTTAAAATTCAGCGATGTCTCCACCGATGTTCCATCGCTTCTCATCGTCAATACATCATTAACACATCATTTAAGAATCGGCCGAGGTATGGCCGATCATTGTCCGGTGCCATTTGAGTCAGACCTTAGAGGTGTTTAACAAGTATTCCTTTTAAAGGAATGATCGGCAATAATGATATATGAATAGCTAGAAGCAATCAACATGATCAGTTTGATGTAAATAATTTAAAAAGTACTGTATTTTTACAAAATTGGAATATTTTGAATCTGTACACCATAATTTCATCATTATAAACCGTCAACAAATTTAATTTTGAAATAAATGTGGGGAAAGCCGTTCGTAAACTCCTCGTCTAGTTTAATATTTTTAACGTAATTATTAAATGTTAATATATCTTCTTCTTCTTCAAAATACTGAGTAGAGCTCTTCAAAGAGCATTAACAGGAATACAAAGACAGAGTTGTATTAAAACAATTTAAGGCGACTGAAAAACATTGAATGCCATCATATCTTGCTACTGAGGTCGCATTATAACGTAACCTTGTTTATAAATCAAGCCGTCTTCCTAGCTACTGTTATGCAACATCAATAGATCGAGGTCAGTTTATGGAGCATCTTCGTATGATTGAGGTCTGTTCATCGAGGTCAACTGCATTACTGAATGAATCTTTCGATCGAAATTTTTACGCGTGAGACAAAATGTTTATTCTTGAATTAACAGGTCGAACTGTATTTTATCTATGCTTGCATCTCTTAAGGTAAATGAATTGAAATAAAACTGAGTAAAATGTTATATAAATACTAAACCAAACAAAGCGGGATGTGTGCGCACGTGGAAGCATTTGCCGGATGCCTCATATGGACACAACAGTGATCGGCCGATCACAAAAACATCGGCCGATTATCGACCTAACATTTGCCCGTAGTCGGCCGATGTACTCCTGATATACGAACGTTGTTCCCGAATTTACGAACGATGTTAAAATAAACTACACCAGCCGATTTCAGCTTGAATATCCGTATATGTTTAGCAATGCATCAATGGGCCTTTATTGGGCTTGTACGAGTGGTTGCTGCAACATGGCTCATCTCAGATGTCTCGGTGCCAAAGCAATTATAGTTTATTGAGCATGATAGGTTTGGTAATTACTTTGTAAATCTTCGGCCGACCATTATCCTGTCATCATGTGTGTAAGATGACTGGGGGGGGGGGGGGGGGTAGTAGTGTGCCTAGTAAGCTAGTATGCCTATGACATGACTCCAACTTCTCAATATTTCAATCTTTTAAGGTGAATTTAGGAACAATTATATTTCCTGCGAGAAAAAGTGGCGGGAGGGAGGGGGGCTGAACCCTCAATGATGCTATGTGCCTAATGGTAAGGTCTAACTTTGCAAACTAACTAAGCCCCCCCCCCAGCACGCCCCATGGTTCCGACGCCTATATCAGTTAATCAGAGAGTTAGGTCCTTTCAATACTGTATTTGCATTGGTGTTAATCAAATAGTAATACTCATCTTAGCTAAAATGGCATCTGAGCATACATTCACTTGATGTTTCCCTGTCGGAAACCTGTCAGAAAACGCCTATTTACACATTTTCATGACGCCATTTCAACATTAAGACGTCATAGGGATGAAAACATTTTACTTACTTATTTTCAATATGTTTGTTACTTTCTGTAATTCTATAATTAAAGCTTTCTTAGGAAATTAAATTTTGGTGGCAATAAATGCATGATAATTTATGTAGTCCTTTTCAAATTGATTTATTCAGTAGTTTCTAAGTGTAGGTTTTTAAAGTCAGACGGACAGACAGAGATAAAGACAAACAGACAAGGTAAATCTAGTTTACTTCCAATTCTTGTTTGAAAATGGAATGGAATGGAATGCAATTAATTCTCAAACGTAGAATTGTCACTAGTCATACCTGGGAAAACTGGAACATTTGATGAACAGTATCTGTCTTTCAGCTATGACATTGCCATTCAGCCAGATCTGGAGTGGAGTTTCTTCTTCTCGGTCTGGAATGATTTTTTTTTCATAAAAAACTTGTGAATAAAATAAATCCATAGCAACAAAGATGTTCATAAATCTACATCATCAATTGTTTTTATTGGTTGCTTTTAAAATCTTCTGAATCTAGTATGTACATGTATACATTGTAACATATTTTAGAACTCCGAAAATATAATTCCCTACCTCCTTCTGTTATGACGTATGGTTGGAGAAGTTTATGAAACTTTACAACATACAAACATAAGCTTTTATAATTCACAGTAAGCTTACAATAATTCATTGGTATAAAACTATAAGTGTAGCAGATATTTAAAGAGTAGTCATATTGCCATTGCTTATTGATTAATGACACATAGTTCATGATGAATCATTAAATTGCTGATACGTTATATGATAACATTATACTTTGTTCATCCCTGGGTTCGATTATACACTGAATCTTATCAGATACAAATACTGTTGGTATAGATCTTCCCCCAAGTCTGCATCTCATGTTGTAATTAGCTTTCAGTGGTGGCTTAAAAGTCACAGACAAATTCACTGATACCTGAAAATAAATGTTTTAAAACTGTATACTTCATCAAAACAAATCGAGATTAGTGGAACTGAATTAGCTTGCTGTAGAGCTTTTTACATTATTTTCTGTTTATTTATGTGACGCCTACCAAAACATTACACTAATATGAACTAGAAATATTCTTTAACCATACCGTACTTTGACCATTGCTTTTTTATTTCCATGATATAAACAAATAATATAATATATAAATGAATATTTAGAATTATTCATCCAGCTCATCAAATAATCATATAAAAAAGTAAATAATGTTAATACTGTATTGGTTCCATCCAATTTGTAAACAAATCCTGAGGGATGGTTCTGAAACTCCAGACTAAGACATTCTTTTTTCACGGATGGAAGCCAGGAGTCAGGTGACAAACTTGAACATTCTATTTTTGTGCTACATCTTAATAAAAAAAACACTGATTCATAGAATTGAAAGCCCAATTATTATTTGAAGACAATATACGTTAAAAAAAAAAAATAGGACCAATTTTTATGTGCAGAACAATTTTAATTCCCTTTACTTCCCGAAAAAGAAAGAATCTAAAGAAATAAAAAGACATTTTAGCAAAACACTAAATGATCGTGTTAAAAATTGGGATATTTGATTGAAACAGAGTAAACTGCACTAGTTTAATGTCATGACATGACTCAAACTTGTTTCCAGGTGTTTTTAAACGGAATTACAAATATGCTACAATTTAAAATCGCTAATGTTTATATTAAAGTTGTATTATACTGACGTGGATATCTTATCTGACTAATAATTTGAAGAAAAATACAAAACATTTTAATTCACCGTCACCTATACTTGTGTTTTATTAAGGTATCCGATCCATATTAGGACATAATTATAATAACTTGAAAATCAATCATGTATCAAATACTCTTATATCAATTCAAAGCATTTTAGAGTAGAAAAAGATTAAGCTAGAGAAATTTCCAAAAATATCATTTACTAAGCAGTAATTAATTAATGAAGATTGCATGAAGGTCTATTGGGACAAGCACATTTTTTAATAATCATTAGGAATAGGGAAACTATTTAAAACAAATTTTATACCGTATAGATTTTTTTAAGAATAGAATTTAATAGATTAGAAGCAAAGGGGTCAAATCTTCGATAACAGGAAAGCTCTATTATTAGGACATATTATACTCTTACATAATGATACTTAAACATGAAAAGTATGTCAAAGTTCACTGAGTATTAAGCCCATACACAATTGCCATGCATCACAATTCCTTGAACATGGGTTGTTATGGATTGGACATCTTAAAGAAAAATTCATCCCTATTCAAAATATCGAACAATTAAATGTCAATTTTTACTGCCACCAAGACCTAATTACAATGTATGTTGCTAACCAATGCGAAATGAAAAGATTGGCGTCAAAATAATATTAAAAAATATATTGAAGGTTCAATAGCTCATTTCATACCCCGTAAATAGCTTTGATATACGCGAACATACTTATAAGATAGCTGTTTTACATGATTCTTCACAAAAGTTTAATAAGCATACCTAGTGTTGGTTACACACCATCCACAGTTAGCATCCCTTACATCCATACATTGCATACAGTTATCTGAATATCGACCACACTGGGTCTCCTGGATCCACTTCGATATCTGAAAGCAGAGAAACGTGCGCTTTTAATTACTTATTGAAAAAGAATGGCCCACTTAGCACCAGGTTTTTTGGTCTTTTTCGGTCGCTTCTGTTGCGTTTATTTCATACTTAATATTACTTTTGTTCAATTTATTTAAGAGTCTTGTTAATTTCCAACATAAATTAAGATCTTTAACAGTGTTACAATAAACTCATTCTATGTTTTTCTCTATAGAACTTTTGAAAAAGAAAATTGTCGCTTAGCTGCCCTTGATCTAAAATAAAATTGATATCAATATGCATAAGAGGTGGAGCTGACATTACATGTATCAGAATGGTACCTTGATTAGACTAGCATGAATAACAATGCCATTTAAAAATAATATAAAACAATTACATGTATGTGATCACCTTTCACCATAACCCTTTCTATTTTATATTAAAGAAGTATATTTTTACTTTTTTCAACAATACGACCAGGCCCTTGTAACTACGGAAGACTTGAAATCAATACATTGTCCTAGTTAGCACATAACATGCTACCTTACACGTCTCGTGATATAATTTTGTATTCACAATGTTCCTGAGGTAGGAAATCACCTGGTGAATTAAAATATTCAACATGTATCAACCTTGGTTACAACAGAGAAAGCGAAAGTAAGAAGAGGCAGTTTTTTCTCATTTAAACCATGAGCACAGGTTAGTCTATTACATGTTATTTCCCTTTGACATAACTAAGATAGTGCAAATATACAACTACTGTTAATTTAACGGAAAACAATAGAAAAACATGTGCTAACTATGTATGCAGTCAGTATAAAACTTGGCGTCTTCATTTAAGCATTGAATGCTTATATTTGGATCCCGTCGGTCCTATGAAACACCAAGCGGTACAGATCTAGACAAATTGAATATCGCGCGTTACTGTGATAAGACAATTTGGTAGTTCTGGTTGGCGTGTCATAGGACCGACGACATCCAAAAATAAACATTCACTAATTATATTTATATTTTCATACTGATGTCTATTTGTATGAAATATTGTGTATCGCTGCTATAAAGCCATTATTTACGCTCTTAGTCAGGGATATGAAACATACATGGAACAGTCATTATAACATGTTATTTAGTTAGCTTCTGCGAAAAAAACATAGTGCCAGAAATATTGTGTAGAATTTTTTTTTAAGGAGTAGATATACCTTAATTATTGTTTTTTCAAAAGTACATATCATTATAAAAGATTAAAAGTTTAATTTAATCTTACAAAAATAAAAATATTCAAAATATGTGAAGACGTTTATTTTTGTGCTCATGACGCATGAATTAGCAAAGTGTATTCATAGAAAAATGAACGTTGCACATTTTCAATACAAACATAAGGGGAAATTTAATTGAATGTAAATATTTAAACAATAAAATGCTTTCTTTTGTGATTCATTCGAGATATGAAGAAAGCGACATTGCAAAAAAATACATAACCCGCGTTAACGGTTTATGTATATGTATTCTGCAATTATCGCTACCTTCATAACCCGAGTGAATAATCAAAGAAAGCATTTTAAGATGAATTCGTTGTAAGAATCAACATTCGGTGGCAACGCATAGACACAGATTTTCTTCATACTTGAGAATGTGATAGACTTTGGTGAGTAAAAAAGCCTAACACTATTTTTTGCTATGTGGTTCCGTTGCCATGGTAACCGAGGGTAAAAATGTAAAAATTGCATTGTAATGCTTATTTGAGAACATATTGTGAGTAATGTGTACAACCTGGGGTTTTCAGGGTAGAATATATTCTTTAAAATAGTTGCATTTTTCAAAAGAAAGAAACAAATTCATGGAGAAACGCAAATTCTAAGAGCGTTACCATGGTTACGAACCAGAAATCTTAAAATCTGTTTTCTTCATGTAATATGAAAAAAAAAGTGCAAATCTTGGATTTTTTGTTAACACTAATAGGACTGTGCAATTATAAATTTTAATATAAAAAGTGAGAACATTTGCTGTAGTAACCAGCTTAAAAATAAGTAAAATAAAAAAAAAAATTTGGACATTCTTGAATGGATACTATTCACTTATAATGATTCATATAAAATCAATCCACGAGAAAAAAATAAAGTACGTCCTTAACTTTAATGACACTTGAAAACAATCTAAATTTTTTCAAAAATTACTGCCGTTGCTGCCGTTGGACAAAAAGTAAGAATTTCTGTGTAATTTTTTCCATACACTTCTCTGTTGCATTGTTTTTTTGTGTTATATAATGAAAATTCAAATATATTTTAGAAGTTCCAACTAAAACAATTACAAAAAAAATCTAAAATCGGGAAATAAAGCATATCAAAATCATCTTCAATTTCTCAGTTTTTCTTATTTTTTGGCCTTGCTGCCGTAGTAACGAATGTCAATTTTCATAACAAAATATATATATTGCATGGACATTTATTACGATGTTAAAATCTTACAGTTTCCTATTTTGGCTTATTAAAAAACCGCAAAAAAATGATTTTAAAAATTTATAACGGTTTTCATGGTAATATTTAAAAAGTTTTTGATATAATTAAAGAATTGAAAATAGGACAAAGGCTGTTTTATGTCTTTGATAGTTTACATTAGTGTGCAAAACCTTCTAATATGGCTTCAAAGTAGGTAAGTTTTGCTATTTTTCCATGTTTAGTCTCGATTACTATGGCAACGGTTACCCCCAGCAACCAAGTGGTTTTTTGCGTTTTACACCTAGATGTGTCAATGTATGAAATATAAGGCAAATTGGTGACTATGCGTGACCAGACCCTTTTATAAATCTTTGATTCTTACATAGAATTGATCTTAATGTTTATATTAACATCTTTCTTTTAGCTAATTGATAAATCGATTAAGAAAAGTTAGTAAAATTCACTAAATTACTGTTAATGTACGTAAGTACGTATTTAGCTTTAAAAAACAGCCAAATCGTCTCCTTTGAGACATTGAGTCTGACATCGTCATGATTATTTCGTGCAGTCCATGATTTTTCCTACGTCGATGTTGGTTTTGACAAATCAATTAACAGGGCGTGTCGATATCTGTCTTGTCAGTGTCTTGTCAGTTTCACCCACTGTAGATTTCCACAAATTGATAAACGGGGCGTGTAAATTTCAGTCTGACTGTTTCCATACAGCTTTGAATTAACTATAGGTTTCCATAAGAAATAGAGGGAATAATACATGGTAGATATAAATATTATCGTATGGAGAGTCAAAAAATTGTGATGACCCTCTGCCTATGAAAACCATTCGTACTTGGTAACTAAATTCTTAAATTTAACGCAGTTACGTTAAGTTGCATTTAGTTTGAATGTTGACCGTTTCTGCATTTGACAAACTATTCTTCTAAAAGTTTATTTTCTCGCAAATATGGCATGTCCTTAAGTGCAGTCGTCCTTTGGTATCCTAATGTTTTACAGAATATATGTTTATATTCATGTAACAATAGGAATTAACTTTTAAGAATAATTAAGTGCTTTTATTTACGTTTCCTAACATGTTTTTAATTATGTCTTTAATCAATCTGGTGATGAATATATTGGGAATTTATTAAGCTTTTGTATAAATCCCAAGCAAATTGTTTTTTAGAACAATAACGTGGTGTAACTTGTTTTGTACGAATAATTGTATGTACAAATTAATCATAAGAAAGGTTAGGTGGCACGGACAGTTTTTTAAATACAATTCATTGTATTTAAATGTGTGTGGGATGTGTGTCTTCGGAACTCTGTAGCTAGAATTTCCTCAGTTCCCATTCAGCACAAACAAATTACTTTAATTCACATTTTATAGGGCCAATCATTAATTTCTAAAGAAAATTGCTAGTCAAAAACTTTAAAATTTTCTACATACTGGTTTTTATGAGATTTTGACTCTTTCATATTTCGCTAATTATTCGTGATTTTTCAGCTTTTTAGACATTCCCAAGCTAATTCCCTGCAAAGGATTGACCTTCCGTACCATGTTGCACCATCACATGTCAGAAACTTACCAGTGTATAGTTTACAATGTCCCATCCCCCTACTGTTTGTGTTATTTTACCTCCCGTCTGTAACTTGCAATTTCACTGTGTAACGTCAATACGACAGTCATAGCAACAGGTTTTGCATTTTACTTCTGATTCTCTTGTACCTGATATATGGGACCTACGTATTGCATATCAATTTCAACAAGAGACTTCCCTCTAATTAATGATCATTTCATGAATTTTAGCAACACTTATAAGCCTTCAAGTACGGCAACTCTCAATTTTACAAAAATATTGTCCCTTACTACCTTAGACTCCACTAATTTAAGATGTGTGCACGATTTTTGCCTCACTTTTTCACGTTACACGCCAGTGAACATGTTTTGTAATGCGCACTACTTTGGTTAGCCATGGTGCAAATATTTACAATATTTGCTATATTACACATGTCTAGCTTTTAAAATTAGATATCGTCGAAACTCTGTGAGTGAACAAGGGTGCTGCGAAGATTTTCAAAGAGTATTTGAACGGTAAGAATGAGAATTTTGAACTGATCAACTGTTAAAATGGACGAGATATGAGCCACTTTTATACATAGGTTTTTGAAGATCATCGCCTCTTTTTAATTCTCGGGAAAACAAAACATTTATTGGTTGTGTTACTAAATGACTACGTAAATATATATATCATAATCAGATTGATCAATCTTATAGACGACTCGGCTTTGTCACGCCGTCTATAAGACTAATCAACCCGATATATTTCCCTATGTAAATTTTATCTTGAAACGCGGGTAGGTTAAAGCAACTCCGAGTTTAATGACCGTTAAAATTATAATCAATTTAAAAAATGTTTATTTTTATGAAAACAGCGCGGGATATTAGTACCAAGTGAAAGAGTTCACCAAGATATTATTTTTCTACTTCGGAATCGACTCAATCTTTGAAGCTGCCGTGCCATGGTATCACGTGACAGTTAAAAATAGATCAATTGTTTACCTTAACAAAAAATCAAAAAGTGTAACACTACCCCGAAGTTCATTTGTTTGTTTGCTACAATAATTCGATTGGCAATTAGTTCATGTTTATTAGTATTATTGCTAGAATCCTATTGTACATCGCATAAAATAAATATTGTAAATATTTATCAGAAACCCTCTCAACTTCTAAAATTTCATTGAAAATACTACGTATTTTTCGTTTAAAACAACAAAGCACACGATTCTAGCAGCACTTTTTAGGTAGTTTAGGTCACATACCGTTGATATTTACCAAAATCATCTTTCCTAATATCCGGGGTAGTGTTACACTTTTGCCATTTTTTGTACACACTGACAGAGGAAAGGCTGGTCAAGCCATATAAATGTCGATCCGCTTACCTTATAACACTCGCTGATTAAACAAAATATCCATGCCTGTATTATCCTGATTATATTTTAACTGACACTCATCTAAATCTTAGGTATCTGTATTAAATAAGTCTTATTTTGCCATGTTTACACTGCATTTCGATAATTTGTCTCCCGACATGATCTTCTCTTTTAAACATGCTTGTGACGTCATCAATGATAATTATACGTAATAGAGAGAAATCAAAGATATATTCAGTTAGAAGAGTTTCTAGTGATATTTTATGTCTGTAGTTTTTATAATTTAAACCAGAGATAGTTACAATCGACATGTTTCTGAGTAAAATATGACATCATGCTGCTTATTGTGACGTCATATTGATCAGAGGAATTTGATCGCTACGAGTTGCCTTATACCCGCGAACTGGGAACATTTGCTACTTTATGTAATTAAGAATGACTCTGAAACTAGTCACCCTTCCTTTTAAAAACTGGGTAAAATTACACAATTAAGAAAGTATTCATGTATTCTGTCAAGAGGAATTTGTGTATACGCCTAAAGCTGAGCTTAATATTCATCTGAAAGGGTAAAACTTACTTTGAGTCTGACTTTACGAAATGTGATTTTATAACTTAGATTAAATATTACATGAATGCATATAAAAATCGCTCAATAATAATTGATAGATTTTTTTTATTCAACGTGAGTGGGGCAATTCATACGATAATCAAGGCCTAAACCAACCATACTTGCACTGCGTGTTTAAATGTTGCACACTTTTTACAAATAGATTTTGAGCAATAGATGATAATAAATAAAGTGCGCTAATTTACCTAACTGTGATGTTTATATTTATGAGAAAGAGAAAAAGTTTAATTTGAATCGCATTTAAAATTAAACAGATTTTGAGTCACAAAAATTTAATCAGAATGATTGAATTCTAGCAATGTACCAAAGACGTTTGAACTAAATTTGCACGAAAAGTTTCAAATTTTTGTTAATCAATAAAACAACAAAAATTACCTTGTTTTGAGACATAAAGTATATCTCTCCATTCACATTTCTGACAGCTCTAATTTCAGATTTATCCACTCTGATTTCCCGAAGCTCAATCACGACTTTTTTTACTGCGTCATAGAAAACCTGTTAAGCAAAGGAGGTTGGTTAGTCACAAAAGCTTACTTGGGTACTAGTTCAATTTTATCTCATACGTGTGGTGTATACTACCCGTGTGATAAACATTTGCTATATCAAACGGGTAATGCTTTATCAAATACTTCCGGTCTGAACTATTTTTGACACAACCCCTCGCTTCAACGCTTCAGTGACCTATTTTCGAAGATTTGCCAGTACTTTCAACATAGCTATATCTACTACAAAAATTGATTTAAAAATGGATTTTGTCAAAGATTTAAATGATAAATATGAAGAAAAACACATAACTGCGTAGCATAGGCGTCGGAACCGGGGGCTTATTGTGAGATAGGGGGGGGGGTGGTTACCCCCCCCCCCCTTTTTTTTGCAAAGTTATACGTAACCGTAACCACACGACCCTTTTTTCCTGTTTGTCAAGATATTTGATAAGTTTAGCCCCCTTCCAACTTTCAATTTGCTTTGTGAATTTTATAAAACTGCATTACGTTAACTATCAAGGAGTTCATCCTGACGACGCGATGAAAACAGAACGCTCTGGTTTATATACAAGAACTTACCATGCTTACTGAAATAATGTTTCATAAGACTTTTATTCCACCACCAGTAAGCATACTTATTCACTATGTTTTTCATAAAACATCAACAACTGTTCCTCGTTCGAGTCAATTCAAACTAACGAGCATTCGCAACTTTGTGTATGTCAGCAAACTTGATTATTCAAGTCTTCTGATCAGTATTTCCATTTAATCAAGTGAATAAGCTCTAAGAAAAATTATTTAAAGCTAAAATATATTTCAAAGTTTATTTCAGTGAAACCTCACATTAAAACAGTTAGATTTATCTCAGAAATGACGTACTAAATTGTATTGCGCAAGGTCACAATATCTGCATAACACAACGTTGCATCATCGTTTTAAATCTTTGAAAAAAAATCAATTCGAGTCTTTAAGGGAATGTCTCAAAAGCTTTATGATATAAATCAAATTGTATGAGATAAATAGAACATCTATAATTGTGTGATTTTATATTTGCTTTATCCAACTCGTTGAAATGGTTATATTCGCTCGGCAAGCCTCGCGAATATATGCACAATTTCAACTCGTTGGATAAAGCAAATATAAAATCACACAATATAGATATCCTTTCTATATCACATGATATTACTAGTCAAAGACTAAGAAACCTTTTCTGGCTATTGCTGTAAAATCTTTAAAAAACAGTTTTTTTTAAAGTTTTGACTTACTTGTATGACATATCCATTATCTGTTCCAATATAGACAGTTGTCAGGTTGTTAATAGTTGAACTTCCGGCGACTGTGACTCGGTGAGACTTGGTGGAGTACACTGCATTACCTTGTAGTGGTAAGAGTCCCATAATGATACCAAACTGGGGTTGATTATTTGTCACATCATTACAATAATCTCCTTTGTGAAAAGTGTCATAAAAATTGGAAACTGACTGAAAAGTGGATAAAACTTAATATAAATAGACTTCAAAACAAGAGGCTCGTCAACCGCACCATTCAGGAACTTAAGTTTAATTTTCTTTAATAAATGTTCACACACGCCTTAAAAATTGTACTATTCTTATACAAGAAGCCAAAAACATATTCAAAAGGAACCAATAAGAAGTTTGTCTAAATATTTAATTTTGCGTTGACACCAACTTCTAATATTTCCAAAAATTATTGATAATGATAAATGGTTTTAAAAGCAAGTCATTGAGACATATTTTAGGACTCAACATATCCAATTAATGGCAATTCCCGAAAAACATTAACTTTTTCAATTTGAATATTGGATTTGCAGTGAATATTGTGATGTCTGTTGGCAACGTTTTCAGATTTTTCAAAGCTACCGGAAGAAGGTCAACACAAATATTCTAGCTAGCAATAAGTTACCATACACAACTTGTAGGGTTTCATACATACCAAATTGACAGATATACAGGTTGGAAGTCGGTTATCTTTATCAAATATCATCTCTTCTGGTCGAATATCATTCTTTGGACACATGTATCGGTGTTTTCTTGACTTTAGAAATGCCTGATAAATCTCATTTTCTTCAAAAACACACATTGCGGATAGAGTAGGTTTTGAACTTGAAAAAAGAGTTATTAAGTACCTCTTTCCAAACAGGGTAATAAACATTCCATGCTTTACATGTGTCAAGATTGTTTCTTGTGAATTACAAGATATAGGAATATCTTCATAAACTTTCTTTGGATCTTCACTAACTATGGACTTGCAGACCTTAACAAACTTTGATTGTGAATTCTGATTTACCAGAAGGAAAACAAATTTCTCATTTTCAATCGCCACTCTGTAGTCCATTACAACATTCACTGGTGTTCTCAAAACCATATCAAATATTTTTCCAAATTTTGAAAAACCTATCTGCTTGTGTGATAGGTCTGGTAAAACTGAGAATATGGCAGCTTCCTCCAAATTTACAGGGCTAAGTGGTAAAGTTGTGTACTCTTTCGCAAACAAGACAATATTTTGAAACATTCCAGGAGAATTTTTGTCTGTAATATTTAAGAAGATTCCCAAGGCGGAGGCCTGCTCATCTGAAACTAAGCGGACATCTGGGGAAGTGAGGGTAATGTTTAGAGACACCTTGTCACGTGTTAAACAAAGTCCACCTCTCAGTGTACCACAGGTAATCAAACTATCAGGTGTCACAACCATCACTGTATTGTAGTCGTGTCCACAGTATTCTTTAAACTCCACAGATGACAACTGTGGGAAACAGTCAACAACTGGTCCAGTATTTCTAGTCATCTTCTTGATCAGTTTTGTTCCATACATTCTAAACCTGTAAAGAATATTCTTGCCGCTCACAAAGACGTTCCTAGTTTGGTGATCAAACTCGATGTTCAATAGAGGAAAGTTTTCTAGAGGATTTTTAAACTGAGTTTCTAACTTCCCAACAATTTGACCTTCACTTAAAATAATCAAACAGAACCATAGTGTACAGAGGATTTGGAATATCACAGAAGCTTTCATGTCTACTTGTTAATTCGATGAATTGGATCCAGTCCCTTAAATATTTGGAGTCTTCTTCATTTGTATCTAGCGTTCTCAAGAAATTGTCCGCTTACAGGGCGCCCATTTAGTTTTTCTCAGTTTGCATAGTCATTTCCACATTATACAAGAAAAAAATGAAATAATTCTAATTTATTCATGTACATGTTTAAACATAATCGTGATAAATATACATGTTTGTTGCTGTTGAGAATTGTGTTCATCTTTTTATCATGAATGCCAAAAAATACTTACAAGGAATTAGAGAAAATGAATAGTGGAGAGAGAAAAACATAGAATTTCTACGAAACTTTATTAAAGAATGTGTACTTTCTGGATTTGTTATGCATTTTACAAAACATTTTTACTATTACATACGATATATACAGTTTCTAGACTTCACAGAACTAGAAGATTTGCAAGCCTTTACGTAATTCTGCTGTCTCATTAAAGAATTGGTACAAGAATTTGGGCATCACTTAATTAGATAATTATACCTTATCATAATTCTATTAATTAAACATTTTATCTGATAACTTGACAATGATACATACACACACAGGAATAGCAATGTATGCATTAAATACACAACTATTTTGATAAGGACATATAACTTGCTAAAACGTCCTGAAAATTCTTTTTTTTCTTAAACACCTACAATTTTTGGTTCAAAGGGACCATAATTTCCAGAAAAATAACAGAAAAGAATTTCCTGGCAATATGCACATATACACAAGTCGTCTCCCCTAAATGTCTACAAAGTCTCACTATATTTCATGCAGCGGTTCATGATGAGTTGCGTTTACAAACTGTTCATAGGGCCAAAATTCTAAGTTCAAATGGACCGAAATTCCCAGAAAAATAATGAAATCGAAATCTTATGGTAATATGCACATCTACACATTGTGTACTAAAAGCCTACACAGTTTCACGAAATTTGTGCGATGGTTTAAGAGGAGTTGCACTTACAAAAAAGCATGACTGATGGACTGACTGACAGACCAGTCAAACATTATACCCCTTGCAACTTCGTTACTTGGGATATAATAAATATTGAATTCCGCCCCTTCGGAATCCCTTTGAATTTTCTTGTTAAAAATATGTGATGAGCAAAACCAAATAGATGGAAAAATCCAGAAGATATAATTTTTTTTTAATCTGTCACATTATACTAAAATACTTATTTTACCTATAATTATCATTTAAATGATTACAGTAAAAGTCTTAATAAGTCCAAGCTTAAGCTTAGTTAATTCATAAAGTCTCTGTGAAATAGCTTCTTTTACATTTTATATATAAAACATGTGACTTTGACGACAATAAATCTTAACATGCCATATGATATAATGCCTCTAGTTTAAAACTACAGTAATCATAATATTCTTCAAGAAACATAAGAGTCGGTTTCTAGTTATAATATATACTAATATTATCATTAATAACTGCACTTGAATACACAGTAACATTTTAACTTCCTGTTGTTGTTCAAAGCTCCTTTAAGTGAAATGCTGCGTTTTTTACTTTTTTTTAAATATTTCAGAAATTATAGAAACTGTGTCATTTTAAGTAGATTCAGGATACTTCTTAACTCTTGCGTTTATGTAAAATATACGTGTATGCTAATATTTGCTATCCAAATTATTCATCTTTACTAATCAACATGGAAGGAAAACCACCAAGTTTTCATGGTAATTTAATCTGTTTGCAGATGCTTGTTGCAACCACTAGTAAAATAAAACTACTTTTGAAATAAGTTATTAGATGAATCAATTTGTAACAACTATTGAAATACAACCACTATTAAACTAATTATTTCAGAGAGGTTGGGGATGTATTTAATTATAAAAATCACTTTACCATTGAAAAACAATTATTGATATTTTTTAATCGTTGTTGGGAATGAATTTCTTTTTTAAATATACCTTTTAATGACTGTTGAAACACATGTGGAAAGAAGATTTATATCATTTTTGCAAACTACTTTCAAATGCAAGAAACACTTTATCTTACGAACAATCACAAATACACAATTAAGGTCTTAAAGACTTTCATTTTTTTTACGGTATTAATAACCAAGAGTATGAAATTAATGCACTAATGTTATGATTTTTACTCCTGTGCGGAAATAACCAATTCTCGCAGATTTACATACATATAACAAAAAATCTATATTTTTTCCTTTACCTTCCTCTCTCAAAAGATGTATCATATTTTATGAAAATTGTAAATTATTTGTACAAGAATGAACATCTTGTAAATTGCCAAAACTTCTATTTGAACCCCTGTACATAAAATATACAATAAAATCTGTTCAAACCGATTAAACATACCAACTATAGTAATAAATCTTGTCGTTTAATTTTAATCAGAATGGGGGATATTAAAATTCGTTTGACCATCCGTCTGGCCGTGTGTGTTCTATTATTCTGTTTGTTTGTAACATTTTCATTATTTACAACAGGTATTAATTATTTCAATTGTAGTTGGGGTGTATTTGATTATGAGAATCACTTTGCAACCACTATAGAAATACAAACACTATTAAAATAATTCATTTCAATAGTGGTTGGTGATGAATTTTACCCACGACCACTACTGATATAAAAAATGTTCATGGTGGTTCGTTAAGAATTTCATTACAAAAAATAAGTAACCATTATTGAAATACAAACACAAATACATGATTTACAACGTATTTCATTATAGTTATCATTATTGAAATATATCATTTTAATGGTGGTTAGAGATGTATTTCATTATAAGAATCACTGTGCTACCACTATTAAAATTCAACAATTATATTTTTTCCATAGTAATTGGGATTTAATTTCATTATTAGAATCACTCTTTATATCAATTGTTCAATATTATTTATAGATTAATATCATTATAAATATAACTATTGAGATTAATTATTTCAAAAGTGGTTGAGGATGTATTTCATTATTAGAATCACTTTAAAACCACTATTAAAATAAAACCACTGTTGAAATAAATTATTTCAATAGTGGTTGGGGATGCATTTCATTACGATCACTATGAAAAAAATCATATCAATAGTGACTAAGGATGCCTTTCATTACAACTAGCATTGAAATAAAGTATTTCAATGGTGGTTGGGATGCATGTCATTTGAATGTCTATTATATTGTCTATTATTAAAATAATTTATTTTAATAATGATAATTATAATGAAATACATTATGAAAATTGTTATGATGTTTTGTACTTCAGTGGTGGTTGCAAAGTATTTCTTATAATAAACTTCATAACCAACCACTATTGAAATAAATTTATTAAATAGTGTTTGTATTATAAAAGTGGTTGCAAAGTGCTTCTTATAATAAGTACAACCAAACTACTATAATTGAAATACTTTGTTCCTGTTGTGATTAACAAAAGTGTTACAAACAAACAGAATAATAGAACAAAAACGGTCAGACAGATGGTCAAACGCATTTTAATATCTTCCACTCTGATTAAGAGTAAACGACAAGATTTATTTCTGTCGTAGTTGTGTTTAATTGGTATGAACATATTATATTTTATTGTATATTTAATATACGAGGGTCTGAAAAGAAGTTCTGACAATTTACAAGGTGCGCACACTTGTACAAATAATTTACAATTTTCATTATATATCTATAAAAAGAGATAGGCAAAGGAAAAATATGTATGTTAGTCTGCAAGAATTGCAATTGGTGTTATCTGCACAACTGAATTAATTACATATAAAGTCTCGGTTATTATTACCGTAAAATATGCAAGTCTTTAATACCTTAATTGTGTATTTGAAATTGTTCGCTAGATAAAGTATTTCTTGCATTTAAAAATAGTTTGCAAAAATGATATACAACTTCTTTCTTTCCAAATGTGTTTCAATATTGATTACAAAGTAATATTTATAAAGAAATGTATTACCAACAACGATTGAAAAAATATTTTCAATAGTAGTTGTACTTCAATAGTAGCTGTAAAGTGATTCTTCTGATGAAATACATCCCCAACCACTATTGTATTCATTTATTTCAATTGTGGTTGTATTTCAATAGTGATTGCAAAGTGACTCTTCTGATGAAATACATCCCTAACCACTATTAAAATGATTTTATTTCAATAGTGGTTTTATTGCAATAGTGGTTGCAACATCGGACCGAGCATTAAGGTACAACTGCACACTGAAGAAGTGGTATGAGAAATTGTTGACTTAAAGTTGACAGTGTTTTAAAACGAGAGAGAAAGAGATAAAGAGAGAGAATAGAATATGTTTTCAATCTTTAATTACACATTATATATAGGGCTGGTCCTAGCATAAATACAAGTTGTTGTTTTTTTCCCCCTCAAACAGTGAAAATTTTCGTTCTTTTACAAAAACTAGTCAACAAAACATGGGCATGATTTGCTAGTTAGGATAGAATTTGAAAAAAAAACCAGTGCAGGCAAAGTTAAGCCTGGAGAAAGTCAAGTGCTGTTTTAATTTTAAAAAGTATTTCTCACATGCTTCATTGTCTGGGAGAATACAAGACGAGAAGAAGACGTGAAAACGTTTGCATGTGTAATAGGGCAAGAGAAAAAAAAACCTATATACAGTATATATCAATGTAAATTGGTGTAAAAAAGTGGCCTTGAATTACATCTAAGCCGGTCTACACTCAGACCAGAGCGGGTTTTTTTTCAGATGGCTGGGGTCACCCAAATCACAGCTATTGGTTTCTGCATGACAACATTAGAATGATGTATAACCTAAACCTGACTCAAATGGTGGAAAAGTGGTGGGTGTCTTTTAATAGGATAAGTTTACCTTCCAATATAACTGATATTGATACCCCCATCGATCTAGATCCAATAAAAAAAAAACCAGTGTCACTGTCAACTTAGCGTGAGAAGGAATTAAAATTAAAAAAAAGTTGTGCTTTACATATTTTAAAAGCACAACTTTTTTTTTTAATTTCAATTCCGTCAACTTAGCGTGAGAAGGAATTAAAATTAAAAAAGGTTGTGCTTTTTAATTAATTGTTGTGCTTTTTAATTAATTTTAATTCCTTCTCACGCTAAGTTGACACTTAGCGTGAGAAGGAATTAAAATTAAAAAAAAGTTGTGCTTTTACAATAGGGTGGGGAAATTTTTGGGGGAGGGGACAACCTTTAGAGGTGGAGAAAAGGAGAATTAATACGCTAATTCTTAAACTACGTTCCCATAATCATGTCTTTTAATTGATTTTTGAGGTTATAAAAAACAACAAAACAAACATACAGTTAAAATGCCAAAATAATTTAAAGAATCTGAGTGGCTGGAATAAATATTTAAAAACATATCCTTGTATAATGGAAGTCTAATTATATCCCTACCAGGCAAAAATTGGTTTAATTCCCTTTTCTATCATTTTTAACTTCCTTCATTGTATATTACCTTAATTGCAATATTTTGTTAATTACTTTTTTACACAGACATATAAGTGGCCAGCAAAGGGAAATGTTTACAGTGGGCACTTGTTAATAATGGCCTAGCTGTATTCCAGTTTTCTTTTTAAAAAGCAGTTTATTGATATCATATATTTTAAAACTTTTCCAAATATTTATTCTTATTTAATGCACAAAACCGAAAAAATGAAGCTGCTTTTACCAACGACTTTCCCATGAGAACTGTTTAAAACATACGTAAAAGTGCATGGTATTTTTTACTTTATCCATGTATTACTTTTTTAAAATCAAAATTGAAAACAAGTCCATATTTATTTTGAAACACAGTTACATTTTTGGCTCAGACATTACCGACATCAATAATTGTATTGTCTGTGATGTAAACAAGGATCATATTGTCACACGCTTTCTTTAACATCCCTTTAAATTTGAAGATATATATATATACAACGTATACAACGTACATGATATCCTCAACTATATGCTTTACTGTTAAAAATTAGCTTTTTTCAAATAAGAAAGCTGTTTACAAGGATGACGACTTTAAGGAATGAGAACAAAAGTCTAATCTCCAAGATTAAATTGACCTTTAGCATCTTAAATTTGTACATATTCTGCATACACTGTATAACAATAGTTGGCATCTTTAACACATGGCCGGTGATTATTAAGGTCTTCCGTTTCCAACGAAAGACCTTATAGTTTTCGAAAAATGTCTTGTTATTAATAAGGTCTTCCGTTTCCAAAGGAAGACCTTATAGTTTTTGTACAGTTTCTTATTATGAGTATTATTTTTTTCCACAAATTTTCGGCATGCGATTTCTCGGAAACTATCTAACGGATTTCAACATTTTTTTCACAGATGATTGGTAGTGACCTGAATTGTTTTTTACATTTTTGCCGTCGTCACTTCTGGTACCGATTTTTCGCTGATTTTATAACTTTTACGACCCATTCTGTGTACACTTGATCTCGAAAATATAAGAGATATGAATGCAAAACGTTCAGGATAGGTAGGCCATGGTCTGTATGTGTTCCTATTGTTTTTGTTTTACGCCAGTTGCGCCATTTTTAAAAGCTCACTATGGCTCGAAAATTTGGTACGAAATTTGTTCCCTTTCTTTTTACACACGATTTCTCAGACATGGCTTGATAGATTTTCTTAAAATTTCGAGGAGTGATAGAAAAAATTATATGTCGAGTATCCATTTTTCATTTTTTTTTTTTTCAAAGTTCATTTCCTGTCGTCCGTTTCCAGTCCCGCAATAAAAAGCTTGTTACATGATAAGGAATTGAGCATTCAGACTTTGTAGGATCATAGCTCTATAGTTGTAGATACATTTAAACTATTTTCGTGTTTTTTTCTTTTGCATTTAATTTGTTTCATATAGAATTGAAATATCAGCTATAATCCTTACATTCGCATGTATCCGATGTTAAATAAAACTAAAAAATTCTACTTTCGGTAAGATATCTCAAACATCCCAGAAAGCGTTTTTACCCACGAGATCTCAAAAAGTCAAGTGATCAAAACACGAAACTTATATAGCAGGTAATATTCATTCGATAAAAAATGCCTTTAATCGCTTTTATTTTGTCAACCGTCACTTCTGGTCATCACCGGAAGGGTTCAAACAAATCAAGCTGTTTGAAATTTTAACTGTTTTTCTTTTGACAATTTTAGTAAAATTAATAAACAATAAAATACAAGTGCCTAATGTTCAAGAAGTACTATTTTTTTTATTTTCACTGAACATTTCCGTTTGTCCATTTTCTGTCAAGAGACAAAAAAATGACTCCACGAGATCTCAAGAAAGGGTGATGGCTTCAACAACCAATCTTTGTTAAATATGTATCTGTGTTTACATTATGTTGTTTGAATCGTTGTCACTTCCGGTCGTCACATCATGCACTTTAAAAAAAAATGTTCCTTATTTTTTTTTTTTTTACATGGAATGAATACCGGTATATCATTACACGATCTTATATATGTTAAATAAGCAAACATATTCTACTGCCGGTGAGTTATATCAAATATCTTAGGTACCTATCCTTTTTACAAATTTGATACCCGCGAGATTTTAGTCACTGTAAGTGATTGAGACACGAACTTTTATAAATGATAATCAATTAATTGAAGATGTGTTTAACGGGTTTTATTTTGTCAACCGTCACTTCCAGTACTCACCAGAAGAGATCAAACAATTCATGTTTTCATCAAAATTGTCTTTGGTGTTTCATCTAGCATGATAAACAGTGTTGTACACTAGGCAAATGTATAAAAAAAAAACAGCTTTAATTTTCATAAATCACTTTCGTTCGTCCGTTTCTGGTCTCGAAACAAAAAAAAATAGATTCACCAGGATCTCAGATTTGGCAGAGAGTTTCGATATTTCATCGTATCATATAAAACAAAATCGGACGGAAGACCTACTCGTTACTTGTAACGAGATCTAGTTATTATTTACCATTCTTCTTAAATTCAAAGAAAAAATTACATGTACTGTATTATAATCTATATCTCATTTTAAGCTAGCTTTTTGGTTTCGAAGCTCATTACAGGTTTGAAATTGTATAAGTTTGTAAATAATTCGGTTGTCTAAGCATATCCTTGACTTAAAGTTGATTCCAAAGTCAAATAACGCTTACATCGTAATTCTCAAGAAAATTCTTATCTACATTGTACAAAACTTGACAAAAAAATAGCAAAACGCTATGTTGATATGAAATAAATAAGAAACTGCATAAACTTTTAAACTGTATGAACGAACGGCAAAGTATTCGAGGCACAATGACAAACTGATCATTAGTATTAAGGTATATTTAAACTTCATTCCATTACAGGGGAAGGAAACTATACATTTAATCGTACATTGTAGAACAATAAATCGAATAATTACATCTACTGTGATTGTACTACTAGATTTAGTTTTTTATGCAAGATCCCAGGAATAATGAATAAATTAAGAAATATCGATATCATAGTTAGAACATGATAAATTTTAGCCAAAAAAAGCGGCAATTAGTTCTGCAGAAGTTAATGAATTTTATAACGTCAAAATCACAACATCGGGATCCTGAGTCTCTCCGTTTTTTAGCTACCAGTAGACTATTAGCTAGGACTCATGACGTTGGGAGATAGCATAACTTGTAAATTTGTTGACTGTGGCTATAGCATGTTCAGTGTCCAGTTTTGTATTGTACTCGTCTCCACGGTACTCCTAAAATTCATGTGTCAAGCAGTTTGCCTTTGGTCTAGCATGTCTTTTTATCATTGTCAAGTATTTTTCTCCATACAAAGACAGTCATTATGGAACACAAATATCCGAATTTACTTGGATATTTTTCGATTTTCTGTTACAATGTGAAATCCGATTGTTGTTCTTAATTAAGGTCTTCCGTTTCCAACGGAAGACCTTATAGTTTTCGTACTGTTTCTTCTTATTTTTTTTTTCCAAATTTTGTGCAACTGTTCAACCGATTTCAACTATTTTTTCACAGAAGATATGACTTGATGTAAACTTAATACATTTTTGAGATTTTTCCAATCGTCACTTCCGGTACTGATTTATCGGCCATTTTGTAAATTTTTGTAAATTTTTACGACCTATTTTGTGCAGAGCTGATCTCAGAAACTATCAGAGATATGACTATGAAATTTTCAGGATAGGTAGTCTATAGTTTGAAGTTGTGCACTATTATGTTGTTTCACGCCAATGGCGCCATTTCTTGGAGCTCGCCTGGGCACGAAAATTGGGTACGAATTTTTATTCAAAATTTTCATACGTTTTGATCTGTACCTTTTTATCAGTTGATATTTTGTTAAGACATATATAACAAAAGAAGTAGATAATCAAAAGTTCTTTCCAACAAAATCAAGAAAAAGGGGCTGGCCCCTTAAATTAGATTGGATTAGATTGGATTTAAGGGGACTAAAATCTTAAATCTTTAATGTGCTGTATGTGAAAAAGTAAAACTCTTTGTTAAACATTTCAAGGGATATTGACAATCGTATGCATTATCTGAAAGGGAGTGGTTAAGGGGGGAATTCTAAAATTTCATTGATATCTTAATCGTATCGTTTAAAAATTGAACGGAAGACCTACTCGTTACTCGTAACGAGATCGTATCTAGTTACAATTCAAATTCATAATAACGTTGCAGGATCTGTTCAATAAAGTGAGTCACTCCTGCTACAAGGATGGGTCAACCCCTATATCAAATACTTGCCTATATATGATGTACCGGAACAGTTTTACAGGGAAACATACATTGAAAAATGCTATTTATGCAGCTTTGACATATTGTAATACAGGCAGATTAAAAAAAGAAAATCCTGGTATTGGTATAAAATAATATGATATTCACCGAAAACTAAAATGACCCCTTAGCCGTCGAACATTGACATCTTATTGTAAAAAGGCCACAGGGAATGAGCAATCTATCTCCATCTATTGCAAAACGGTAATATAGTCTATTATTTGAAAGATCCATAATGTTTTTAATACAATCTTAGTAATATCTAATCTGCTAGATGATATCCCGCGCAAGTGCGGGAAATAATACTTTACACATTAATACGATACAATTTTAAATTATTGAACCATATTTGTTTGTTTATTGTTGTATATACTGTGTCCGATTTTTTTCTTAATTGCTTTTTAACGTATTCTTTAAAATTAAAATAAAAAAAAACTATCTGCATGGCTGGATATGTATAGGGGCAGACAGAGGTGAAAAATCTAAACTGAAATTGATGTTATATAAATGTATGTGGCCTTAATTTTTGTTGTTCCAGGATTAAAAAAAAAATTATTTTGTTATAAACCAGTGAGTAGGTATTTAGTGCGTGCTGTCTCTAAATTATCTTTAGTCAAATAACATTATAATTTTTATCAATGTCCCAAATAAGAATTTCAGATAAAAGATTCTTTTAAAGAAATTGCGGAGGGGGGCCCCCTCCCCCTTTATTCAACTTTACCGTTTTATGCATAACACAATCAGTTCACTGTTTACAAATCAATGTCCAAGGTTTACTACTAATCTCTCGTTATATAAAAATGTATGAAATTTAAAAAAAAAAAATCAGCTAGTGTAGGCATATTCATTTGCATATTTTAAACCAAAGTTGTCAGATCAAAAGTATCTACCCGATAATTAACTCGCCCTACACTTTCTGCAATGACGTTAATTAGTCAACCCGCATTCTTGGTTATCCCGTTCTGTAAAATGCTATTCTATGCTCTCACCTGAGGTCGTGCTTCTCAAGCGTTCTATCCATCAAAATTTAAATCAAAATCGCGCATTCAAGAAACGAATAGGCTCATCTTATTTGATCGACATTTGTCAAATCTTAACTTCTATGTATACTCTAAATAAGTTACTAGTAAATATATTCGCTCTTGATATAATAATTCAATATTATTTCATTGCAAGTAAATATTTTGATGCAAACTACATGTACCCCTGACTTCGATTTACCAATGCGTGTCCACCACCTCACTCTCATTTTTGCTATTTCGGACTTGTTTATCGGAAATGAAAGTAGATTTCACAATAATGACTTATCGGTTAAATTCAATTATAGCTTTCGGACCTCATCTCACATGTGTTGAAATACCAACGGTGTAAGCAGTTACTCTGGAGTATACATTTTGAAGTTTATTTGCAAAATGTCTTAATTTATAAGTAAAGATGGTTTTTGCAAATTATGAAATTCAAAACGTTTATAAATATAATACAGCATTATTGTAAATAATAGCATTTATGTAAATTGTGATATGTCATTTTTATGCCAGTACCAAAAATAATAGTCTAGTCATAATATAAATCTTGTAATTCTAATTAATGAGTATTTAGCTGATCTTCTTTTTTGTCTACATTAGCCAATCAGGATGCCTCGTTTAGTCGCGCGATGTTTTGACTACGTCATTTTAACTGTCAGCTGTCAACAAGTTTATAAATACCGCAATCAACCAACCCTCCTTCCCCATCATCACCTTTGTAGTTGGGGATTTATTTTGCAATGTATTACACATGTTTGTTGCTGTTGATGTTTGAAATGCTGTTTTGTTCAAAAATATTGTTGTTGTATGTATATTTGGTACATGTTGATATTGTATTAATCTTTGTTTAATATGGGGAGGTCATTTGCTCACCTTTCATAACTTACATTCAATGTCTGATAATTGATGTTATGACTTTTGAAGACCTCCCCTTATTGCCTAATTTTTCTCATTAGCAAATATAAATGCCAGTATATACACACAACCATGTTTTATGTTTTTCCATCAATCCTAGCAATTAACAATATTACATAAAAGTGCATACTTTTACATACTGTAAACGTGATAATTTTGACGACGTGTTTTATTTTGACTTCATGAACGATTTCGATTTTATAACCAAAAGTTTCACTCACCAGACTTTATACATGTATCGTCTTTTTTATACAGTCAATTCTAATGACATAAAAATCTTACGTTAAAAATGTCCGTATCTGGTTTATCTTACTATCGCGTGCTTCACCTTTTATGTCACATCAGGCGATTGATAATGCAAAATGAAGTATTAAAAAGGAAGCAACTAGTGTAATCAAAAGTATGGTATAACTGTCGGAAACAACAAAACATTTATAAATAAAATCCAATAGTTTTGGTTTAAAAACATTTTTTTTTTAATGTTTAAAGCTAATAAACAGTGTATTAGAGTTTTTATGCTTAATGATAATTTATGGCTACAAACTTATTATCTTTAATTCAAAGAAAGATCTTAATGGCTGAAGCATTGACTACCCAGCCTCTTTAAAAACCAATGCACATGTACAAGTTAACCATTTCATAATTTTACCCCTATCATAGCCAGCAATCATGACTCAATTTGCGCGGTTGTTTTATTATTGCTTAATTGCCAATGTCCGTTTTATGTGAAATTTATTATAAATTTACAATTGCTTTGAGTGTGTGTGTTTTGTTTCCATTCCAAACTTTAATTGAGCAATACCGTCAAAGTTTTATTTTTAAATATTTAACTCATGAACTCTTAGCTACGAGGGCCATGGTTTCCTCATTAAAACTGATATTTTTCCTTTCTCTTGTTTATTTTCTCTACATTTACAATCGTCATTTTTTTACTTACCATATTAATTATAACAATCTTACGTTAGAACAATGAGCATTTGTATGTGATAGGGTATGGTGGTCGCCCGCTTGGACACGTGGGTTCTCTCCGGATACTCCGGCTTCTTCCCACACCAATGACCCCCTCGCGCTAACATCCGTGCCAACGAGAGATATTAATATAAGTTGTAGAACTTGCTTATCAATCGTTGTAAAATAAATAAAGTTCAGTTCAGTTCAGCATTTGTCACCTCCGTTTTTAAATGTAGTCAATGAAAAAAATGAAAGGTCTTTGAACTTTACTGAATTGAGGACTGTTGATTCCATATAGCTCAGTTTGAAACGTTAAGTCACAAAGTCTAAATAATAAATACCTCCAAAAGACACTTTACGTTCTCTTGGATTCTCAAAACGTTTAGGCAATATTATTTCATGAGACAGAATTGGAAGAAAATAACATAATGTCGATTGGGAGGGGGTCAAATTTCCATTTAAAAGGTTTATGGTTGAGAATATATCGAGGTTTTGACTATATTGAGTGAGTTGGAAGTATTTTTAAAAAATGTAAGGAAAAAAAAATGAAAGACACTGAATCAAATATTTTAAAGGACAAAGCAAATAGCAAGAGTGAGGATGAGCAAGTGGCAAATGTGAGAATATTAACACTTGCGCGTGATGCTTTCTTTTAATTAAAACGGATGATATGTTTCCAACAATTATAAAAACTAAAACGTTTTGTTCGTTTATCTATCAAAATATTTGAAAGTAAATATATGTTAGTATACGCAGTCTGATTATCAATCTATTTACCAAAATGTTAACAAGTGCATGTTAATTTATGACGAGAATGCGGAGCATTGCTTTAAAACTTACTTTCGAAGTCTGGCATCCAACAAAAAGGCAGACTGGTTCTATGTACGATCGTCAAAGTTGTTCAAATTAAACCTCGTTTCAAGGAACAATAAACTTTGCCTTTACAGTACTTCCTGTTGAAACTTTGTTGCGTAATTCAGTATATACGCTGGAAAAAACGTTTGTTATTCAATCTTTTCATGTAGAAAGAAACAGACAGCCTAACAGAATATGCTAAAAAAGATACATTTAAGTGCGTTGATATCGTCGATATTAAAGCATGAATTGCTAAATAACAATGAAACTGAAATGAACCACATGATTGCCGACATAAAAGAAACCGGTCATTTTGCACCTTAAACATTTTTGAACAGTCATGTCCTCTTTATGAAAATAAGCATTATTTTGTTTTTGTTAAAATATCTGCGTTGAATGTTTCATTTTATTTCAAATTTGATAAAGTGAAAGATCATGCATCATTATATTCAATAAGAGATTTGTATGAATTTTAAGTAATTCTTTTTTACAAGATCTAAATAAAAAGTTAACATGCGTTGTCAATAAAATGCAAATTAAAAATTTATGTGCAATTTATTTGGACAATAATCAAAATGTTGAAAATTTCAGTGTTGGAGTTTTTAATTCGATAATAACTTTAATATGAAATCATGGTTAAATTTATCAGACAATTCCTTTATTACGTTCAAAATTTGGTTGTTATAAATTGAATACCTTAAGCAAGAGTTTAATATTTGACCAAAATCGTGACCATACCCCATTAAAAGATCCACCAACATTTCATCTACAATAAAATCAATAAGCATCGTTTAAACAAATAAAATGCTTTCTTCGGTGATATGTTCGGGATATCAAGGTGGCAACTTTAAGCGGGTTAGCGGGTTATGTAAATTTTTTCTGCAATGATCGCTGCCTTCAAAACCCGCATGAATCATTAAAAAAGCATTTTATTCATTTTATTTACATCTTTCTTTTAACTAATTAATAAATTAGTAAAATTCAGTAAATTACTGTTAATGTACATACTAGGTACGTTCGCTAAAAGAAATAGCCAAATCTTTGAGTCTGACATCATCATGATTATTTCGTGTAACCCGTGTAGGTGACAGCTTATCGATGTACAGGGCATGTCGATTTCAGTCTTGTCAGTTTCCTATCAGTTTCACCCGCTGTAGATCTCGACCAATTGATATACGAAGCGTGTAGATTCCATTCTCAGACTGGCTTTTTCTATAGAGATATAATTTGACTATACGTTTTTGTAAGAAGAAGAGGGAATCATCCTTAGTAGATATAAATACTGATTATTAAAGTACGGTTACCATAAACGTGTATATGTACTCAACCTAACCTTAAACAAAATATTTTCTTGTGTTATTGAAAGAATCAGTTATTAAATCTGGACACCTACAAATTAAAATTCTTGGACATTTTATCACTGTTTTTACAACTTATACACTTGATACACAGGGGCCAAGCACGTTTTAACATTAATTTCAATGTAACCATAAATAAAGAAAGGGGTCGAACTCTAACCAAGAAAAAAATCTACCAGCTCGCTTCAAAAGCCTAAAATTTCTGCAGCCACATCAACTTCAATTACACATGTTTTATGCTATTGACGTCGTGAAAAAGTTAAATTGTACCAAATTAAATAACATTATATATATATATATATATATATATATATATATATATATATATATATATATATATATATATATATATATATATATATATATATATATGTTTTACGTTTTTTATTGCATAAGATTATTGAATTTTGTAATATTTTCTTTCAATGCACGGAAAGTAATTTATTTGTGGATTACAAATTGAATATTTTGATACGGAAATAAAAAACAAAGTCACTATTTATCAATCTGTATCGTCTTAAACCACTTTATAGATTCAGAATAAAGCGCTCTTTCTTGTCTTTGGTTGTTAAATTAAATAAAGAAATATGTAATATTCTTATGAATATCTTCACATACGATACCTAATTAAGTTAAGTAAGGGTTGTTATGTAGACATCTTGACGAGGCAACAGTGTAATAACCATTTTGTCGCATGTTTCTGGATTGAACGATGAAATTAATCAGGGTTTTAATGTTAAGAAATAAATAAACAGTCAACAGTGCTCTGGGATGTATTTATTCTGCTCATATTTAAAAGCGGTACACAAAATGGCAGAGGAAAAGTTTTGCTTTATGAACACACAAAAAAATAGAAGTGTGATAAATAACACAAATCTAAAAATTCCATCCTGTGGCAAAGGTTATTGTATAACTAACCCAAGTGATTTAAATATTTTACAGGCATTCTGCATTATAATCAAATAATGTTTATTCCAAACTGCAATAGGATACCTCTTTGTCTGAGGCTAAATATTTCTTTTTAATTCCTTAACAGATATTTCTGAGGCTAAACATTTTTTTGAATTCCTTAACAGCTATTTCTTTGGAAGTTATATTTTTTTTAGATATCTATCAGCTAATTCTCACTAGTAACGTCCCCTCGCTGATGTACATATACAAATAAGCAAATTTGACATATAACAGGAAGTTGACGTCCGATTGGTACAAAAAAAGATCCTACCAAATAACATGCCTTAACAAAAATTGTGTTAAATTTCAGACATCCGGATTTATAGTTAAGCAACTTTTGATAGAAATTTGTTTTAAAATATAAGCTAAAACTAAAAAAAACAAAGTCGTTATTTAACAGAAAGTTAATGTCCTATTGGTACAAAAATAGAGCACACCATATGGCATGCTTAATCAGAGTATGTTAGAATTTCAAACATGAGAAATCTGAGATGAAAATTTGTTTGAAAAATATCGACTAAAAGTACAAAGTCGTAATTTATCAGGACGATAACATCCGATTGGTACAAAAATGGATATCATATGGCATGTCTCACTAAAGAGTATGTTTCAAGCATCTGCAATGTATTGTTGCTAAAAAAAACTTTGACGATAATTTGTCGGAAAACGTAGTCTTAAAATAAACAAAGTCGTCATTTAACAGAAAGTTGACATTTGATTGTTACAAAGCAAGATCCCACCATATAGCATGTCTAAACAAAACGTGTGTTAAAACTTCAGAACCAGCGATGCATAGTTGTTGAGAAAAATGCGACAGAATATTTTTGTTACGGACAGACCGACAGACGGACATAGAGACAGACAGATATACAGTCATACAAGGCCACAACAGTATAACCAATTCTCCTTCTGGTATAATGATTATTTTTATAATAATTTCTGTCGCGAAATTCAGCAGATAATAATACTTAGTTTAAAGAAGTATTAATGTCATCCTTTTATCTAAGATTTTATTCCCGTTACTTTTTCCATTCAATCGGATGTACTAATATGATCTGACAAACCATGTATTCTTTTGCACTTATAATACGACGATTTTACTATAAACAATCTAACCTGTCTACAACACCCACTGTTAGACAATCAATGGCAAAACATGTACAACATGCCAAGACGTTCCTAGTGTCATGTTGTAAATTTTGAATTTACTGGGTGGGTGTAAATACAAAATTTACAAGTTGTCATGTTGTAAATTTTGTATTTACACCCACCCAGTAAATTCAAAATTTACAACATGACACTAGTTAGGTCATTAAACTCGATGTTCAGTAGAGGAAAGTTTCCTAGAAAATTTTCAAACTGACCCTCTAGCTTCTCACTGATTTGACCTTTATTTAAAATAATTAAACAGAACCATAGTGTACAGAAGATTTGGATTGTATATCAATGGTTCGGATCCAGGCCCCTAAAAATCTGGATTCTTCCGTAGTGGTTTCTAGCGTTGTCGAGACATTTTAATGCTAACATTTTGCTTTTCTAAGTTTGCACAGTAATTTGCAATTCTACAAGAAAAAAATGAAATAATTCTAGTTAATTCATGTTTGGCGGGTCCTTCTAAGTTGTGCTAAAGGAATATCCATAGGATATCTTGTTTCTTAAGGAGGAGAAACAAGATGAGAAAATTCCGTTTGTAACTACACATAATCCGTGTAACCATAATACTTTTAAATCAGCAAAACGTTTTTTTTCCAATATTAGAACAATCAGAAAATATGAAAAAACTGTTAAACCAATCATCTATCATAAACAGCAGAAGACAAGCACCGAATCTGAGGAAAATTCTCTCCAAAGCAAAGTTCTCGTCCAGCAATACTATTTCCATCAAAAAGTGCGGCGACCCCCGATGTGGAACATGTGATCTTATACAGGAGGGAGAAGGAATAATATTAAAAAGCGGCCAAATTTTAAAACCAAATGCCCCAATGAACTGCAAATCGTCCAATTTGATATATTGTGCGACTTGTCCAACATGTGGAGAAAATTATATTGACCAGACTAACCAGCTCAACGCCCGAGTGAGAGTCCCCAAACAACAAATTAAGGACGAAACAGTGAGAAACACTCCATGTTCGGAACATTTTGCGAAGTGCGGAAAGGGAACATTTAAAATATTTCCGTTTTACAAAATGTGGAATTGAAATGAAATCGCCCGAACCACAAAAGAGGACTATTTTATTAAAATATTTAACCCGAAACTTAATCGAAAATAGATTTATCATATATATAATTTTTTATATGTATTGTATTATAGTCTATGTCTATGCATTGCTTAACGGCGTTGATAAAGTTCACGCCATCGCTACCTTGATGTACATTGTGACGTCATAATGAACTTTAAAAACACGACGTCATTGACAACGTTACAAACAACGTTTTTAATTTTGTATAACTGTCTGAAGAGCCGACATGGCTGAAAGCGCTAACAGTAAACAATTTATTTAACGAGGCCGAGTACAGAACGAGTACGCACGCTTTCGCGCAGCGTTTCATTTGTATTGTGACGTCATCTTTTTGCTTTGTTGACGCCATGGCGTGATAGTTTCAACTGCAGATATTCAGCGAAATTTGTTGGAAATAGCTCGTTTGTTGTGTAAAATTGATATTATATTGTGGAATAAACATAAATGTCTCGAAGTAAAAGCTATATTTGGGCTCGGGACGAAAACGTGAAGCAAGCCTAATCCTCTGTCACGTTTTCTTAACCCGCCTAAATATCGCTTAATTCATTTATTTCAAGACATTTACAATGTATTTTATATTAATTACCCTAAATATGTGAAGTTAAATATTTATTTATTACTTAAATATGTCGTAATGTTTAAATAACACAATAAAGATCACCATTTCCGTCTTTGTCAAAGAAAAAATAGCCATTATCTGACAAATTTGGAAATTGGGCGTACAAAAAATAACTTTGATAAGACCCCTGGAACAAACCAGAAGGTAAAAGGTTTTTTTTATTTGACAATTTGATGCCTTTTAGCAATAACTTTAATATGTAGAACAATAGAAGAAATCCCTAGGGCAGAAGTTTAAAAAATGTGCAAATTTGGTACATTTCAAGCAAAATCCCATAGGGTCCTATGTTAAAAATTAACTAACTTTGAGATGACCCCTTAAACAAACGGTGTGGTAAATGTCTTATTTTATTATCTTAAAATAATAATTATATTACTGGAAATTCTTGTAAAAAATTTCATTCAAAAATCTAGGGCAGAAAAAATTAGACCCGGCCTCGTTAATTTGGACTGTCGCATTCCGTTTTTTTTATTTAAGTATTTCTTGATGTACCAAGGCTTTATATATATATATATATATATATATATATATATATATATATATATATATATATATATATATATATATATATATATATATTGTAGGGGGGGAAAAATGAAATTTCTACGAAACTTTAGTGAAAAAGATGAAAATTTCGGAGATTCATTATAAGCTTTAAGAAACAATATTTTGCAATTACATACGATACAGACAGATTCTATTTTTCACAATACTACTATACAAGTAGATCTGCAAACAAACTAATTCGGCTGTCTGTTAAAGCATAAGAACACTTTTAATTATCGTTTGAATGATTACAGAAAGTGAAGTAACTCTGAGTCCAAACTGAGGCCTCTGTTAATTACTTCAATACGCAGAGAGAGAGAGAGAGAGAGAGAGAGAGAGAGAGAGAGAGAGAGAGAGAAACTCAGTGAGGCTGTTGACTACTTCGTTGACATTATCTATCTATCTATCTATCTATCTATCTATCTATCTATCTATCTATCTATCTATCTATCTATCTATCTAATAATCAATCACCAATAAATAATGATTAAGCATGTTAAGTGTCTTGATTTGTATTATACTCGTCCCCACAGTACAGTACTCCTCATATTCGGGTTTAAAGCAGTTTGCTTTTGGTCCAGGATATCTTTTTATCAATGTTAAAAATTTCTCCTTACTTAATTGTAAAGATATTCTTCCCACTTAACATATATGTTTTTTGCTTCAATGCCGACTTCCATGTTTTGGAGAGAAAAGTTTTCTGTGGGATTTTCTAGAACAATGTCAAACTGTTTATTGATTTCTATTTTAGAAGAAGATAGGAAATTAAATAAGGCATAAGGCAGCAAAATGCAGACAAACACTTAAAAGATCGTCATGTTACTTCAAAGACCGTCATGTTACTTCAAAGACCGTCATGTTGAAACACAAACTTTCCCGGATGCATCTACTTGAATATTATCCGCTTTTCTGGTAAAACATAACATCTGATTGTTGTTCTTTATTACAAGTCAAATTTAGAATAATGTTTTAGGATCTAATCGTATATAGTGATTCAACCATCCTACCATTTATGGCGGGTCAAACCTTATTAGAAATACATGACTATATAATTAATATACTGTATATGTAACAGATGTACTGGGAAACATACGTAGAAAACTGAGAAATTAGCAGCATCGACATATTGTAATATAGGCTGATGAATTAAAATCCTGCTGCAGATATAGTATGATATTCACCGAAAACTAAAATTACCCCTATGCCGTCGAACTTCAACATCTTTTTGTAAAAGGACCACAAGGAATGAGCATTTGATCTCCATTCATTGCAAAATGTAATATAATGTATAATTTGAAAGACCCATATTGTTGTTACATGTAATACAATCTAATATCTAATATATGGTTTTTGCAAAGTATGAAATTCAATACATTTGTGAATATGAAATTGAAACTTTTACATACTGAAAACGTGTTAATTTTGAGAACGTATTTTTTTTTTTTTTGACTTATAAATAAGCCAAAAGTTTCACTTACCAAACTTTATATATGTAACGTTTAAATTACACAATTTTGATGACAACAATTTTTTAGGAATCCTAAGTTAATTAAATAAATGCTATATTTGGCTTACTCTTACTATCACGTGATTCGCCTTTTATGTCACATCGGCAAAAATAAAATATTTATAAATTAAAGATATAAAAAAAATTGTGTAAAGCTTATATAAAGCTATATCTTAAATTCAAAGAAAGATCTTAATGGTTAATGCATTGACTATCCAGCCTTTTTAATAACCAATACATATGTACAAGTTAGCAATTTCATAATTTAACGAGGCCGGGTCTAATTTGTTCTGCCCTAGATTTTTTAATGAAATTTTTTACATGAATTTCTACTGATACAATTATTATTTTAAGATAAAAAAAATAAGACATTTACCACACCGTTTGTTTAAGGGGTCATCTCAAAGTTTGTTATTTTTTAACATAGGACCCTATGGGATTTTGCTTGAAATGTATCAAATTTGCACATTTTTTAAACTTCTGCCCTAGGGATTTCTTTTTCTGTTCTACATATTAAACTTATTGCTAAAAGACATAAAATTGTCAAATAAAAATAACCTTTTACCTCCTGGTTTGTTCCAGGGGTCTTATCAAAGTTATTTTTTGTACGCCCAATTTCCCAGTTTCTCAGATAATGGCTATTTTTTATTTGACAAAGACGGAAATGGTGATCTTTATTGTATTATTAAAACATTAAGACATATTTAAGTAATAAATAAATATATAACATCACATATTAAGGGTAATTAATACAAAATACATAGTTAATGTCTTGAAATAAATGAATTAAGCGATATTTAGGCGGGTTAAGAAAACGTGACAGAGGGTTAGGCTTGCTGAACCCTCTTCACGTTTTCGACCCGAGCCCAAATAAAGCTTATACTTCGAGACATTTATGTTTATTCCACAATATAATATCAATTTTACACATCAAACGAGCTATTTTCAACAAACTTCGCTGAATATCTGCAGTTGTAATTATCCCGCCATGGCGTCAACAAAGCAAAAAGATGACGTCACAATACAAATGAAACGCTGCGCGAAAGCGTGCGTACTCGTTCTGTACTCGGCCTCGTTAACCCAAATCATTGTTTTATAATTGCTTGATTGCCAATATCCGTTTTATGTGAAATTTATTATGAATTTACAACTGCTTTGAGCGTGTGTGTTTTGTTTCCATTCCAAATGTTAATTGAGCAATACCGTCAAAGTTTTATTTTTAACTTATAAGCTCTTTGCTTCGAGGGCCATGGTTTCCTCATTAAAAACGATATATTTTTCCTTTCTCCCGTTTATTCTTTCTACATTTACAATCGTCAGTTTTTACTTACCATAATAATTATACCAATCAAACCTTAGAACAATGAGCATTTGTCACCTTCGTTTTTAAATGAAGTCAATGAAAATCAAAGTACTGAGAGTACTGAAAGACGAGGTCTTGTAAATGTCTACGTTTTCCTCGAATATGTTCCAAAGATTATGAGTTTGAATTAGTTGTTTCAACCTAGTATGTTAAAATTCGGCTTTTTGCATTTGCCTGATACTAAATTATACTAAATTCCGGCCGGGACTTTCCTCATAATTGTAGAAAATTGACACATATGGAGAAATCACGTACACTTTATTCATGACTTTTTAGACCAACTTATCTGTCACGATTTTTTTTGCAGCGCTTCATATAAAATAAATAGGTAAAGATAAATTTGTTCGCCACTTTCTACTTTTTCTGTGTAAATTCGTGTATCATCTACACGAGTTACGATACAACCGTTCCCGTCATTAAAAATCATACTCCGAATTTAGTCAACTGCTTTTCAAATCGATAAAACTGGAAAATGGAGACCAAAAGTGAATGAATCGCGTCATATTTTCGGGTAGACCTTTCCTGATTGGCTGTTATATATGTCCTTAAAAATAAAGCAACAGAATAATAAAGACATTAACAGAAAAATGTACAAAGATAAATCAATTAAAGGACTGGTTAGAAAAAAAATAAGGAAAATGTCCAGATCAGTTACTTTGTGCTAAAGAAGGAGAGTTGGTTTCATGTCTAGGAAAAAGTATTCACTTGGCGGTTATAAGTTTTACAGACAATTGATAAAACAATAGTTATTGTACATGTATGATAATTGTAAATTGTTAATTTTAGCTATTAATTCAGAATTATTTGATTTTAAAATTTGTAATATATGCAAAGTTAACACTTTTAACAGTAAAATTAACAAATGCTGTAGGACATTGTCATTTCAGGTTCTGTGTCCTTTCAAAACACTCTCGTCTATCAGGCGCACATTTTCATGCGTGTCTTAGAAAAAATGAACTTAATTAATTTTGAAAGCGATTTAATAATAATTCTTTCGAAGAGCTACAATAAAGGATTTTTAAAAAGAAAAAAGTGTTAACCGATGTCTCATAACATAAAAAATTTTACATGATTATATATTCCAACTAAGCCTGACAACATGAACATTAACATTTAACTTGGTTCTTCAATCGATAAGATTGTATATATTATTTCATCTATTGGTCACCCAAAATGTATAATCTAAATAGAATTTGCTTACAATGCATTGTTCAAAATTTAAATTCAGGTTTAGTTAACTAAAGAGTTAATGAACGAGAAGGCAAATTCAGACTTGTTTTTATTTTCTATGTACAAAATTCCTTTAGAGATGAACAACAGTCATACCGCAAGTAGACTCAAAGCCAATGAAACTCCTATTTAATATGTAAGATATCTGTGTATAACCCGTCCAGATTTTAACCTCGGCTCACGCATGAAGTTCGGTATTTTTCAGGTGATAGAACATTGCGTTTGGGAACTGTACTTTCGATTCAACCTTCAACCTCTTCTATTGATAAATGAGCTCGTCCACCAACTGAATCATCGACGGCGTTGTGCATTCAGTTACGTAACTCCTTCCAGAAATCACTACAACTATTAAACCCGAGCAAAATCACTACAACTATTGAACCCGAGCAAGAGTATTTTGATCAATAATATACAAATATTGACTGGGGTTTTCGGGCAACATTGATTATATTAGCCCCCGATGGACGAAATATTGCCCGACGCGAAGCGGAGGGCAATATTTTCGTCCCAAAGGGACTAATATAATCAATGTTGCCCGAAAACACAGTCAACATTTGTTTTGTATATGAAGAAACAAACCAAAATTTAAGAAAGTCTTTAAAAACAGATCGCCGTGATTTTCTCAGCTCACCAAAGAATGCACGAATTCAATTTTGTGCAAATTTCATCTCCAAAATATCCTCAGCATCAAACGGTCACTGGTGATTTTCCGCCGCCTGTAAGAATTAACATACAGATGTTCTACCTGATTTTACTTCAAAGTTATTCGCAAATCCTTATATCCGTTATGATAGCAAACCGTCGCATTGCGCATCTGTTGTTTGCTTGCCTTGACTGACTGTCTATTATGACGTCACCTTGTTTTGGAGTCGCGAGGAGTTATTTACGTCATCGTTTACGAATCAACAAATCAGAAGCGATTAATTGAAATAGAGGGAATATTCTCAAGGTATTATTCCTAGCCGGTCAATATTTATAAAATATTGACCGGTCAATATTTTTCGGAGAAGCTAATATAATTATTGACAATTCGTCTATATAGAGTTGAATAGTGAGAATTTACTACTGAATATACCAAAGACATTTGTTTATTTTCTTTATAGAATTTAGTTTATACATAGAGGACTTAAAACGATTTAATGCGTGTTTTTAAAATATACTAGACTTTGACCCGTGCGTGCACGGGTTGACATTGCATATCGGACATTTACGAAATAGGTACATCGACACACCTAATTATTTACATTTACATAACAAAGATATAAGCCTACAATAATGCTATTAATTACACTACACTTTTCGCTTAGTTTGAATAATCTAACTGTGACTCGGGAAAGGCCTTCACCACAGTTAGAATGCCTCCCTTATACCCGTAATGTAGCAGAAAATTGCAGAATCGCTCCGGAACGATTTAGGAGAAAGTTAAAGTTGCCTTGAAAATAACAGTCAAATTCATCACAACAAACCTTTTTGAGACTGCAAATACCTTTGAACTAAAAATTTTTATGCATAGAATGGAAGAATTCAACACCTTTTCACCAACGTACACGTATTTTCTTTGTAAATCTGGGTCCGTAGGACATCATTCATTTTAACGATAAAACATATTCTATCTTTACTCTCCTAACAAATATAATGTAACTTTTTTGCATGTAATAAAATATTTTTTGTCATCACGAAGACAAAAGTAAGTACTTAGTTGAAAGGTATATTTTTTTTTTACACTTTCTCTCATAAGAGATCATTAATATATATGAACAGAATATATAGCAAAAGTCCAATGAAAATTTACCCGTATTTGTATTATCATTTCTGAGTTTATTCATGCAGATGTGATATTTTGGAAACATAAACTAAAGATCCCGTTAGCGTGAATGTATTGCGCAAGCGCAAGATTGTAAAATCCAAAATATTCAGGTAATTTCCGGGATGTTTTGAGGAATTTTCGTTGATTATTAATTAGCGAAGCTTAACTGAGAAAAAATAAAAACAAATTGGTAATCTTCAAGTACCAATGATGTTTAAAATACATAAAACAAAAGACAGTATTCTTCCGATTTCACGGTATTAAAGACAAAAAATTCGAGTCTATTATTTTAATATAGTAGTATAGATATTACCTGGAATCAGGGATGGGGTAATGGTAATTTGTAATGGTAATTGAGTGTAATTAATTACAAATTTTGATGTAATTGAAAGTAATGTGTAATTGGTCAAATTTTCAGTTACATATAAGGGTAATTTAATTAATTACTGTCAAAAAAGGCATGTAATTCCAATTCCAATTACTTTTCAATTACTTTCAATTACACAATGATGTACATAAAAATATGAAGCTGTTCACTACCCATTGTTCCCATTGTTCTATCGTTGGTATCAATGGTACCAGGTAAAGGTAGTAGGAGAATTTAAAAAGCATTGAACTATTATTATATTTACCATATTTAATACTTTTCAAAATAAACTTTTTTTCAGTGATTTATTATCTACTATAAAGTTTCCCAAATTTAATAAGTACATGTATTTAATGATTTGCTTGATCTCTTCTTCTTAAAAAATACTTATTTCCATTCTTATTGGAATAGTTAATTTGTCATTTGACTCAATTATCATTGAATTAGTTAAAACAATCACTTTTTAATTTACAAATAAAATCAATGTTATATAAATTATATAATCTAATAAGTCATACTTTGTAATTGATAGCTTAAAATACATAGAGCTAAAATATATGGTTTTAAGTTTTTGATGCCAAACATGTCCACAGGGTGTGTTCCCTCATTGAAAACATTAGATAACTACATGAAGGTACAGAACAGTGGGAACAGGTGTGAATTGTGTTTTGATAACAATTATTATAATAGTCTGCCCCTCTACCTTAGATTAACCTGTATTTTGGCATTGTGTTTATAAAGAAAAAATAGTTGATATAAATGCAAAGGAGAAAATTTTTAGATAATAGATTTCCATGCAGGAAGTACTTAAGTTAAGACATGATAGGTGTAGGTTAGGATGAGACTTTCAAATGTTTATTGAATATCAAGGTGGTATGGGACACTTCCATATTAAGACTACCTTCGTTTTGAAATAAACAATAAAACCAAATTTATAATTTTTTTTCTTTACCAAAATTGTTACCTATCAGAGTAGTTGGTTAGCAAATTCTAATACAGTAAAAGTATTTTGATTACTAGTATGACGAACTTTTATTCTTATTATAGACATACCTCCTTAAATGCTTATGTGTTGTAGCTAAATCATGGTTTTAGTTAATTTTGATGACAAATGTAATGTGTAATTTAATTAATTACATCTACAAAGTAATTGTAATTTAATTAATTACATTTGAAAACTCTTGTAATGGTAATGGTAATTTAATTGAAGGATTTAAGCATGTAATTGTAATTTAATTAATTACTTTCCATTGTAATTGACCCCATCCCTGACTGGAATGCATGAAAAGTTTCTGCACTATTTTCTTACGCGTAGACTCAATTCATGTGTTCTACGCGTGCCTTCCGGTTTGAGACTTCGGCTGACAGTAAACTAATAGACTGGGTCACGTGACCCCGTCTAAAAGAGAAAGGACTTTGAACTTTACTGAACTGAGGACAGTTTATTCCATTTAGCTCAGTTTGAGACGTTAATTCACAAAGTGTAAATAATAAATACCTCCAAAAGACACTTTATGTAATCTTGGATTCTCAAAAGGCAATTTTTTCCATGAGACGGATTGGGAAGAAAATATCATAATGTCGATTGGGAGGGGGTCCAATTTCCATTTAAATGGCGTTTAGTTTGAGAATATACATGTATCGGGATTTGACTATATTGAGTGAGTTGGAAGTATTTTTAAAAAATGCAAGAAAAAAAGAATGAAAGACATTGAATCAATTATTTTAAAGGACAAAGCAAATGGCAAGAGTGAGGATGAGCAAGAGACAAGAGTGAGCATATCAATACTCGCGCTTTTAATTAAAACGGATGATATGTTTCCGACAATTATAAAAGCTAAAATGGTTTGTGCGTTTATCTTTCAAAATATTTGAAAGTTTAAATATATGTTAGTATACGCAGTCTGATTATCAATCTATTTACCATGTATATTGCATTTTAAATTATGACAAGAATGCGGGGCATTGGTTTAAAACTAATACTTTCTAAGTCCTGGCATCCAACAAAAAGACAGACTGGTTCTATGTACGATCGTCGAAGTTGTTCAAACTAGAACCTCGTTTCAAGGAACAATAAACTTTGCCTTTACAGTACTTCCTGTTGAAACTGAAATTTTTGTTGCGTAATTCAGTATACACCGAGTGGTAAAGATTGTCGTTTTTCGGAAGGGAGGGGGTGAGGGGTGCGATTTTCAAGGGAATTTGTTTTTTAAACTGAATTTAATTCGTACAATTTCCTTCACGTCGATCATATGTAGTTAATCTAGTGGAAGTAAAAGCATTATTGGAAGTAAAAGCACTTAACTGAGAAAACATTTAAACTATTTAAAAGACTTCAACGTAAATTTTTCTCGAGGTTTGTGCCTTGCAATTGAGATATGAGGAATAAATAGGATAAGTTTTAAAACAGATTAATTGTTGGACAGAATACCTTCCTGTTTAAAAATCTGAATCAGGAAAGTTATGTGAAAGGACACAATACTTTTTTTAGATAAGAAGACCTGACATGAACCTACAGAAAAGGTGAGCTGAAAGCTTAACAAGTCCATAACATTCCGTGTCGTAATGTTGCAATGCACATTATATGACATAAATTTTAAACCACATTTACAAGAGCTTGGACTTTAAGTAGTAATGTTCAACAGCAATGTGACGTACCCCTGTCCAATCCATTGTAGGCCATTCAGTCAAGGCTCTTTGAAATCAACAAAACAAGCGTCATTTTTAACTTACTTTAGTTCAAGAAATAGATTGTTACATCTTACCAAAAGTCCAAGCTCTAGTTAAAATGGTTCTATTATGTATCTGTGTAAAAGTAATTTCAATTTGGGTCATTCAGGCAAGGCTCTTTAAAAACAACAAAACCAGCGTCATTTTAACTTGTTTTAATTCAAGAAACAGATTGGTTTCTAACCAAAAGCCCAAGCCCTTGTAAAAATGGTTCTATTACAAATCTGTGTAAAAGTAATGGATTTTCACCTCTTATGCATTAAAAACTGTATGCCTTGTTCGATATCCTGAATCACCAAAACAATATGGATTTATTTTCAGAATGAATAGGATTTTGTCGACTTTACCATATAATTCGTCATTGTCAAACTGGAATAGACTTTTTTTGGTTCTGGCTTTGTTTTTGTTTTGTTTTTTTAAGGGGGGGGGGATTCACTGTTGGTATCGCGAACACTTTTCTGGTATGAATGTACACAATAAAGAGACTAACAGAGGCTCGGATGAAAATATTAAATATGCATTTCATCTCCAATATTACAAACTACAGTATTATGGGCCAACTAATATAACAAACAAACACAGATTAACAACTAACGAAAACCTTAAAAAAAACCTTGAGAAAGAAAATGGGGGGATAACATAGCGAACATGCTTATTTGGTTAACTCGTAAAATACAATTTCAAATTCATTTCCTTTTTTCAGTTATCAATTAAATAATATTAAAATACAAATTTGCAAAAGCTTGATTGCTTCAGTTTGAAATATTTTAACAAACGATTAGACAAAAGTGCCTTAAATGTTGGTAATATCGAACCCACAACTTAAAAAGCTTAGTTCCACAACTTAAGCTGAAGTGTCGTGCTTTAACCACTGAGCTATTTTACACATTTCACACAGCAACAAATATTCGACATGTACTTTGGCCACGAATGTACGGACATGCATCAATTTTTTAAAACGTTCAATTGTTGGAATACTATGTATAATATGTATAATGGGTCAACATCGTTTTTGTTGATTAAAATTGATTCGGTTTTTTTTTTCGTTTTTTCTTCAGTTGATCTTATTTAGACTATGACAAAAATATATATGGAGCACAGCCCCACTCTAAAAACAAAAAGGCATTGAAGTTCTAAAACATGACATTATTTGGAGTTTTATATACAAACACGCTGGTTTAAATCAAAAAAATTCAATTATTGAACATACAATGTATATAAGGGTTACAAATCAATGTTATTTCAAAGATACATTGTACATTGGTTTAAATAAAAAAAATTTCAAAATCATCCGATTTGTTAATATTTAAATTTTACAGTATTTTATCCTACTAAATATACTAAAGGCACAGAATAGATACGTTTTAAACTATCAGCAATAGACTGTGTTTAACAAAAGAAACAAGAGATGTTTATGAAACACTTATGCCCCCCTCCCTTGGAAACATCCACAAAAAAATGAACGTAAACTTAAATAACTCGAATTTTTCTAAGTTCAAGGGCCAAAACTCTGTCAAAAATTGCTCTATCATACCCAATATCAAACGTTACCTAGATATTATCATGATAAACCTGGGTACCAAATTTCATTTCAATATGTTCATCCTCTGCGAAGAAAATGGACGGAAACTGCTAAAAACTAGAATTTTTCTACGTCCAAGGGCCATAACTCTGTTGAAAATGGCTCGATCGTACCCAATATCGAACTTGACCTAGATATTATCATGATAAACCTGGGTACCAAATATCATTTCAATATGTTCATCCTCTGCGAAGAAAATGAACGGAAACTGTTGGTGGACCGACCGACCGACCGACAGACCAGCCGACAGACAGCAGCAACGCAATATGCCCTCCCTTCTTCGAAGGGGGCATAATAATTGCTAACCCTGATTAACAACTTTTCCTTATTTAATAAATGACTTCATTAATGATAGGGTTCAACATTACTGGAGGTATTTTATCAAACAGCTGTTCTTGAAAATGACAAACAAAATCATAAGTGTAATTTGTTCTATCATATAGAACGTATAATTCACAACATTTCCTATGTATCTGAAATTTTTAATAAAAAATCATCATAATATTTACTCCAACGTGAATAATGCCATGTTTGAAATTGTTTATTTCAAATATCTTTTTATTTATTGCAAACAATTGCCCATCATCAAATTTTAAAAACAAGGAATACATTTAATCAGAAAAAAACTTGAGTGTTCATGTGTGACTCATACATAGTCAAGTGACCTAGATATATACTTGCCACTAGTTTAATGGACTCTTCAACACTTTGATCAAAATCGTATGTCGTGTTATCATTAAAAGCCGCGAATTAAGGGACATTTGCATACAATACACTGGAACTAAAAGTATTGGAAAATCCATCAAGGTAGATGACAAATGTGGACCTCTGGGTTCTTTTTTTTTCGGGACCCTTAAACTCCAAAAGATTAAAAGCAATGGGTTTTGTTCACATTATAAACATTTTTTTAAGGTGGGCTAGATGTCTATTCAACTTCCTGCAGAATCACTTTCATTTATTTCATTTGAACTTTCTTCATCAGATTTATTCAACTTTGCGTAATTTTCGAATAGCATTTTATGGGTTTCATGCATAAATGATGAAATATAAGCTTTCACTTTAACAGGAGGGTCTATAAGCTTAGAAAAATTACTGCTCCTGACATTCCGAAATTGCAGTTTGTGTTCATACACATTGATTTTCTCTCTGGCAATGTTAAAGAAGTTGCTTTTGAACATTTTGTATCTTTCAGTTAGACCACTACAAAAATATCTGTAGTTAACTGTTAACCAACAAACAAGAATTGCACAGTAAGAAAACCTACATGACAATTCATTCTCAAAGAGGGGTATAGTAGAACTCTCAAGCAAAACATCATGTTCTGAATCATAAAGCATAACTATAAGCTCAGAACTTCCTATTCCAATGCATGGGGTTAAAAAATGATCACGATTTGGGTGTCTTTTTTTCTGGAGAAAAGAAAAAACAATGGTTTGTGCAATGATTTGTGGGTTTTCTATCAAAGAAGCCTTCAATTTCACTTCAACAGGAGATTTTTCACCAGGGGTCTCTGGAGTATCTGGCTGCTCATCAAGTGATTCCACTGCCAAATCATTGTTGATGATGATATCTAAATTTCCATGCCACACCTCTGGATTTCCTGAAAAGTAGTAAAATAAGAAGTTTTTACCTTTCCACTAGAGTGTTACTCGTTGCAATAATATATCATTCTCTCACCAGAGGTCGTGCTACACAAGTTTCGCTTACACCTCTGTCAACGCCCGATGTACAAGATTCTTGTACAAACTTAAAAGATGGGCAAAATGTAATTAAAATCTATGTAGTTATTCCTTTTATCTATGAATATGATTATAAATAATTAAATTTAAATCTTTAACGCCTTTATTTATTTTTAATTCAAAGTTACTGGAAGAACTATTTTGCAGAGGTAAAAATTAAAATATGATCACATGATCTAGTTTGACAGATGTTTGAAAAATCAGTTTCTGTACGCTACCGATTTATCGATGATTTTACATTAATCAGCAGCAATGTCATCTCATGTGATGTTTTTAAACGTGTCCTCAAAGTCTTCGCCCGTCGATGACTCTTCAAGCTGATTGTACAGAAGAAACGAATCAACAATGCCATGTGCTCGCCATGCTTGTTTTGATCATGTGACAGACTATTTTTCCGGCGTTAACAGAGGTGTAAGCGAAACTTGTGTAGCACGACCTCTGGTGAGAGAATGATAATATATAGCTGAAAACTTACATGAAGTTGGTGTCAGCAAGAATCAAAGAAAGGAAGTTACAAATAGGTAATCTAACTGATTGTCATTCTTTCAAATATGCCATATTCTGTCAACAGAGCAAGTGGCAGAGAAAAGACTAAGAATAGAAATGAATTACTTCGACAGGAAAAAATAGACCAACATGCTTTGATGGTCACTTGAGTACCTTCACCCTTGAATGGACCTGTCAGGGAGTCTCATGTTTGCATGTTAAGTTTGAGTCTAAACCCTTATCTGAGACTCCTCCCCCGCTTTGATTGACGTTTGCAAATATCAATTCATAAATTGGGGAGGGGGAAGGCAAGAGTCAGAAAAATCTCTAATTATCTATTCCCTACCCTGCTTTACATATGGGAGTAGAGAAGATATACACATTTTCATAATTGGCCACATTGTTCTCACGTTAGGGCCTAAACCCCTGAACCAGCTATGAATTTTACAATTTTGGTTGAGGGCTTCATGGACATCATACAGTCTCTGAAATGTTCTACTTTCAAATTTTTCTGTGTGTTCATTGTGCGCTCACCGTGCACTCAAAGTGCGTTCACCTTGCTATACCCAAAAATGGCTAACATTTAACTCGTAATTAACGGTGCCTTGAGATTTGAAGACACTTTTTAAATAGCGCATTCCTTCGTATTGAGTCGAGATACGTAAATAGGCTAATTGTATTCAGCGCGTCAGTGCGCCCGCGCGTCAATCTCATCTCTTTAATTCCAACTAAAATCTTCCCATAGTTAAACATTCAAATGACGTCGAATTTTATTTATTATAAAGCATTATCGCTTATATTAATGACTAGAAATATCGAGCCCGATAGTAATTACATTGTCTCAGTTGAAACAAAAGCTTTCACGGTGGGTGGTTGAGCTTTCATACACGAACATCGCAGATTTATTCCCTAGCGTCGCAAACCAATTTTTTGTATTTCATTTGTAATTCATGATTTCACCTTGGATTTTGTTCTATTTTGCTATAACCTTGAGGGGTTAGAGTTTTTATTTCAATTTAGTGAACATCACCATGTAATATTTTAAATGTTTAATACAACATTGATCCTGGATTCTAGCCTACTCTTGTAAGACTAATCTTGGCCATAAAATGCTTTACAGGGTATCGTTTCACAAACACATACTGTCCGTATATGTCAATAATAAGGAAATTGGACTGTTGAGCCAATAGCCCAACTGGTCTAAACATTATTTGAGACGGGGTATTGGACGTCCAATATGTTTTACATGCATTATTAGCTAAGTGATATTGCTGCAAGATTTGTCCATACTGTCCTTAATGTGAATGTTTATAAAGGGGTAAGAATTGATTTTCGACATTAATTTATATTATAAGGTTTGTGACCAGATCTAGAAAGCACTTTGAATTTACCGGGTGGCAGTAAATACAAAATTTACAACATGAATTAAGTTGTCATGTTGTAAATTTTGTTTTTAATGCCACCTGGTAAATTCAAAATTTAAAACATTACAGGTGGATCAAACATCTGTAATGTGTGTACTATACATGTAGCTATTTCAGTATAAACTTTGATACTTGCCTTAGATAATTTGTGGGGTTTTTAGTGGGTTTTTTTTAAATTTTGATTTTTGATAGAGATTAAATAATTATATATTTACATTTTCCATAGTGTAAAAATAATTGCCACCCGGCACCACGTCTGCCGACGGATGAGGACCTGACACCTGAATCAACTTTCTTTACATAAATCATTTCTTTAAACCGTTTTTATGATTTGTATACCAAAATGTATATATGATGGAAATTATATATGATATTTTATTCTAATTACCATATATTCCTATATTATACATTATACAAAATGAAATGTCATTGCTGTTACTTGTCATTCCTGTTACCAATCACAGAAGTGTTTATGATAAGCTTATTGAATAATATGATTGCTTCTAAATTCAATATCTATATTTGATGTGTCTAACGTTATCAAACATACTTGATGTGCTTAAAACAAGTTATTTGCACACAAATAATGTCAAACTATCCCATCATGTCATTACTGTAACCATTTGTGTCCTTCCTGGTACCTTTAAATTAGGTAACAGAAATGACAGTAACAGAAATGACAAAATCACTATATATTGTACAGTAAATTATATAGACAACTACTGCTGATATTCAGATTCTAAATGGACACTAGAGTGGTATGCTATTGATAAGCTTTGCAAGTTAAAAGAGGTAAATTTCTTGTTTATTTAGGGAGTTACATTGGTAACAGTATTGACACTTGGGGAAGATAACCATGCAGTGATTCCTCTGAGAGAAATTTTTTTCATTTATTTGATGTGAACGGGTTATATTTTCCCTACCATCAAACTTAATGAATAAAGTGGACTATATTTGTATAATTTAGAAGAGTTTGATTATATTGTAATCAATTTATTCTTTATTTTACAACCTGGTAACAGGAATGACATTTATTTAAGGACAAGTACATTGGCTGAAATATATTGCGTATCTAACTTGCAAAATGTGAAAAAATAATAACAAAATCCAAGTGAAGAAAATACTAAAAATTTGTTGTTATTAATAATCAAAGTATTGAAGGTCCTGAAAAGCGATAAGCTGTCCCTACAAGAGCAAAAAATAATAGCATTATACTACATGTGTAATTATGAATAAATTGAAAAGTTAATATACGTCATATATATAGCCAAGATATTGCTTTTTTTGTATAAATTGAACTGCAAACAATATCCAGAACTGCATTCAATAACCGTGATGCGTGCATAGCCGCTATGTTATAGATATCTACTTTATGTCTATTGAATGTTAAGCTAGCCTATTTTACCAACATCACAGCCTGTGTACTTATGAATGAAACCCCATCGCAACATGCTGTTTACACAACTACGTATGCTCTTTGACCTTTTAAATGCACTGATAAATATTCTCTTATTTTAAATCTTTGATGTTTAAGAAAACAAGAGGCCCATGGGCCACATTGCTCACCTGAACAACACTAGACATAATAAAATCAGCTAAATATAAACCTACATCAAACTTTGAACCTTACGTGTGGCCCAATAATTATCCAGGTCCACAGTCTAAACAACTGAGAATCAACAAATGTCAATATGATTGCATATTAGTAATACAATATACTTAATATTTTTGAGAATGATCAAATTTATTTCCAATGTAAAAATTTGATCCCCCACCTTTATAGTTTCATCCTTTTTTATTTCATTATTTTAAGATTTATCTCTATATATATAACACTACCTGAGAACGCTTTCACTCAAGTAACCGCTTTCTGATCAATTGATTTTCAAAACTAAGATATTTCTCTTTACATTCTTATGTAAAAACTTGACCCCCAAATTGTGGCCCCATTGAACACCAGGGGATCATGATTTGAACAAACTTGAATTTACACTGAGGATGCTTCCTTGCAAGTTACGGCTTTTCTGGCCAATTGGTTCTTGAGAAGAAGATTTTTAAAGATATTTCTCTATTTATATATTCCTATGCAAAAAATTTGACCCCCAATTGTGGCCCCACTATACCCCCTGGGGATCATGATTTGAACAAACTTGAATCTACACTATCTGAGGATGCTTCAACGCAAGTTCCAGCTTTTCTGGCCAATTGGTTCTAGAGAAGAAGATTTTTAAAGATATTTCTCTAAATACATTCCTTTGTAAAAAATTTGACCCCCAATTGTTGCTTCACCGTACCCCTGGAATTCATGATCAGCTCAGGTGAGCTAAAAAATATTGTGATAATTTGTGTGCTGCTACATTTGCCTTTACACCGATACAGAAGCTGAGTACTTCTTTGCATTCTATTATTAGATTTTGAGTCATCAGATTATTTTTAGATGATTATAGGTGGCACTTATTCGGAAGTGGCATCCCCGAAAAGCAATGCCAATAAGCACTTTGCTTACTGCGTACGATTAGCGCTTAAAAATCACTTAAGCTAATTAAGCATACCTTTAGTATGGACAAAGCTTAAGAAATGATGTACAAAGCCTTTTTCTTAGAATTTGCACAGTACTTTTCATAAACAATTGAAGAAAAATAATGTCATCACACTTTGACATGTGCCCCCAAAAACACAAATTCAATGATTTTTTAAATGATATTACTTCAAATCATCATATAAGTATTATATTTCAATTTGGATAGAAATCTATTCCAGAATTTTTTAAAATTATTTTTTCTCTTACAAGAACGCTTTTCCACATTTTTTCAATTGAAAAAGAAAAGTAATGCACACATTTTTTGTAATGGTCACTACTTAAACTCTGATTAAATTTTCATGTTATTTTTGTATTGATTTATATATATATTTAGTAACTCAAACACATTATAAACTTTTCATCCTTAAAAAGAACACTATTTTAAAAAAAATTCTAATGGCTAAAAATGATAGATATAATTAACCTCACCTATACTGGTATCACCATAGGTTCCTGTCATTGTACAAGAATCTTCTCCACAAAAACATTGATCCCCTTTTTTTCCATTACAATTTTTGTCAACCAGATAGCAGGAAGATGTTGCTAATTTTCCCAACAGATGATTGGCCACAAGTACTGTCAGTTCAGTTCCTGACATGGACCGAAATTTCAGAGGATCAGAGAGATTGAGGCGTCTATCTGTTACAAAAAATCGATCAAGAAGGATTAATTTGTGATAATGACTTTTGACATACCTTTTTATGGTTTTGTTGGCACACACAATAATAAACATAGTAATAATAAACACAAATGTCCCCAAGTGGAAATACATGCTTTTATTTATTCTATACCCATCAATATTCCTTAATTAATAATCAAAGGCCGGAACGGCCACAAAGGCGTCGAGCTGACATTTTTTTTATATATAGAATGATACCAATAATTTGAATTTCTGTACTAATACTCATATCAAATGATACTAGACTTAGAATAGAAAGTAAATGAATTATGTTTTCTGCTGCTTTAAAAACAAAAATCAGTATATTTTCTTATAAAATAGGTAGTGGTGCTTTTTTAATACAATAACTCATCATAATTGCAAAAATCGAAGAAATTTCAAAGTTCAAAAATAATTTGTTTCTTTCTGCTTCAAACAGTCTTTGAACAACTTTCACAGGTTCATAATTTGAATACATTAACAGTGTGTCCCTAATTATAATAATAAAACATACATTTATTTACTTCAATTCCCGTTTGAAACAAGATTTCTTATGGTATGGTTGTTTACAAACAAATCCACAACACGTGCTATCTAAAATGCTCGACCAAACTAAATGCATTATCGAGTTTATTTTTGCAGCGAAATTACTAGATACGTTTATCGCTTACATTTATTTTGTAGACCGTGCCCGATAACAAATAAATTTACATCTAAAATGTTATTTCTATCGGGCACGGTCTCCAATTAAAATGTAAGCGATAAACTAAAATAATATCTAGTGAATCTTAACACTTAGGCCTGATTGTATTCATCTGCCATTTCTTGATTAAGCAAATTTATTCTTATGCAATGAGTTGTCAATCACCAGGGAGGCAAAGTTGGGTTTTTTGTACACAATTTAGTTGAATAAATGGAAAAATAATCTTGTAATACGTTTAATACTTTTAGGAACTTATTTCTTATGCGCATTTAAAAGGCGGTGCAGCGCGTGAATTTTTGGACGATTGCCAATCCAGACGATCGCTAGAAGGCTGCCGAGCATTAGCTCGACGCCTTAAAAACCATTCTTTTTTAAGAGTGTGATAGATCTTTCAGTGCACCACACTGGTTCACCATTCTTAATGGAAGGGTAAATAATAAATTTATCATTGCATGGACCCTATCTCTATAAAGCAGAAAATATTATAATATAAGGAGGTAAAACAGAGTTTTTAAAATATAATTCCCACCAGAACAAGAGGTCCATAAGCCACATTGCTCACCTGAGGAACAGTAGGTATGATAAAATCAGCTTAATGGAGTCATAATACAATGTAGTATAATACATGTAGATCCTGTATAAATAAAAATAATTTTTTCCACTGGATATTCTTATGTTTATTATCATTACTCCCTTTTCTAACAGGATGATTTTATAGTAATATCACATATTGAGCATTGCAGCTCTCAAAATGTTTATAAATGGGACATAAACCTACATCGAACTCTGAACCCCTTGTAAGACCCAATCGTCCAGATATCATCCAGAAGCCAAAATCTAAACTTTATTAAATAATCACCTGGCTGATTAGTTTCTGAGAAGAAGATTTTTCAAGGAATCATGATTTTTACAACTTTAAATCTACATTACCTGAGGATGCTTCCAAACAAGTGTCAGCTTTTCTGGCTTATTAGTTTCTGAGAAGATGATTTTTAAAGATTTACTCTATATATTCCTAATATGTAGAAATTTGATCCCCAATTGTGGCCCCACTTTACCCCTGGGGGTAATGATTTTCACAACTTTAAATATACACTACCTGAGAATGCTTCCACACAAGTTCCAGTTTTCATGGCTAATAATTAGTTTCTGAGAAGAAGATTTACTCTATATATTCCTATGTAATTTTTAAAGTTGACCCCCCCCCACCCATTGTGGCCCCACCCTATCCCCCCCCCCCCCCCCACGGGGGTCATGATTTTTACAACTTTGAATCTACACTACCTGAGGATGCTTCCACACAAGTTTCAGCTTTCCTGGCCTAACGGTTTCTTAGAAGAAGATTTTGAAAGATTTACTCAATATATTCCTATGTAAAAAGTCGACCCTCCATTGTGGCCCCATCCTACCCCCGGGGGGTCATGATTTTCACAACTTTGATTCTACACTACCTGAGGATGCTTCCACACAAGTTTCAGCTTTCCTGGCCAAATGGTTCTTGAGAAGAAGATTTTTGAAAATTTCTCGAAAATTTTCATTAATTCTTAATTATCTCCCCTTGTAAGAGGGTCTGGTCCTTAATTTTCACAACTTTGAATCCCCTTAGGCTAGGGATGCTTTTTGTTAAGTTTGAATGAAATTGGCTCAGTGGTTCTTGAGAAGATGTTGAAAATGTAAAAAGTTTACGGACAGACAGACGGACGGTAGACAGACGGACGACAGACAAAATGTGATCAGAAAAGCTCACTTGAGCTTTCAGCTCAGGTGAGCTAATAAAACAGAAAAAACTATGTTTAAATAACCATTTACATAATTAACTGTTGAAATATGTCTTAAAATTAATTTGGATTAGGTGAAAAAATGAGATCGCGCCTATATCAGAAGAGTTATTGCTTAAAGAGTTCCCTCCCCTTTTGGGATCACTTGTGCGTTTGAAATGTGTATTGATTTGACAGACCTTCCAGATTGAGAATTTAAATGCAAAAGTTCAAGTGCAATGCGACTATAGATTATTATTAAACTTGGTATGATTTTCTTCCGTTTTACGAGTTCTTAATGAAAACTGATGCTCATTTGTTGAGAGATGAAGGATTACTATGTAATTTTAATCAAAATATACAAAATTTCACTATTTTAGGAACAAGTAGCCAGTTTTTTAAGAAAGAACTATAAATGATAAGAGTTAAATTTGGCCCCCATAAATCGCCATTTTTTAAGTGTTTCGGGTACAATAAAATGTTAACTAACTTTTTAGAAGAGTTGATATAAAATATATTTTTCATCTATTCATTTGATTTATTTGCACTTACTGGCAGTATATGACGTCAGAAGTGACGCCATTTCTATAATTCAATCAAAATCAGCCAAAAATTTACATTTTTCTTATCTATTTACGAATGGAAAATATAGAGCGCATGCTTGAACAAGAAACAATTTTTTGTCACTTATTAGTCTTGGCTAGATACATCTCTGATTAAAATATTTTATTTGTTCAAGAATGCGCTCTCTGTTTTCGGAATGAAAAACTGCTTGAAAACAAGCTGTTTTACGCTAAAAATGCAAAAAATGGCGGGAAAAGGCTGTATTTACAATGTCATATTTCTAAATTGTGGGCACTTGAACCAAAATGAATATTATGTAAACACATCACATACATATCTGTACTAAGAAAACAAAGAATGATAGTAAAATGATGATGTTCATTTTAGGGGGCCATTTTAGGCCCTTATCATATATAGTCCTTTACATAACTATTGAACTTTACAACTGAATGAACATTGATTTCTATGATGTATAGATAATTTTGAATACGTTAATATAAAGAACGCTTTTTTTATTAGCTGCAGCTGTTGTCCACTTGCACTGATGATAGGAATCGAAAGTTAAGAGTCCAAAGAAGGAGGCAATTATAACCGTGCTTTGAATAAAATATATCATTTTCAATACAGAAACACTTTCTTTAAACCCAACTTCAGGGATGCATATCATTTCGAACTTTTTTTTTAAACACCCATGCGGAAAGATGGACACATATAATATTTTATTATTTTAAAAGTAAACATGGTATACATGTAAGAGTACTTGCAAAATGGACATGATTTTAAAAATTTAACGTAACTTACCGCCTTTTAGAAGATCCATCAGTTTATTAAAGACAAAAAGCGTTTGTTTTTCCTTAGGAATCTTTTTACTCACTTCAAAATCTCTTAAAATCGATATGCCATTTCGGAACACATCGCCAAATAAGACACGAGTATCGTAGGGTTTTGTATCACAAAATGCCTTGGAAAACGATGCAGCATGCGACGATGTTGCGTTACAGCATTCTATTTTTAACGGAGTAAGGATAATACTTGAATCATTCATGTCAGCACAAATTTGAATCAAGGCATCTAACAACTCCTTTTCCACGTCTCCCTCTGACTCCGTGCGTCTTTTTTTCGACCCAGACGACATTTCATGTAGTCTTCTATATTACTATTTTAGCACCAGCCTAAGCACCATCTTCACTGCGCATGCGCCAAAATTCTGTTTATTTTCCGCTTTCATTTTCTCTAAACGTTAGCCTTACTAGACATCCGTGTATTAATGTCATGAATATATATAAATATATCAACTTATAATTAAGCGTATATTTTTTTCATTGAAAAGGAAAGTATTGGTGTACCTGTGTATCTCAGTTTGACATGTCGGTTTCACCGGGAAATGTTGCAAGCAGAACAAAAATGATTTGTAACTATAAAGTATACAGGTAAAATATTTCGTATACTATGAATGAAATATTTTTGGATTACTACATGGCAATTTTTATATCGCATCCTATATTAGCTGAGGTCGCTGTATATCATTAAATCATCATACAAGCCCTCGATCTTGACATCTCGGGAGGTGTGAGGGGGGGGGGGGGGGGGGGTATATATGTCACGCCAAATAAAAAAAAATAAGCTAATCATAGTTTCACAACCGATAAACTAGGTTTATCATTGTCTGCCACTTTACTTGCCATCTTGACTGAATGCCAACTAGTGGTATCATTAAGTTTAATTACTTTTTAGTAGTTTGAAAAGATGACAGTATACATGTATATGTTTGTTTTACTGAATGAAAGACTGTAGAAAGACTTATAATACTTATCATAATACTCAATAAACAATCCTGATTTCCACAATCTCTTTTTCATATATTTCAAAACAAGTTTTTGAAAATGAGATAAAGAATTAAAATTAAATGCACCATGTTTATGTGACCTGTGAGACACTAGCACCAAATTGATTCTTAAATACATGTAGGATATACAAGGGTTATTGTCCCTAAATAGCATAGACAAGTGGCATTCAGTAAATCGAAGACACAGGGAGTTGTTTGTGCCACAAAGGATTCAAATAATTTACATTAAATTAAATTTTCGATTTCAAATTTTGTATTAATTAAAGTATACTTGTTCATAATTTCGACATATGCAGCGCAATGTAAAAATGATAAAGTAAAATCAACATACTATTGAAATAAGAATCCCAAGGATGAGGACTTCTCAAATAAAAAAAAAATCAAATAGGAATGCATTTAGATTTTCACAAACTTTTTTCTTATTTGCATAAAACATGATTTGGTTACAGCGAAAATTTAAAATAAAATCATAGTGCGCATGTCGTTTTGGGACAAGATGAAATGTGAACTCAAAGTAAAATGATGCCAGCGTATTCTAGAGCTGCGCATCAATGACTAATAAAATTTTAAAAGACCTGAAATTAATCATAATCTAATTAACAAAATTACAAAAAACATATAAACACTAGCACCATGAATATACAGTCTTAATAACACTAGCACCATACATAACACTAGCACCATACATATACAGCGATAATAACACTAGCGCCATACATAACACTAACACCATATATATACACCATAATAACACTAGCACCAGATATATACAGTCTTAATAACGCTTACACCATACACAACATCAGCACCATTAATATACAGCAATAATAAAACTTAAACCATACATATACAACCATAACAACACTAGCACCATACATATACAGCCATAATAACACTAAAACCATACATAACACAAGCACCATACATATACAGCCATAATAACACTAGCACCATACATATACAGCCATAATAACACTAGCACCATACATATACAGCCATATTAACACTAGCACCATACATATACAGCCATAATAACACTAGCACCATACATATTCAGCCATAATACGACTAGCACCATGCATATACAGTCTAAATAACACTAGCACCATACATAAACAGCCATAATAACACTAGCACCATACATATACAGCGATGATAACACTAGCGCCACACATATCACTAGCACCATATATATATACAGCCATTATAACACTAGCACCATACATATACAGTCTTAATAACACTAACACCATACATGAACAGCCATAATAACACTAGCACCATACATATACAGTCTTAATAACACTAACACCATACATATACAGCCATAATAACACTAGCACCATACATATACAGCCATAATACCACTAGCACCATACATATACAGTCTTAATAACACTAGCACCATACATAAACAGCCTTAATAACACTAGCACCATTCATAAACAGCCATAATAACACTAGCACAATACAAATACAGTCTTAATAACACTGGCACCATACATAACACTAGCACCATATATATACAGCCATAATAACACTAGCACCATACATAAACAGCCATAATAATACTAGCACCATACATATACACACTTAATAGCACTAGCACCATAAATAACACTAGCACCATACATATACAGCCATAATAACACTACCACCATGCATATACAGTCTTAATAACAATAGCATCATACATAACACTAGCACCATACATATACAGCCATAATAACACTAGCACCATACATATTCAGCCATAATACGACTAGCACCGTGCATATACAGTCTAAATAACACTAGCACCATACATAAACAGCCATAATAACACTAGCACCATACATATACAGCGATGATAACACTAGCGCCACACATATCACTAGCACCATATATATACAGCCATAATAACACTAGCACCATACATATACAGTCTTAATAACACTAACACCATACATATACAGTCTTAATAACACTAGCACCATACATATACAGCCATAATACCACTAACACCATAAATAAACAGCCATAATAACACTAGCACCATACATATACAGTCTTAATAACACTAGTATCATACATGAACAGCCATAATAACACTAGCACCATTCATAAACAGCTATAATAACACTAGCACAATACAAATACAGTCTTAATAACACTGGCACCATACATAACACTAGCACCATATATATACAGCCATAATAACACTAGCACCATACATAAACAGCCATAATAACACTAGCACCATGCATATATACACTTTATAATAACACTAGCACCATAAATAACACTAGCACCATACATATACAGCCATAATAACACTACCACCATGCATATACAGTCTTAATAACACTAGCATCATACATAACACTAGCACCATACATATACAGCCATAATAACATTAAAACCATACATAACACTAGCACCATACATATACAGCCATAATAACACTAGCACCATACATATACAGCCATAATACCACTAGCACCATACATAAACAGTCTTAATAACACTAGCACCATACATAAACAGCCATAATAACCCTAGCACCATTCATATACAGCGATAATAACACTAGCATCATGCATAACACGAGCACCATATATAAACAGCCATATTAACACTAAAACCATACATAACACTAGCACCATACATATACAGCAATAATAACACTACCACCATGCATATACAGTCTTAATAACACTAGCATCATACATAACACTAGCACCATACATATACAGCCATATTAAAACTAAAACCATACATAACACTAGCACCATACATATACAGCCATAATAACACTAGCACCAAACATATACAGCCATAATAACACTAGCACCATACATATACAACCATAATAACACTAGCACCATACATATACAGCCATAATTACACTAGCACCACACATAACACTAGCACCATTCATATACAGCCATAATAAAACTAGCTTCATACATAAAAATAGCACCATATATATACACAATAATAACACTAGCACCATACATATACAGTCTTAATAACACTAATATCATGCATAACGCAAGCACCATATATATACAGCTATAATAACACTAAAACAATACATATACAGCCATAATAAGACTAAAACCATACATATACAACCAAAACAACACTAGCACAATACATATACAGTCTTAATAATACTAGTATAATATATAACACTAGCACCATACATATACAGCGCAATGTAAAACTAGCACCATACATTACACTAGCACCTTACATATACAGCCATAATAACACTAGCACCATATATATACAATCTTAATAACACTAGCACCATACATAAACAGCCATAATAACACTAGCACCATTCATAAACAGCCATAATAACACTAGCACAATACAAATACAGTCTAAATAACACTGGCACCATACATAACACTAGCACCATACATATACAGCCATGATAACACTAGCACCATACATAAACAGCCATAATAACACTAGCACCATACATATACACACTTAATAACACTAGCACCATAAATAACACTAGCACCATACATATACAGCCATAATAACACTACCACCATGCATATACAGTCTTAACAACACTAGCATCATACATAACACTAGCACCATACATATACAGCCATAATAACATTAAAACCATACATAACACTAGCACCATACATATACAGCCATAATAACACTAGCACCATACATATACAGCCATAATACCACTAGCACCATACATAAACAGTCTTAATAACACTAGCACCATACATAAACAGCCATAATAACCCTAGCACCATTCATATACAGCGATAATAACACTAGCATCATGCATAACACGAGCACCATATATAAACAGCCATAATAACACTAAAACCATACATAACACTAGCACCATACATATACAGCCATAATAACACTAGCACCATACATATACAGCCATAATAACACTAGCACCATACATGTACAGTCTTAATAACACTAGCACCATACATATACAGTCTTAATAACACTAGCATCATACATAACACTAGCACAATACATACACAGCCATAATTACACTTGCACCACACATAACACTAGCACCATTCATATACAGCCATAATAAAACTAGCTTCATACATAAAAATAGCACCATATATATACACAATAATAACACTAGCACCATACATATACAGTCTTAATAACACTAATACCATACATGACACAAGCACCATATATATACAGCTATAATAACACTAAAACAATACATATACAGCTATAATAACACTAAAACCATACATATACAACCAAAACAACACTAGCACAATACATATACAGTCTTAATAACACTAGTATCATACATGACACTAGCACCATACATATACAGCCATAATAACACTAGCACCATACATTACACTCGCACCTTACATATACAGCCATAATAACACTAGCACCATACATATACAGCCATAATACCACTAGCACCATATATATACAGTCTTAATAAGACTAGCACCATACATATACCGTCTTAATAACACTAGCACCATACATATACAGCGACAATAACACTAGAGCCATACATAACACTAGCACCATATATATACAGCCATAATAACACTAGCACTATACATAAACAATCTTAATAACACTTACACCATACATAACACAAGCACCATATATATACAGCCATAATAACACTAGCACCATACATAAACAGCCATAAAAACACTAGCACCATACATATACAGTCTTAATAACACTAGCACTATACATATAAAGTCTTAATACCACTAGCATCATACATAATACTAGCACCATACATATACAGCCATAATAACACTAGCGCCATACATATACAGTCTTAATAACACTAACACCATACATAACACAAGCACCATATATATACATCTATAGTAACACTAAAAAATAACATATACAGCCATAATAACACTAGCACAATACATATACAGCGATAATAACACTAGCGCCATAGATGACACTAGCACCTTATATATACAGCCATAATAACACCAGCACAATACATATACAGTCTTAATAACACTAACACCATACATAACACAAGCACCATATATAAACAGCCATAATAACACTAAACCATACATATACAACCATAGTTACACTAGCACTATACATATACAGTCTTAATAACACTAGCACCATACATAACACTGGCACCTTACATATACAGCCAAAATAACACTAGCATCATATTTAAACTGCCATAATAACACTAGAACCATACATATGCAGCCATAATAACACTAGCACCATACATATACAGTCTAAATAACTCTAGCACCATACATATACAGCCATAATAACACTAGCACCATACATATACAACCATAATAACACTAGCACCATACACAACAATAGCACCATATTTATACGCAATAATAACACTAGCACCATACATATAGAGTTTTAATAACACCAATACCATACATAACACTAACACCATATATATACAGCTATAATAACACTAAAACAATACATATACAGCCATAAAAACACTAAAACCATACATATACAACCATAACAACACTAGCACCATACCTATACAGTCTTAATAACACTAGTATCATACATAACACTAGCACCATACATATACAGCCATAATAACACTAGCACCATGCATTACACTAGCACCATACATATACAGCCATAATAACACTAGCACCATACATATACAGCCATAATACCACTAGCACCATTCATATACAGTCTTAATAAGACTAGCACCATACATAAACAGCCACAATACCACTAGCACCATACATATACAGCAAAAACAACACTAGAGCCATACATAACACTAGCAACATAAATATACATCCATAATAACACTAGCACTATACATAAACAGTCTTAATAACACTTACACCATACATAACACAAGCACCATATATATACAGCCATAATAACACTAGCACCATACATAAACAGCCATAAAACACTAGCACCATACATATACAGTCTTAATAACACTAGCACTATACATATAAAGTCTTAATACCCAGAAATAATTGTTGACTTTGCTTATTTTGTATATTCACGGGGGTATTACTTATAGTGACGCTTCGTGGTTTATAAAGCGTAAACTGTCCCAAGTTATGTTATATCGTATAACATATTTCAAAATCAAATTCATTCCTTAATAAACCTGATTTATTATTTTAGGACAAATGGAAAATTTGTAGTTGCTGTTGATACAGGCTTGCAGAAAACAGGGAGTGGAAGATCCTATGACAGTCTCTTAGGCAAAATGGAGCTAAATTTTTAAGTCACCTGAGTCACTCATGTGACCTATTGCAATTGGTTTTTGTCAGTCGTGCGCATTGCTCAACATCTATTGTGTAATAACAATTTTAACTCCTTGAAAACTAAGAAACATGTTTGATATAATATATATCTTTCATATATCGATAAACTATAAGCATACAACTCATTGTCCATAATTTGGGTCTTACATATTTTTATAGCTACTTTTATTTTATTTTCAAGGACACTGCTCTATGATAGGCACACAGACAGGACAGATAATACACTATGCTGTGCGGTCCAAAGATTGTAGAGTTTGTTCTTCAGCAGCTTCAAGAAATGAGCCACCTAAACCTCACGACTGCTATCAAAACTGGGAAGGAAGTGCTAAAGCGATGAAGACTGACATGGTCACCCAGATGGTCAAAGATGTTGGGGAGAAGGGTTTCACAGTTGATGCAGTTGTTGGTAATGAAGATTCTACCACTATAGGACGCTTACGTGCAAATGTTAATGAAGAAGATTGAGAAGATATCTGACAAGAATCACATACGTAAGCTGCTGGGAAACTCTCTGTATGCACTAAAAAAACAACACCCAATGCTAACAGTGAAAGTTATCAAATATCTCAAGAGATGTTTTGACTACATTGCTCAAGGAAAGAAGAATCCTTCACAGATTTCATCTGATCTTGATGCACTCTCAAAACATCCATTCGGAGACCATCATTGCTGTTCATCTCGATGGTGCAGATTTATTAAATCGGTAACCCAGATTGCCAATACAAATCGTTCCCTCATAGAAAACCCCTTGTCAACCAAACATCTGCAGTCATATCTGGAGAAAGTTTTTACCGCTTATGCTGGTCATAGTAATAAGCTCTCATCTCTTGGAATCACACAAGGAAACGAAAGTTTCAATCACATGGTGGCAGCTAAGGCTCCAAATAACGTTCATTTCAGTTCTTCGGGAAACCTTTCCTACAAAGTTGCTGCTTGTGTCGCACAAAAGAACAATGGCCATAAGTACCTTGTCAGTGTAAGTTCAAGTTTTAAGTCATACATATATTAGAGTTTTTGAATATTGCAACTTTATCATGGCAAAATGTGCCACTGCTATACTATATTTTTATAAGCAACAATTAGGAGCTAGTATAAAGAAAATGAAAATGAAATATTCATTTTGTAGGTGAATCGTTCATTGGGGCTTTCATCAGGTTTCTTCACTGAGCGCCTTGCCTTAGAGATTCCCAGCGTATAAAGCAAAGAGCTGTTGCCAACTCCCACAAGTTCAAGAAAACAAGAGGCCCAGGGGCCACATCGCTCACCTGAGCAACCATTGTCTTAATTCTGATCAAATTAGCATTACAGTATCAAAATATCTTGACAAATAAGTACAGTAGATATTGCTTAAATTTTTTTAGAAAATCTGCCAATTTTTATCCACCTCTTTTTTTGGGGGTAAATACCAAGCCCCTTTTGTTGTTGTACCTGTAAGAAGATTTTTCTCTTATCCTATATACCCCACCCCTTCCATTTCGTGGCCCCATTTTTCTCTAGGGAATCATGGTTTCATCAAACTTAAATCTGCATAACCTGTGCTTTCACACTAAGTACTGAGTTTTAGACCGAAAACTTTCCCAGAATATTTTTAAAGATTTTCTCTATATATTCCTATGTGAAAATTCAAACCGCCATCACGGCCCCACCCTATCACTAGGGACTGTGATTTTGCAAACATGAATTTACACTACGCGAGGATGCCTCTACAAAAGTTTAAGCTTTTTTGGCCAAATAGTCTTTAAAAAGAAGATTATTAAAGATTTTCTTTGTACAAATTCATCCCCGATTGTGGCCTCACCATATCCCTGGACTATTATTTCAACAAACTTGAATCTATACGATCTGGGGATGCGTCCATTTAAATTTGGGCTTTCCTGGCCTAATAGTTAGAAGAAGAATTTTAAAGATTTTCTTTATATATAAAAATTTATCCCCCATTGTGGCCCCACCTTACCCCCACACACTTGAATCTACATTATCTGAGGATGGTTTCACGCCAATTTGAGCTTTCTTGGCCAAATCGTTTTTAAAAGAATTTTTTTTAAAGATTTTCTCTATTTATTCATGTTTAAACATTTATCCCCTAATTGTGGCCCCACCCTACCCCTGGGGACCATGATTTGAACAAACTTGAATCTACACTATCTGAGGAGGCTTCTTCTCAAATTTGAGCTTTTTTGGCCTAATACTTTTTTAGAAGAAGATTTTTAAAGATTTTCTCTATATGTTCCTATGTAAAACTTGATCCCCCCATTGTGGCCCCACCCTACCCCCAGGGACTATGATTTGAACAAACTTGAATCTACACTACCTGAGGATGCTTCCACTTTAATTTGAGCTTTTCTGGCCTAATTGTTTTTGAGAAGAAGATTTTTAAAGATTTTCTCTATATATTCCTATGTAAAAATCCATTCCCCTATTGTGGCCTCACCCTTCCCCCGGGGACTATGATTTGAACAAACTTGAATCTACACTACCTGAGGATGCTTCCACTTTAATTTGAGCTTTTCTGGCCTAATAGTTTTTGAGAAGAAGATTTTTAAAGATTTTCTCTATATATTCCTATGTAAAAATTGATCCCCCAATTGTGGCCCCACCCTAACCCCGGGGACCATGATTTGAACAAACTTGAATCTACACTATCTGAGGATGCTCCCATTTTAATTTGAGCTTTTCTGGCCTGATAGTTTTTGAGAAGAAGATTTTTAAATATTTTCTCTATATATATTCCTATGTAAAACTTGAACCCCCTCCTGTTGCCCCTCCCTACCCTCGGGGACCATGATTTGAACAAACTTGAATCTACACTACCTGAGGATACCTCCACACAAGTTTAGGCTTTTCAGGCCGAGTAGTTTTTGAGAAAAAGATTTTTGAAAAATACCAAAAAAAATTCAATAATTCTCAATTGTATCCCCTTTAAAGAGGGCGTGGCCCTTCATTTGAACAAACCTGAATCCCCTTCACCTAGTGGTGCTCTGTGCCAAATTTGGTTGAAATCTGCCCAGTGGTTATTGAGAAGAAGATGAAAATGTGAAAAGTTTACAACGACGACGACGACAACGACGACAGACAACGGACAAATTGTGATCAGAAAAGCTCACTTGAGCCTTTGGCTCAGGTGAGCTAAAAAGACTAGCAAAGAAATCGACGAAGTAATAATGAGTTATTAAGGACTTATATTAATGATCTGATGACTGAGTTTCATTATAGTTCCAAAGTTAGCATTCTTTATGGTAAACTATTTGAAATAAAAGATATGCTGGAAGATGTATGCACATATATTAAATAGATAATTCTGTTCATAACAGGTACAAAAGAAATGCAAGCTCAGAGGTGAGAGAAGGGACTTCATACCAGTCAGGATGTTCATTAGTGGATCACCTATCCACTGATATTCAGAGGATACCAGCACCTCTTTTACAACCTGAATACCAACCTATTGAGATAGAGCAACTGATTGAATGTTATTTTGCCTTTTTTAATGTTGAAACAACTGGACTTGGTATGAATTATTCAACTTTAATGGAAATTTAATAAATATACATGCATTCAATTATCCTGGTATGATTTTTCAACTTAATACATAAATTTACTGACCATGAAAAAAACCTAAGTCGATCACAAACCATATTTAACTAAACGCGTCATAAGTGCTGTTAGTTTAATTTGTATTACATGTATTAATTTGTCCAAGGAATGCATGGTTCGACACTTGCCATGATATATGATTGCTTCAAATTCAAAGAATAAAATATTTAATCCACTTCCTCAGTTATGCAAATTCATTTTTGAACTTTTTCAGGTCGTGACTCCCATATCATACAGTTGTCAATTAGTGTAGACTCTAATGAAGAAATTTTCAACTGTTATATTAAGCCTGGAAAGAAAATTTCTCCTGCTGCTTCAACAGTTACAGGTATACAGTTTGAAAACGGGAAAATGTACCACAGTAACAAGGAAGTTGAATACTCCAGAATCCAACCGGCTTTACAGAAACTTTTTATGTTTTTGGCAAAGTTAGAGAAAGTGGTTTTAGTTGGTCATAACTGTAAATCTTTTGACATTCCAGTATTACTTTCAGCAATAGAAAATAACAATTTGTTCGAAAGCTTAAATTCATGTCAACTGGAGTAATTGGTGTAATTGATACTCTTCCTCTTTTTAAAGAATGTCTTCCTAACTTGCCATCTTACTCCCAACCTAAAGTATATAAAACAGTGTTTGAGGATTAATACAATGCTCATGATTCCTTGCAAGATGTTATTGCTTTATCTAGATTTGTAGAGAAGATTATAAGAGCCCAGCATAATTGTCAATTCCAGCTTTTCTTTTTCATTGCCATCTGTTGTGTCGATTTTTAGGTTCAGAAAGGATGCAAAGCCCCGTTGTGATTCACTGCTTCCTTTGGTTCAATAAAAAAAAATTAATTTCAAAATGTATGGCCTCCAAAATAGCTAATAGTGGACTGTCTCTTTCCCATATCATTTTAACCTTTAAAAGAGATGGCCAACAGGGTTTGGAAAACCTCTTGTCTGAAATTTGTGAAAACTCAAAAGTCAGAGAGTGACCAAGTCAAAGATGATTATTCAATCCTTATCTCAGTACATGCATTCTTCAGAAGAGTAGTATAATAATAGTTGTGCTTTTTAAAAATCATGTAAAATGTATACTGTATTCAGATTTATCACATTTTTGTATTTGCAAATACTTTTTTTTATATGAAGGAACTAAAGTGCACTTATACTGGTACAATTTTTTGTGTGGATTTTTTAAAGGGTCAGGAGGTCACATAATCATACAGATTGTGGTTTGACTATGAATTATTATGAATCAGTTCAGATATTTTATTGAAATGATGCTGCCTCGAATTTTTTTACTTTTAAGTTTTATATAACTGAAGCATTGAATTGATATTTAATAGTGATTAATTTTCTTAATTGGTTGAAAGATCAGAGTTTGGATATAGAAAGTTGTCATATATTGTATAGATTCTGCAACTTAAAATTATGTAATTTTGTTATAGCTTTTAGATTGTTTGCAGATAGAAGATTCTCCTTTTACATGTAAATGTGTATTTATTCAGCTGCATAACTTGAATGCAGATTGTGCATTCAAATATTAGTTGAGCTGATATCATATTAAAACTGTGATGATGTTGCAAATTGGATTTCATAACTTGCAATGTATAACAGAATTACTAGAAGAGTGTAAACATAATGTTGTTCATGACTGTATGATAATTATAATTTGGATATAACATTTACTGTCAGATCTTGTGTACAGTCAGTTACTGTATAATTACTGAAGTGACATATGAGCATATGATTTTAAAGTTGAGAATTTTTTTTTTAATGGTCAATGAAAAAATCTTGTACTGTGCAAATATTGTAATTGAAATTACTGGTATTGTAATTAATATTACCATCATGACTTCTAACCTGCAATTCTATGTGAATTTGGAAACAATTTGTATGATCTTCCTACTTTTCAACACCATATATTTTGAAATAATCTTAATATTATTCTAATTAGCCAGAGGATATTCTAAGCAGATTTTGCTTTGTTATTATTATATCAAGTATATTTTGACAGACTGATGTTTCAGTTAGTCTTTAAAGCAATTTAAATAAACTTCATGTGAAAAATATAAGCATAGTTTTTCTCTTTTGTTTGCACTATTCACGAAGCACTTTTTTGTTTGCACTATTCATGAAGCATTGAAAGTCGCATACACCTATAAAACATTGTTTTGGGGTTGTTGGCACCCTAAAATCATTAAATAAATTCTTCGACATACCAGTATATCTCAAATACAATATTATAAACAAACTAAGTCATATCTTCATATTCAGACAGACAGACAGACATTCTTTATTTCCTCTATGTGTTAGAGATTAAATCTATCAAACAAGTGTTTGGTGCAAGGTTTTTACAATTAAGAGTGCTTAAATTTCAAGCATAATATTATCACGAACACATATATACAATTACTTCCATACAAAACGCAATTAATGTTCATAGATCATAGAATGCTCATTTTCAATCACACAAATGTAAACAGAGTAACGTTACAAGAGTGTCCGCATGTCCTTTATCATCGCTGTGATGCCTTCCGAGACTGACAACATGTAGTTTGCCCACTCTTCTTCTGGAATGACGTCATTGTCCTTGGATCCGAGAATAGTACCAACTATTACGTTGTCCGAGTTGTATGTCAACTTGACAAAAAAAAGTTTTTGCTAATAAAACTTTTCTAATGCTCAAAGTGTAATTTTTTAGATTTAGAACAGAGGAAATTTGGACTAAAACCTTAATTACTAATGATATTCGAACACAATTCTAATTTCTTTTCTTTAAAAAAAACTTCAGTAGACATACAATATAAGTTTTTGTAAAAAATTATCCATTCGCAGCAAAGTTTTACAACTTAAATTTCACATCAATAGGTTTATATACAGCTATTTTAAAATAGGTCAGAGGAGATTTGGACGTTCATATCTTTTTTTTCTAATCCAGGAACATATGTTTTTCCCCCCATTAATTTGTTGCTATATGTCATATCTTTAAATAATTGTTTTAAAAAATTGGGTGTAATTATAAGAAGTATTATTTTATGACTTATTTCTATCATAGGTTAGGCTAAAAAAAGGTCACTTTTTAGCTGAACAGAGAAAATTCGAACTAAGATTGTTGATTTATGAGAAGTGATGATGAAAAAAAAATCCATATATAAAAATGTTTCCACTATATTTTCATAATTTACAAAGGAAATGTAATCTTTAAAGTTGACAGTGTGGTTTTTAATTATATAGTTTTTTGACTTGCACAGATATTTTTATTCCTATTTAAACTTGTTTAATATGCTTATGTTTGAAGTTCGTTACCATGGAAACGAACTCATATACATATGTTTAAAATAACTTTATTAACACAAGAAACACTATTACTGTCTGTTTAGACAATATTTTTGACTATTCAATTATTTTCATCTCAGGTTCACATGTCGATCCTTAACAAACGACGAGACAGAAGTGCCTTAAATGTTGGTAATATCGAACCCACAACTTAAAAAGCTTACTTCCACAACTTAAGCTGAAGTGTCGTGCTTTAACCACTGAGCTATTTTACACATTTCACACAGCAACAAATATTCGACATGTACTTTGGCCACGAATGTACGGACATGCATCAATTTTTTAAAACGTTCAACTGTTGGAATACAAAATAATATGTCTAATGTATAATGGGTCATCATCGTTTTTGTTGATTAAAATTGGTTCGGTTTACTTTTTCGTTTTTTTCTTCAGTTGGAGGTTTTTTATACAAACACGCTGGTTTAGATCAATAAATTTCAAGTATAATTGAACATATCTAAGGGTTACAAATCAATGTTATTTCAAAGATACATTGGTTTAAATAATTATTTTTTTCAAAATCATCCCATTTGTTAATATTTAAATTTAACAGCATTTTATCCTTCTTTATATGGACATTTTACATGTCTTATCCAGTCATCTTCTTTAATAAAACACAGCACAAAAGGAATGACACAAAAAAAACACTAAAATAAGTACAATAAGTTTATTGATGAAAATGTAATCATGTTTAATGCTTGAAAAATATCATTTTAAGGTTATATAGTAGACGTATAAACACATGGTGTTAATATCATATTCCCATTTTAAATAAGTTTGCAAGTTTGTAAAAACGGAGAACAGAAGTACAGAACCTATCTTTAGTTCTCTGAAATTCCAAAGAAAAAATAAAATTACGACCATCATTTTATCATTTGTTAAATTAAAATTAAAGTTATATCTTAAAATGAAAAATTAACTTATGCTTATGAGCATAACGAAATGGTACCAAAATCCATTCATATTTTTACAGTATTTATTAACAATAACATGTACATGTAGCTACATCTCATGTATTTGAATTCAAACAAAATAAATCGGCTTTTTTTTTCATTTCAACACGTGCATTAATTTTCCTTTATACATTGAAAATCTAATCTTCATAATAATTTCAAATTATTCAGAATCTGTATTCAAAAAATGAATTTAAATACATATCAATCATCAATCATCAATTTCAATTCTTTTAAATCATATTAGAAGCATATTATAATTTAAGTACAGGTATCATGAACACACACATTTTCAGAATACACATCCTCCTTTTTGAAACGTGTTCTGACCCGGAGACTTTTTTAAATGGGAGTGAAAACACTCATACATGAAACTAATGAATTTTATACCAATTGAGATACTCATGGAAATGAAATGATTGAAACCATTGACCATTGTCTCAGTGAGAATGCATTAACTGTCAAACTGTGTTAAAACTTTGCTAAGATCTGAAGATCTTAATTATACATTAGGGTAAATCATGTTTATATTAACTAAAGAAAGTTCCATTGTTACATGTTCTGAATTTACGCATCACTCATCAAATAGAAAAAAAATGTCTGATGGATCAATTACAGATCAAGATATTTAGCACGTCTTTCTAAGGGATGATTATATCAATTAAAGAAAAATATTTGTGATATACATGTAAAAGAAAAGTCACAACTTTTTTTTATACAATATACCTTGACTTGTCAAGCAAGTTCAATTTTATATGTGTACACTGTGCATCCACAGTATGGGCTTTCCAGTCCATGGAAAAAATCATCTTACGTAAACTACAGTACATGTACAAAATAAGCTACATGAATCTTCTTGTAGCCCATTTTTACAGCAGTTTTATGAGAACAATTCTTTCTTGGGTATGGAAAAATACTGATATAACTTGGAATGTTATGGTTTTCCAATGTTACATTATATTTCTTCTGATATATTGCAATTACCATATGTACATCCTTCCGCAAATATTAAATGGCTAGAGCAAAGTTACCATCAATTTTATCTTATTTATTAAATGCATTTAGCGAATCAATCATGATATTTTTTCTAAATCAACACACGATTTATTAGTACATGAGAGGTATGGAAAAGTATGGGAAAAAAAAGAACATGATTTCTATTTTTAAAGTAGCATAAAAAATTGTTAACATGCACAATTTAAAAAAAAATTCACAACAATATTATCTTGTAGCTAAAAGAAAGACAGTTCCTTATTCTATAAATAAGAATAAATAAATTCATTAATACATAAAGCTCATTAATAAATACAATAAATACACACAATAAGTACAATATACATACAGTAAATGTCATGTGACTAGTATTTTTCACAGATGTGACAACATTTTCTCACAATAACCTTTTTTTTTGGCTTTCATTTATTCCTCTCTGACAACTACACCTCATCTTACACATTATCCCTTTGACCTCGTGCAAAAATGAAAAACGAAAATGAAAGTTACCTGACACGTTACATGAATGCATGCAAACTGATGATATTTTTTTCTCCCTTTCTCATAGAACTGAAGTATGACTCGTATTTTTGACAGAATTAGGGATATACAGAATAAATTCTGTGAATGCAAAGTTCAATATGATGAAGGAGATCACAGCATAATATCTTGTTTTTCTAAGCAGGTCAGTTTAGTAATAATTTTCTCAAGGGCACCTTCAGAGTAAAATTGAAAAAGTGCAACACTGGAAATTTGTTTCAAGAGATTTAAAAAAAAAAACCTGGACCTCTTAGCATGGAAAGTTGGCATTTACACCAATGTGGGAAGCATATCCTGTTAATTTTACTGTTACTTGAACCCAGAATTTTATAGTGTTAAATGCCAACTAAAACGAATGCATGTCATCATGAATGAACCAGCTCTTATGAAAAAAAAAATCAACACTGTGACCACCAGAAAAAATTGCCTATGTCTGTAACAAGTCACAGATGCCAAGTATTTTTATTAGTTGTCACATGGCACTTTGATACAGGAAAACACTTTCTGATATTGTAGCAAAAAAAAAACACTTCAAAAGATCCCCAAAGTTAATTTTGGAACTAGATATCTTAAAAGCAAGACACACATATTATCTTAAATTCCTCTCTTGATTACCTCACATCTTTACACAGCTGTGAACATGCATATATCAATCTGTTCTCTTCATGACATGAATGAAGATCGTGTTCACCACTAGCTTGTAGTGGTAGAATTCCTGGCGTCATGGTTTTGCGTACAGGAAAATAAGAAAAAATTTTCACCTGTTATTCACAGATTTCACACAGTTCCCAAACAAAAGATAAAGTTGGTTCATATTTCCAAGAAATCTTTTAACAGTGTTAGTCTTCGTTTTTCAGCCACATCCATTTGGTTTTCTAGATCCTGCAAGCAGAGACAAAACAAAACATATGACGAATGAAGTAAAATTATAGATCTTTCATTTAAAAGTTTACTAAGTTACTGATCATGTATTTTTTTTTTGCTCTTTAATTAATTAGAAATGGATGTCTTCATTTACTCTTTCTAAAAACAGACTCACTACACCATAATATCAGAATAATATCCGAAAATAAATTAGTTCTCTACAACACTTCTTTAAAAGTAATTATTTCACACTTCTAAAAAAATATATATTTTCACATAGAACTCCCATGATTAGTATCAACTCAGTCTGAATAAAAAACATCCAAATTTACAGCAATTTCATTCATTTGCCAACTTTCATTTCATCCAATTTTAAATGTATAAATATCATCATTCTGACTTTAAGAATTTAAAATACGGTAAGTACATAATAACCTACATTACTGACAATCTATAATAGCACAATAATGAAAAAAAAAGTTTGCCTTCACTCGATTCAGTTTTTAAACTTTGAGTAAGTAGGTTTAATTTTTTTTTCAAAGCTGGACAAAAGTTATCTGAGTCAAATTCTTTTTCACCAGTCAGTACAATTGCAATAATGTAGCCCTCTCCGATTTTTTATATCTGATGTTTTCCTCTCACAAAAAAAAAAAAAATATAAAAAAATAATCGGGAGGGGGCTACATTATTGCAGCTACAGTCAGTAGGGAGAGAACATTGAATTTCAAACAATTTTCAACCAAATGCTTCACTTGTTGTTGATTTTCAATGAACAATTCATATCAATTTGGCATCTGAGCTTGCAGCACTGAATCCATCATACTAATCATATCTTACCAGGGTTGGCCGAGAAATACCAGTGGTGGGAAATACCGGTGGTAAATGTCGGTATTTCCCGTACCGGTAAATACTACTGTTTTTCACTAAACTGGGAAATACAAATTTATAATCTTCATCTCTTTAATTAGTTCAATGTTAAACTTATGTTTCGGATATAAGATATTAACAATAAGCATCAAAAACCAATTTATCATACTTTCCCATTTCACGGTCAGTTTATTAAGTTCACCAGATCACCTATTCTCAAAGACTTCTATAGCTGCTAATATACAAATTTTATATTTTGTCCAGCTTTTTGAATTTCAAGTTTTGTGTTTTACAGATTTATGATTCAAAGCACAAAATAAACTGTTATAATTAGTGTTTGTGTTACAAGTAAAAATTTAATAATCACACATGTTGTTTTAACAAATAATTGACACTTGACAGTTTTGTGCTTCTGTTTTGAGGAGATATTTACTATGAGTGGGGCTGATTGGCTTCTCCTTAGATGTGTTGCATACTGAGGTAGTGACACAGTCACACTTTATTTTTCACAATTTTCTTGCCCCATTTTCACATTTACCATATAACCGGAATATGGAACTTTTGATATTATGTTTATGATAACTGTACAGATGCGCCTATACCTGACTAAAGCCTTAAAAACAATTAAAATAACAATGGTGTATGAATGAACCATGTTTTGAGTATTCATAAGAGGATAATTATGCATTACTGACCAAAACTTGTTAAAATCAAAGAACACTGTAAAATGTCATATAGCTGACAAGGTGTACTATTGTCTACATCCCTACAGATTTGATTAAGACTAATGTCTAAGTATGAAGTACTATAACATGTAGTTGTACTTTATTTCCCAGTATTTCTCGGGAAATACCAGTAATTCCTGGGAATTACCAGTATTTCCCACCGTCCACGGAAATCTGAGTATTTCCCGTTTTTTTGCCAACTCTGTATCTTACCCCTCTGTCGGTAATTTCAGCTCTCTCCACTTTCCATGACAAATTCTCCACTTCCGCCTCTAACTGCGCTTGCTGGTACTCAAACTGTGGAAAGAGACCAACCATTAGATTTTTACTCAACTGATGGTAAAACAGCACTTCTGATTAAATTTTGCAGATATCTTCATTAACTCAAATTTTGCAATTTCACACGAAGTAGTTCATGTACACATTTATTGCAAATTAAATAATAAAGATACATTGATTACGTGTGTTTATGCAGTGTCATGTTTCTGGTTTAAAATCACAATTGTTTGATTTTTAAACACAGCACTTAATTATGAAACAGTTTACAAACCAATGTGTACACTCTACATTTTCAAAATTACATACCAGCTGTTTCCTAGCTCCCTTTTCCATGTAGTAAGCATAAGGATATGTGTACTGCAGTGTGTACCGGCACTGAAATAAACCAAAAATAATGTATGAAAACAAGCTCAGCACAGAAACATAAATCCCTAGCTGTATTGAATTTTAAAAAAAAAATATGCAAAATACTCTTACATCATCAAAATTAATATTGTTTCACTAAATCAACTTTAATAGATTTTGTATGTACAATGTTTTCCTTAGCCAAACATTTACATCCAAATCAAATAATAAAACATGGCTAATAAAAAAAAATAACATAGAAAATGCCAAATACTCTTAAATCATTAAATTAATATTCAAGGGTTCAGTTTTTGATAGATTCTGTGAGTATTTTTAGCCATAGATTTACATCCCCAACAAATGATGCAACATGGCTAGTCCACAAAATAACTTTCCAACTAAACGTCTAAAACATTTAACAATCTAGGAAAATAGGCTTAAACTACCCAATGATTCTGCATTTAGACACCCCCTGTTAAATGTACAATCACTAATAAGGTTAATATGCACATAGTTTACGACAATAGAAGGGAAGGGGGAGGGTCATTGTTTTGGGAAGAAGCGTGAGTACCCTGAGAGCAGCGGTGAGAAACAAGTGCATTGTCCACTACGCTACTTGGACATCCCTCGCGCTAACATCCGTGTCTACGAGAGATATTAATATAAGTTGCAAAACTTGTTTATCAATCGTTGTAAAATAAACCAAGTTCAGAAAAAAAGGGGAAGGGTGGTTTTGTACCTTTTTCAGCAGTGTGGCAGCGTCCAGCAAGTACTGCCAGTCTATCCAGGTCCCTGTGTTCTTCATGACCTTGTCCTGGATTTTGGATGTGATTCTCTGCAGGGTCTGTTCCTCCAACTGAAGACTTTTGGCATGGTTCTCGTACTGTTATAGAGTTATAGAACAGATATACATTTTAGGAAGATACCAACATTGATCTGTGTGGTAAAATGCCATCAGCAGCACACTCAATAAGCTTAAAAAGAATCAACTTTGGTGATACATCAGTAAGATTTATCTTTAAAAAAAGAAGAAACTATGAACACTTTGTATGCAAGTTCATCAACAATGCTTTTGTAAAACTAAAACAGAATTTGGTATCATGTATCATACATGTGTGTCACTGAACAGTGGATTTCAATCATTGACTTAATGACAAAATCCACAAATATTAAATTGGCGTTTAACAAATTTGGTGAAACCTAAATAACCTAATAAAAACATTAACTTTGAAATCACAAAAATTTGTGATGGCAAATATCTTGGAATCATTGTTCATATTACTTTTATTCATAATTCAATGAGTATGTACAATTGTGAGTGAGGTGGACCAACAAAATTGTGCCACCTCATTCTCTGATGAATCAAAAGCATATAATCCGGCAAACCAGCCATACATACCCTTTCGAAATAGAAGAGATATTTCTTGAGCGCCTCCCTGGCCTGAGCGTGGACTGACTCGTTGGCGATGTTCGGGTTCTCCTTATAGCGACTGCACTCGTAGTACTCGCTGCCGTGGGCCTTCCAGTCCCCCAGGCACATCCAGCAAAAGTCAAACTTACACTTGGTGCATTGCTGCAAGCAACAAAACATTTAAAATATGAGGAACAGATACTGTAAATTCCTCCTTTAGTTAGAAGAATAAATATTGGATTCCACAAAAATTTTTCAGAAGCATATCTTGCAAACAAGAGACGAGCTCATTGCAAGCAACAATTAGGTCTTCCGTCGTAGCTGCGTCATACTTGTGACGTAACACAAAAATTGATACCTGACCATGGTACAATATTAGATGTATAAACACTGAGTAAAAGAAACAAAGTACTATACTACATGTTTGTAAGCAATAACAGATGTTAACACGTTGTCGATAGTTTGATTCGACGCATTTTATTCACACAGTGGGACTGTGGTTATGCCTGGTATGAAGGTAAAAAGACCATTGGCAAACATTTTACACGCATTTTTATCGAACGCAAGCGCCAATGAATCTTTTAGTAGATATGCGGAGATCCAGGAAATTTTACAGGGGGGTTTTGAAGAATAATTTTGTTTTTCGAGGAGGGGGAGCATGCACAGATCAGAAAATGTTTCTGAGGTGGGGGTTGAGAGTCTAACTGTTATTTGAGTTTGCCAAGGGATGTCCAAGGCATATTTTTGGTCAGTTTATAATGTACACGTAATTGAAAGAAATTTTGCTGGGGGGGGTGGGGTCTGGAACCCTTTTCCTTTCCCTTCTAGATCCGCGCATGGAGAAGACCGATGCCGGTAATTTTACTGTAATTTTTACCATTTTTATTTAATTATTCATTAATTTTTCTAAATTATCGGAATGCCAATGTTACCTTTCAAAGCAGTTAAAACTTAAGATATGAACCATTTAGTCTCGGTGAGTATTGTGTCCGTGTTCGAAAGAAATGGCAATTTTCAAGAAATTCGGATGGACGATCTGGGTCCTAGGTCGTCCATCTGATTCTCTTTCAGACTAAGAGCTACAGACCTGCAGTTAGAGATTGTCAAACTCTTATTGATTATGTCAATTTTTTTTTTTTTTTTTGTCTCAAAGAATCAGGTTTTTTTTAATCAATAAAGTTTTACCTTAAAAAAAAAAGAAAAGAAATCAGGCACAATTTTCAATGTTGGCATTTTACAATTTTATGGTCTAATAAAATTTTAAGAAACAACTCTTCATTGCTTTATCCTAAAATATTGCATGGAAAAAAGATTTCCATCGCATTTTTTTTAATCACAAAAGGATATACAAAATGAATTTAGATTAACCGCTAACAAACAGGCATAAAGAGAGACTGAGAACTATGTATGTAATAAATCTTTTATAAATTGCTGCTGTTGTTTGGTATTTTCATTTGTAGATGTTTTGCAAATAAAAAACGCGAAACGCGGGGCAAGTTATAATTAATATCCATAATCGTAACTTAAAATAAGCGGCTTTGGATTCAAATATTATCGTATGCGAATATTAAGTTCACTTTTTAAATTCATCTCCACGATGATAATATTATCTTCATCGTAAATCAGTATTTTGTTTTGCTTTAAAAGAAATGTGTTATCGGAAGCAATCCCATGTTTGTTTAAATTGCCAGCGTACATTTGTCATGTCAGTAATACACATTGTGCTTTATATGACGGCCGTGTATTGTAGAAAAGTTGAGTTTAAATACCATGCATTGGAACTATTTTATTAACACATCTCCCAGTACTGAATCAATTCAAAATGTCTCCATTACAGTAAAACAGTGGGGCGTTAAGCATGTGTACGCCCAGCTCTACAAGCACATGCACTGTCGTCTGGGCAACGGCCTGAATACAGCTAGCGGCTCTACTATTGATCGGTTACCTGAGTCTCATAATGCATCTAAATACAGAAAGGGGCACAGTTATGAAACAAACAACAAAAATAAGGTCAAAGAGGTTCATCTTTATGAAATGAAAATGTACATATGAAGAAAAACATTTGGGAGTTTTATGTGGAATCATCTTTACTCGCTGCATGTATCAGTTAGTGCATTACAAGAAGCCCTTTCGTAACCTCATTTACGTGCACACCCCCACAAAAATGGACAGAACTTACAACAATTGTTTCTGCAAATACTGACTATAAATTACGAAAAAATCAAATGAATAGTACGGAAGGATTCGGAATTAATTTCTTTACAATTTTGCTTCAATAATGCATTAGAAATTCTTATTCCTTTACAAGTTATTGACAAAAAAGTTTTGACGCCTCTAACTCCCTAATTATAGGGGCCAGATCCTTTTTCTGTATACCGAATGAAAGGTCATAGTAAGGCCAGGAACTTTTAAAATACATCTTATAACAAATTATTATCAAGTAGAAAACTAAAACGGAAAATACGCGAATTTTTTTGCATTTTTTTCTAGCCTTTGTTTCAACATCTATACCACTCCTTTTATTTGCATTTAAATAACAAATAAAATATGTCTCGCACAAATTCAATGTTTCAGCTTCCAAACCAGTCCATCTTTGAGACTCTGCCAGTCATCGTTAAAGCTAAACCCACCGGACAAAAGAGGTCGTTAAATTTTACTAAAAGGAGAATAACTCAAACCAGATGGGGATTTTCATCAACTAAAATATGCAATGACAACATCGCGCGGCATGTTATTAGACCTGAAAATTTCAAAACAATCGGTGAACAAACGAGCGAGATATTAAGGATCAATGTTGGCGTCTAGAAGAAAAAAAAAATAAGAAGAATTCTGAAAATCTTTCAGAATAACAGTAAGGTCTTCCGCTCCCAGCGGAAGACCTTAATTGGAGTAGTTTGACCATCTTTGCATATGCTGGTCTAACATACGCATCTTTGAATAGGGAAATTATTAAATCACTGTTTACGTTGAATATTTCAAGCAGTAATAGATTCACAATATTGTTTTTTGTATCATTAATATTAAAAACATGCACACATTGTTAGGTTAATTACAGACTGCTTACGAAAATGTGTCAAGCTGTTAAAGTTAATGAAAGGTGAGGGTAAGACCATGTAGACTGAAGACAGTCATTATCAAACCTAATAAATGATGTATTTTTTTGTTGAGGATGTAATTTCATCAATCTAGTCCACAGCAAAACAAACTATTTCATTCAGTATAGACATGTAAAAGACATCTGACAAAAAATAAATGGAAATCATATCTTAAATTCTTGTTCTCTCACCATGTGATTACAGCCTCCATTCTTTTCTATACACACATGACATTTAGGGCACTGAAAGGAAATGAAAACACTTAAGACATAATGCATAATACGTGTAAAACACAATACACCTAGTGGTATATGTGAAGTATCTGCAAATCCAATATTAAACTCTAACTTTGGTTGTTTTCAACTGCAAGTCTTCAGTTTGTTAAAGAAGATCATGACTGAATTTAACATTTAAAAATGCTTCACTCCTGATATCATTTGTACATACATCTTTGGTGTGAGCACTAATATAGTTGGCAGTTTCCGAGTCATCAGCACATTTTGTGAGCCATTTTTTTATTGTTCCACAATCAGTGGGGGCATGGTAGTCAATCCCACAGCGAAAACTACAACAACAGAGAACCCTCAATTAGAAACAATAAATATTATTATACTTTCATGTTAAATACTGAAATCTGATTGGCTTAGATGCAGCTGATAATCCGTTCTATCACCCTCAGCATTAGCAACGCACTTGGTAACGGGTAACACAACGAATTGTTACATGCGCGTAAATTATGCGTGTACGGTTCGCAGTAGAATTCATGTCATTTTTATATAAAAGCAGTAAAATTTTCTCTAAAATTAAGACATTCAGTATAATGAAATAAATAGTGCCTGTTTGGGAGGGTTACTGTTGAAACTGACACCCCTCGAAAACCATTGTCAACCTCCGCTTCGCGTCGGTTGACAATGGCTTTCTCGGGGTGTCAATTTCAACAGTTACCCTCCCAAACAGGCACTATTTATATAATGTCACATTTTTCTATAGAAGGTTGGTTTTTGATCTCAAATAGACTTGGGCTTTAAGCTGCAGCTGTATTCATTAATTAAAAGGTTTACATACATTAAGAAATGAACAGAGAATGTTTACCAATTTATGAAAATTGTTTAGCAAATACACAGGAATATACACTGTACAAGTATGGTATATTATAAATTGCAGCATCTTCACTTGTCAGGACAATTTAAACTTACACATGCATGTGACTACATTATTTAAAGAACAAGCTGCTCAGATTTTACAAGTAGATTATAATCTTACATTGATCAATTACAAAGAGGAAGGCCTCAAAACCTTTGTGAGGGCATTTTATTATATCTTATTAAAACATAAAAGATAATAAAGCCTGATCTTAATATATACATCCTGGATTTCAAAAAACCTTGTCAAAAGTAAATAAATTTGAGGGTAATATTTGGGTGGGGTTGGGTTTTTTTTATGTGACCTAAATGATGGCCAAAATGTTTATATCTGTATTAAACCAAACATTTTTTTTCAATTTTTCACAATTTCCCTACATTTTATCCCTACTCTAAATGATCAAATTCCAAACAGATATGACAACCTGCCCACTCACCAAAACGTGGTTTTACAATGACTGCATTCCACTTTCTTTGATTTCAGTTCTCTAGAGCGGACAATTACTGCACAGTTTGGACCAGGGCAAAATCTCAGCTCAGGATGGCCCTACAAAACCACAAAATCAAAAGATTCATGTTCAATGCCTGCCATATACAAGTAAAAGCCTTAGGATTTCATGGAAGAAAGGAGTAATCTTTTCTTTGAATGTGCACAGATTTTACCTTGACATGGTCTGTGAAGGATAATTGTGTATATTTGTCTCGTAATTCAGGCTTTGACAAGGCATTGCACAGGAAATCCTCAGGGACCAGAATATGGCAGTCCTTCTGCATGCATTCAATGCCTGTCAAAAATTTATTCATAATCACCGTTTATCAACATGTTTTCAAATCTTAAATTACAGCTTCAAAGTCTTGGAAGATGATTGAGATTGTCAAAGTAACCATGTAAATTTACTACTTATACAGTAAACATGAAACCATACAAATACTGAAAGTTTGATGATGATTTCCCTTATTCATCCTTATGTAAGGAAATTGATAACCAAAAATTTGCCCCTTATTAATGTAAATTTCTAAAATATTAAAATACAAATTTTAATTTGTTCTTCAAGGTGTATGCAAATTGGAAAGAAAAAAAAATCCACTTCTTTTCTACAATATCTTTTAAAATCAATTAATATATTCACTTTTTCTCCTAAAAATTCTCACATCAAAAAAATAAATTTGAAATAACCTGATAAATACATGTATCTGCAATTGTAACCGACCTGTAGTGATCCCTTGTTTGATCTGTATTTGGAAATAGATATCCCAGCAGTTCTTACAGAAAATGTGTCCGCAGGTCAGACAGCTGAACGTGTCGGCCATTGCCTGCTCGAAACACACACTGCACTCCTTCTGGCCCACCCCAGCATCCTCCTGAAAGAAAAAAAATAGAGTCTATTATATACACACATGTAGGATCTTATGATAAATGCATGTAACAGTCATACGCAGTTAAAACAACATGCTGTTTCTCGTTAACTCATATCTAATACATTACTTACAGATTTAAATTTCACATGCAGAACACTTTAACAAACTCTCTTTTTGATCCATCCTACTTTTTTATAACACAAATGTATGTTTTATACTCTTTTGAAAAATTGGGAATGATCTCTAGCAATTTCATATTAATTACGATGTACGTTATACTAAATATCATACAAAGATTGACATGTTTTGTATTTGTGAAAGATTTTTCTATCAAATTACTCAAATCAGTATTTCACTTCCCTAGGCTTAACACTCACCTGATGTTTGAGAGCAGGCATGATCTTGGAATCGACCAATAACTTGGAAGGGCTCCTTTTGTGTCTGTTGAATAAAATCAACATTAATGAACACTTTTAAATCTTACATGTATAAAGTAATGTTTTCATGCAGGAACTTGCCAAGAAAAAAAAATTAAGTATCAAAGTTAAAACCTCTTCCTTTATCATGTTTATCTGCTTACAAATTCAACAGATGAAGAAGACAGAAAATTGTTGATAAGACTGTACATGAATAAACACTTACTGTTCAATAATCGAGTCTTTTTGCCAGTCGTGAACCTGAAGCAGCATTTTGGAAAGGTATGGATCAATCTGCAAAACAAAAGGATGATATCTTTAATTAAACTGCAGAGTACATGTGTACTAATTTGCATATTAGATAGATATATTACCGGTAACTGCTTGTAAGGAAGTGGTAGGAAATTTTTTTTTAAAGTTTATTATATCCAATACCTGTACATTATATGTGTAAGTGCTTTGATGAAATAAATAAACAGGGAATTTGACAATAATAAACTTATCATTTTATACATTTCTCTCCCTAAAGTGTTTATGAAAATCCAGTGGAAGTTTCATCTAAAAATTGTATTCTGAATCTGTGCTTGCCCATTGAATGTATAAATAAGCAAGATTTTTTCTGTTAAAAATCATCAAGGAATAAATAACAAACCTTTAATTCACTACACAAGACCTCCACTTCTTCATTTAGAAGACGTTCCACATCCTCTACCTGCAGAAGTTCATATTCAAAGTACTCAGGATCTTCACTCTTCTTGGGCTTGTCTATGTCAAGGTCATCAGTGTCGTTGTCATAGTAACCGCCAAAATCATAATCATCATCTTCCATGTGATCAGAGTGATCATAATCGGAGTCTTCCGACATCGACATCTGTTAATAAGGAAACAAACAATTTGATTGCTTTATTACCATCCGTTTAACTAGAAAGTCCTCATTATCACTTCACTTGCTGTATGAAATTGGAGCAAATACTGAATATTATATGTAGCTTAACATAGATTAGCCAAGTCCACAAGGCACAATAGTTAAGGTCTAAAATTAGTTCATGATTTGCGACAATTGTTAAAATCCGACCTTCAATAAAGTCATTAATGTGTCAGAATAGTCTAACTTGCAGCACTCAACATGCTGAAGAATATACCTGATTATGCTTAAAGCAATATGAGCTGCAATTTTCAAGCTGAATTTTTTTTTTTTACTAAAATGTTATTTTCTACTAAATTGACAAAAATATGGTTTTTTTTAATTTCTGTTAGCCTTACTTTTGTGGGAAAAGCCAATAAGAAGCCTAAATTGAAGCAAAATTGAATTATTGTTGTCCTGTACTGCTATATATTCCTTAGAAGAGAAATATTTCTTCTGAAAAAAATTAATGATTTTTTCAAATCTTATTTATGATAAAAGTTTAAGTAACATGCAGACTTAACATACTAGCAGGTATTTGCAGCAAAATAAATTTCTAAAAAATACAGCTCATTTTGCTTTAATATATCTATTTAACTCAATCATTTTACATAAACATCTCTGATGTCATGGCAAGCAGTAATACAGCATAGCTATAGTGTGTGCATTTCATTTGATTATGTATATATAAATACAAAAAAACCCCAACAAAATAATATTTATGAGGATACTGTTACAGTATTAAACTATAAATTATAATTTTATGCGACAAGTGACATTTGTGTTTATGCTCAAAGTAACCAATGCAAATGATTCATTGTTAATTACAAAATCAGGTCAAGACCAGTTAGAGAAAAAAGAGTGAAATGAGAGGGAGATAAAGATTCAGCAAAGCTGAAGGGTCAGATTTCATAACTAACGTTATTGGCATGATGGGAAGGTGAAACCTAATACATCAACACATGTACCAGATAAAAATCAATTGAATTCATTTGGAATCTACAGCGCGATTGATCACTTTCAAGAACTAGGACACAATTTTGAAATAATAAATATATGCCATATTTTAAACTAAACCTTACCCTTAATGATAAAAAAAATGTTAGTGGACACAGTTCTTTGTCTTTTTTACACTAGATTCGACAGCTGATTGGGACAATGGTTTCCAACATTAATGACGCAAATCGATCTCGTATTTTTCATCATCTTCACAAATGATTACCAACCAAATCTAATTGTGTCATTTTCTTTAATTTACACCAATAAATACCATTCTGTCATAGCCAAATCACAAGAGAAAGTAGTAAGAAGGCTAACAAACCTTTGTGGGTTTCTTGTCAACAATTGTCTGTTTTGTACGGAAATGACGTCAGAACACACAGGGATTTATTAGGTTGATCAAAAAATATTTCGTATATGCTATTTGAATAAGATCAACTTCTAATCCACTGAAGAGCCATTTCGTATTTTTTTTATATAAAAACCTGGAAGACAAATGACTTTAGTTTTTTTTTAATCATTCAGATTAGAAATGTACGGCGGCGTGGAAGGGCCAGACGAAAAAATAAATCTTATTGGTTCGGACGAATTAGGATTTTTTTCCGTCCTCACCTTAGCTTTTTGTTCGTTCAATAACTTATAGATTTGAAAGAATCAGCTTTTATGTATAGACAAATTATTTCTTGGGAGACTTGACAAACGAAATCTTCTTTCGTGTTTATATATCCACAGGCACCTGAATTTTTATCAATCAGTCGCTTAATAAGTCATATATCAAAAAATTCTACCCCTACTATATAGTAGGGGTAGAATTTTTTGATATATGACTTATTAAGCGACTGATTGATAAAAATTCAGGTGCCTGTGATATATCAAAGTTATGTTTCGTGGAATTGTTATAATCATGCTGTTACTTAAATAATTTATTTAAATAAAAAAAGAAAAAGGATTTTTATTTATACTTTATAATTAAAGTCACTTAAATTGCCCAACACCATAACTATGATATGATACACACACAAAAAAAAATGAAATATGATTTCATAATAAAATACTGATCGTCAGTCAAATAGACCTCTGCATTATGATGAGGCATTTAAAGATTACATTTTTTCCATTGTCTAGAATCATAAAAGGGCAAATAAAAAATTATTAATAATCATACAAATGACGGTATTGTAACACTCATTGGTGTTAACACTAAGTTCTAGGGAAAATTAAAAACTTGACAATTTAATTTGAAATAAACTTAGCTTACAAAACAATTAACCAATATACATTTTAGGTTTGTATATTGATAAAGTTTATGTTATAGAATACATATTCAAAAGGTTATGTCAAATTTATCTTCACTATTATTGAAAAATATTGTTAATGAGTCATACTATCGAAAAAAAAATCACGCCCATTCTTATTGGTCGAACTGGTCCTTTTTATCTATAGCTAGAAATGCATATGATGACGATTAACTTTGATTTTGTTTCGGTGATTTTCGATGTTGTCAAAGGTTAAAATTAAAATCAAACAGATTCAAAATTGTTGATTAAAGAGACAATAATTAGGATTAACGTTTAGCTTTAGATCATCGGAAACCCAAGACGCCAGGAAAACCTAACTCCAACCCTTTACCGACATGCAACATTGTGATAGATTTTGAGAACTGAGCTTTACAGCTTTACAGTAGAATATGTCAGATATTGTTTCCTGTTGTAAATTTTGAATTTATTGGGTGGATGTAAATACAAAAGTTGTCATATGCATGTTGTAAATTTTGTATTTACACCCACGCACCCAGTAAATTCAAAATTTACATGACATTTGTATAGTTTTCAGTTAATTTACATGTATCATTTCTGTAATTTATCATCTGAAGGAAATGGGTGGCTTGAGCACAGACTCTTCATATAAACAAATAACTTCTTCGTCCGCAAAAATCCTAGTTATATTTTCCAAACAAATAACTTATTCTTCCGAACAAATAGCTAATTGCCTCCAAACAAATTCTTATTCGTCCGAACAAATCCTAGTTCGTCCGAACAAATAGCTAATTGCGTCTGAGTAAATTCTTATTCGTCCGAACAAATCCTTGTTCGTCCGAACAAATAGCTAATTGCGTCTGAGTAAATTCTTATTCGTCCGAACAAATCCTATATATATAGTTCGTCCGAACAAATAGCTAATTCCGTCTGAACAAATTCTTATTCATCCGAACAAATCCTAATTCGTCCGAACAAATAGCTACTTGCGTCTGAACAAATTCTTATTCATCCGAACAAATCCTAATTCGTCCGAACAAATAGCTACTTGCGTCTGAACAAATTCTTATTCGTCCGAACAAATCCTAATTCGTCCGAACATTTTTTTTTTCATAAGTCCCTTTCACACCGCTTATCTCAGACTGATGGTTTTTTTTACCTAGTCTTTAGCATTGGTCAGTCAAATGATTAATCAAGGTCCTCTGACTTTTTTTTGTTCCGATTGCGACAAAACGCTGTCAATATTCCTCAGAGTTTATCAAATACCATTGATTACTCTTAGGAACTTATTTCTTCAGATCTTTTTGTAATTAAATATTTTTCAAATTAATAAATTATCAATCAATAAAAAGTTACAAATATAAGATACATAAATTAATAAGTAAGTAAATAAGCAGGCAATTTATTTATTATACAGAGATTTGTGTACAATTGTATGTGTAAATATACATAGTATGTATCTTGATAGTCTACATTTAAAACGATGTACAACCGCCAATCGACCATTAATGTGTTATAAGCTAATCACTTCCAGAGTAAAATTAAGTTGTATTAAGAAGAAATGGTCCCTACATGTTTGTTTTTTTTCAAACAGTGGGAATAAAAATAAAGATTTAAGGCATAATTCTGATTGAATGAAACACCCTTAATGTTACAGTGTATGTGCCTTATAATGTCTAGCGAGTTCTATTTGACTATCTCCGGGTTTTGGGGGGTTTTTTGGGGTTTTTTTTTTTTGGGGGGGGGGGGGGGTTACATTGACAATGTTGGTTATTTTAACAAGTTTTCACAATCATTATGCCGAAAATCATATGCTATCAAATCTCTTTAATAATTAAATGAATATAATTATTTTAAAGCAAACCAAAAAAATTAAGTCCAAGAAAAAATAGTAACAGTTTGTAAATTCTTTGATGATAATCGTTTAAAAAGACATATTAATAACCATTTGTTTTCAATTTGACTTTTATTTAATAATTATTATTATCTTAATACTTTTCAATGAAATGTCAATAACTACATCTACTGCTTTTATATATATATATATATATATATATATATATATATATATATATATATATATATATATATATATATATATATATATATATATATATATAAACGTTTTAAGGGCTGGAAGCAGCAACAGGAAAGATGTTTATATATTAATCTTGCAATTATTTTTTTTTGGGGGGGGGGGTATATATATACATACAGAAAGAAGTTACACACCATCTGCGAGTTGTTATTTATGAAATTATTGTTGATATGAACTAAATTAAGATTTCATTCTTCGAAATTGTTTGTTAGTAAAAATATCTGATGATGCTTGCATACGTAATAATCTCACAAATTGTACTATTGTAGTTCTTGAGGAGCTAGAAAGACTTTTAATCATTTTCGGTATATAATTCTTTGTTAAACTTTGAATCCCTCGATTGTTGGGCTTCATGGCAAGACTTATTCCGGAGGTCACGTGGTTTTAACAATTTAGAATCTAGTACATTACATGTATTTCCATGAGTATGTAAACAAATTCGTTTTCATTCCTCAGAGAGAGAGAGAGAGAGAGAGAGAGAGAGAGAGAGAGAGAGAGAGAGAGATGTCAACTGAGAAATCTTGCTATTTTTCCTCCTATCGATTTTAATAATTATAATAATTTAACATGTATTTCTTTGACAGTTACGTGTATTTTCGTTAAGAATTGTCAAAAGGTAAACTTTCAATTTCCATAAAGATGTAAACTGCATAACATTCAAGTCAAAATTAGAATTAGTAGAAAGTATATTAGATGACTGTACAAACATTCACAAACAGTGAACAGTGACTCACCCATGAATATCCTGTATTTAATAACACGTGACCTGTGTGACTCTGGTGATTATTAAAAATGTTACAAAGAAAAAAAAATAGACAACGGATTGATGACAATTAAAGGTTTGTTAGAGAGTCCACTTCAAATTCTGATACTAAGATTTTCTCAACGTTTATTAGATAAGAGGAGGAAATATAGTACTGAAATTGACATTTTAAAAACAAACATATTTGTATTTTATAGCATTATCATGCACAAATAAATTTGAAAAAAAATTGACATCATTCTTATGGATCGGGGCGTAAAGCAGCACAGATCTCCTCCCAGAATTTATCCATAGTCTCGTCTCCATTTGGCCATCTTATGCTGACAATGGACCACCAAATATATTTCAGGTCTCGCGGCAACCGCTCGATGGAAATGTCATCTTTAATTATCACTATAATCGACCGTTCCCTTTGGTTGTGAAAAGCATGAGTAACCACCATTTGCACAGCATACGAGTTCCAGCCGTTTTCTAGAAAATTTTCGGTGACAATAATGACAACTTTTCGACTCTAGTCGATGCATTGAAGTAGTTGTTTTGCTTCAGATATTCCGGGTAAAAAGTCTTTATCAGGCATACTGATTTTGAAACCAAGACGGACGAGAGTTTGGTAAAAAGTAATGCAGGCGAGTTGGTAGTCTTCCTCAGTGTATGTGACGAAAGCATCAAATCGGAACTTTTCAGAATTCGCCATGCACATAACCCCTTTCCATCGACTGCGCATGCGTAAAATAATATAATCAACATGAACACGATATCTTTTAATAGCTGCTGTAGTAAGCAAAATGATTATAACAAAAACCAATGCAAATGAGGAACCTAACAACCAAACATCTGACTGGCATATCAACTCAAACTTTTTAAATGTCTGTTCCTGAAAAAAGTTCGACAGGAACACATTTTGGTTGATGCATAGAGTTTTATTCAAATCCCCAAACTTGTCTTGATTTTCTTTCATCCAGTTCAGTGACAAAATGTTTGTACACTCGCAATTTATCGGATTTCCTTCAATAAAAACAACAGACTTTCCCAATGTCGATATTTTTTCAAAATCCGTTCTCGTGAAGAATGGAATTTTATTATGACGTAAATACAAGCGAGTAAGGTTTCTCAAATTTGAAACAGGAATTGTTGAAAACAGATTATAATCAAAATTCGCTGTTAATAAAGATTTTCCTGATCTTTAAACATGGCTGGTGGCAAATATATTAATGAATTGCGACTTAAGTCAACTTTGCAAAGGCTCATAACACCACGGAAAAGTTTTCCATATTTTAAACTACCAGCAAAGCTTAGTTTTATATTAGATGCCACAAAAATCCGTAGTTTCTTGGCAAACATTAAAATTCGCATTTTCATTTCGCTGCAGTCATTGTTGGAAATGTCGAGAATCTCCAAGAAAGGAGTTTGAATGGGTGCCATGTATTTGCATGGGAAGTTAGTACGAACTACATACAATTCTTTTAAATTCATGGCATTAAGCGAGATATCAAAAGGTAAAGGATATGTTAATCGGTTTAAATAGTTTTTGGAAAAATGTAACACTCTTATTTTTTCGGAAATCTTAAATGCCATTAACCCTCTCTTTTTAAGATATGTTTTACCTGAAACGTTGGATACAAACATATTTGAAGCAATTTGTGAAAATTTATCGTTTTCACAGTCGATCATTCTCAAAGCTGCAAGTGTTGGGCGATGGCTATACCCGGGAGATTCACAATTGCATTGATCAGCATTTGAGCTAAAGTTGAAGACCTGCAGATTTGGATATCGTGTCAAAAAATCCAGCATGTACCAGGGGTTGATAACTCTAATCCTGTTTGATGAAACATCGAAGTATTCCATGCACTGACCCATGACTGTGCTCAAAAGATTGTCATAAATTCCCACAATACGATTCTTTATTAGTTCAACTCTTCTGGAACAGATATTGAAAAGGTATTTACAATTTTCATTATCGAGATATACTGCATTTTTGGCAATCATTGGATTATTGTTGTATGCAACAATGCGGTCCATTGTCCGATGTTGAAGACACTTCAAAGATTTTAATACCACATTCAAATCACACATTCCTCCAAACTCAATATGCACCGCTTTCAGAAATGGAAACGAACAAAAGATATCGTCACTGACATCACTATATACCCTGAATTTAAAAATCATTTCCAGGTTTACTATAGGAGATTTTATCAACCCGCGGAAAGTGGAATTCGTTAGATGGAATTTAGAATTTCCGGTGATGAATTCAATTTTCTTTAGTTTCGTTAAATTTTGAAAATATGAACTGAAAGTAAAACCACCAAACACATCGAGGGTCAAGTTTTCTAACAGTTTCGCTTTCGAAATAGCAGTATCAGGGTATCCATTGCCACGAAATGAGTTATTATGCAGTCTTAATATTTTTAATTGATTTAGAAGGGAATTTCCAAAGGAGTTTATTTCAAAAGACGTCCTCTGAAGGTGACATGTAGAAAGATCCAATTCACATAAACGCCAAAGACACTGAAAAGAAAAGTTTCCTATATATCTAATAGGGTTATTCCGTAATGAAATAGATGTAATGCGAGATCGAACACGTGGGTCAATATTGTGAAAAGTTTCCATTGTGATTCTTGTAAACTGATTCTTAGATAGGTCTAATGTCACAAATTCTCCTTTATATTTCAATGGAATGTGCTCAGGTATTTCAGATAGGTTACGGTTGCCACATTGCCACATCAGTCCACGATTTCCACATCCATCGGTGTGCAATGACATGATACAAGATTTTGATGAATTTCTGATTACTTCTTTATCAAAGAAAGAAAATGTTGTATAGTTACATTATTTTTAAGTTGAATTAAACAAATGTCATCTGAGAAAAATAATTATATGAAAATATAGATAAAAAACATACCTGAACTAAAATCGTTACCAATTAAAGATAACAAGCCAAAAAGTAAAGAAATTTGCATGACGGAATGATCGTTGGTTTTCTCTTTACTGTGGTTCATCAAAAAACGTACAAGGTTTTTATATTTTAAAATCTAAAATCATGAAAACAAATTTATTAAAACACTTTAATGCTCTAATAATACAAACTGTAAAAAAGGATTAAAATTAATATTTCATGAAAATTATGTTCACCAACCTTAAGTCACAAGTAAAGGAACCACAATGATATGATAAATCACATATCTGCAGGATTGTATGCTTCTTTTTAATTTTGATGCAAATTTGATGGGGATTTTATACACTCCTATATAGGGAAGAATGACACGAACATTAGAAAAATTATTGTTGCTGAAATTTGAAGGTAGAAATATTTTCTTGCAATTTATACTTAATTGATGGGGATTTTATACACTCCTATATAGGGAAGAATGACACAAACATTTAAAAAATTATTGTTGCTGAAATTTGAAAGTTAGAATACTAGAGTGTGTTGCGGACATACACAAACGTTTGAACACTAGAATGTTTTTATCCATTAGCATAAAATGAAAACATGAAAAAGGCACAGTTACTTTAACAATTTTACATTTACATTCAGTGTATATTTTCCCTTATGTTTGCATTGAAAATCTGTTACATTCAATTTCCCATTCATACACTTTGCTAATTCATGCGCCATGAGCACAAATATAGCGTCACCAGGGGTTTTGAGTATATTTAGTTTTGTAATATAAAATGAAACGTTCAACCTTACATAACCAATTTGAAATGTACTTTTGAAAAAAAAATCATTAAAATATCTACTACTTAACAGGTTGGGACCACTCTCCCAATTGGGATATAATAGCCGGTTTGGGATATAATAACCCAAATGGGATATAAATTTTAATCTTAATAAACAAGATATATCTACTAAATAACATGTTAAAGCTGCTTGGTCCGATTTTTTTGTTATAATAGCATCAATTTTTTTCCATACAAACCAATTATCTTAGAAAGTTATGGACTTTCTCCTATTTACACGAGCAGAATCAGTCTTATTCACAAATTTAGAAATATTCAAAGTAAATAAATATAATTTCTTTTTGGACAAACGAAAAAAAAAAAAACAAACCGAAGGGCATCACGGGAATTTTTAGAAAAATGAAACCGTTTGGTTTTGTCCCCCGGATGATTGGGGTTTTTCAACCCGCATGCTATGCATCGATTGTAAAGAAAGAAAACTTCAAAAATATATGCGAACAACACGTACACATGTTTATTTGTAATTTGATTATTTTGACCTTTATTTAATGCGACGTCAAGGTCCTAATACAACCTTACCCGTCTCGTCGTCAGGGGTGAAATTTAACATGAGGCCAAATAACGCGGTACCCTTTTATGTCGTTTGTTAGCAAATTTTGTACGTATTTTTCTTCATTGAAATTTGGCTTAATTGACTAGAAAAAACTACTGGAATGTCTATTTTTATACATATACTAATTACAATCAGGACATATCAGCAAATTCATTTTTTATCGGTTTTCGTTTTCCTATTATCAGTCGATGATCAATTTTCTAACTCCGAAACGCCACTAAAAACGCACGTGCAGCCATATTATATATATGTAGGAAATTTTCTATTCGTAAAATGTATGCGTTTATTAATGTTTCAAATCACAATGATCAATCTATTAAATCAGAAGTATTTCAATTTTTTCACAATGCTTAAAATATTAAGCACCGATGGAAACAGGAAATAAAAATAGGGTTTTGTATTTTTTAAATCTGGTTTTTCTGTCTTAATTTCCTTCCGCTAATCATTTGATAAAACTACGCTTCATTGCACGTCGATAATACACTCTTTCTGGCCCACCCAAGCATGTTCCTGAGAGGACAAATGAAATGTTTTTTTTTCTTTACATAAGATCTTAAAGGCATACAACAGTCAAAGCAGTGAAAAAAGCATACATTTCTCAAAAGTTACCATTTCATACCTTACTTACATATTTTCAAATGCAAGTCCCCTGGGCCATAAAACTAGGATGAGCTCGCTCTCTTTTGATTTATTTACTGAAATTCCATAACACAAATGAATACACTTTAAAAATTGGGAAATCTTAATCTCTTGCAATTTGATATTAATTACATGTTAAACAAAATAACGTACAACATTTGAAATGATTTTTATATATGAATGTTTTTTTTTTCTCTAATAAAGTACTATGATCAGTATTTCACTTCCCACGGCTTAACACTCACTGTTTGAAAACAGGCATGTCCTTGGAATGGAACAATAACTTGTGAGGGTTCCTCTTGTGTCTGTTAAATAAAACCAACATTAATGAAAACGTATGATTTTTTACATAAATAAAGTAATGTATTCATGCAGGAAGAAAACAACTTAAGTATTAAATTTAAAACCGCGTTATCTACTTACCAATTCAAAAAAAAAAACAATTAAGAAGAGAGAGGATAAAAAATATCTGGACACAGCTGTAGATGTATATACACCTACTGTTCGTTAATATTAATCGAGTCTTAAAACTTTTTTGCCAGTCGTGACCCTGAAGCAACATTTTGGCATAGTACGGATTAATCTGAAAAACAAAACGACGATCATTTTCATTAATCCGCAAGGTATATATATATATATATATATATATATATATATATATATATATATATATATATATATATATATATATATATATATATATATATATATGATTGCACCCATGAGAACAGGGTGCTTATGACATTTTTTCACATTTTTAGATTTTTACATAATTGAATTAAACACATCTTAAAGTTCTCAAATTTAAAATTTTATGGCTATACGCTTATTCTAAGTAGAGTTTTTTGCCCATTTGCAGTGATGCTTTTTCAATAGGAAAATCATGACGTCGTGTTTCGCATACGCAACGTCAACAATCATTACTGTGAATAAATTTGTTTAATAAACGTAAAATACAGCACTTTGTTATCAGCATCTACCAACATCGAGTAGAAATTATTAAATTGTCATATTTTAGTAATGAACTTTGAAAACAATATCAGAAGTAACGTATCATACAATCTTGTTTAATCATGATCCATTGTACAACTTATTGATGCAATTATAGTAGCAGCACTGAATTATTCTTTTGAAGTAATCACCACGGTAACTAAACTTTAACCTGTATATTCACAGATAAACACAATAAGAAAAAGTAGTTAATTCTACCACTGTCAGGATCATGCCCTTTACACCACCCTTTCTGTTCAAAAGATTTTTTCCATTCGACTTTATGCAGAATTTATGGAAAAGAGCGCCCTTTCCTAGATCGGATGATATTCACCCCCATCCAATATTGATAAATTTCACATAATTTAAAAAGGTATTTTTTAGTGTATGTGGGATATTTTTACTTTCCAGTCGCTTCTAAACATTTTTTTTCGAACTACTGTGATTGTTTTTCTACAATTGCTAAGCCCCCCCCCCAACCGCTTTTGCTTATTCACATTTCGGGCGTGCTCACACCTGAAAAATAACATCCAGACACTTTTCATCTGTGTGTGACTATTCCACAGCAAATATGTAGGTTTAGTATCATAGAGAAAACATGCGTTATGCAGAGATTGATCCCGTGTTTTGAATGTATATTTCACCATCGGTTTAAGATAACTCTCAACCGTCCATTACCCATAATCCAAACCTTATGCAGTCATATAAATACACCGTCAGTGCGCTGTATTCAAGCTACATAATAAGTCGTTATGTATCCTACATTCCAAAATCATTTGTAAATTTTACACACTTCATTAAAGCCGTAAATAATTAAATGAATCCGAAAATGAAGCCAAGGTTCGGACGGGATCGTGAAACCGTCTGATATTCACAATTGCAAGTTCTTCAGTAATTGTCACAAGAAAATGAATATATATCGAGATTGGTCTTCACAAACAGAGTAATTGATTAAGTAATGCTAATCGAATTAAAGAATAAGTTCCGATAAAAAATATGTGGTAGGTTCAACGTTTATAATATTATACAGTTTTTTCGATCAGGATTTATCGGTATTATAGCAGAAAATAGGGAGTCAATAATTTTATATATGGTTGTAAAAATATGAGCTGTAATTATGATGTCAAACATTTTTAGTAATACACAATCACTAACTACTCATGTTTAGAAAAATATTCCGAACACTTGCGACACCGTAGGTACTGGCACGATAACAGTTTCTCACTTTTTTAAACATAATGCGTGCGACTTAAAGTATTAAGTATTAAAAACATGCATGAACATAATGTACAATTTTTTTTATCGTTTAGTTTTTGTTTGTAACGTATATTTAGAAATCATGCAGGATGTAAATTGAAACAACAAAATACTTCCATTTATGATTCATACGGGCTATGACGGTAGCGATCATCGCAGAAAAAAATTACATTTACCGCTAGGGCGTGTTATGTTAATTATATTTATTCATTTATTTTTTATTTTATTCTTTTGCAATGTTGCCACCTTCATATCGTGCATAAATCACCAGAGAAAGCATTTATTTGTTTGATTTGGGCTTATATTGTACTTTACACACCCAGTTGTGTCTCTCCAATTCATAAAAAACCAAGCGTGAATCATAGCTCTATAGATACTGACAGAGCTGAAACCCTCACGATCAGTTCTAAACATTAAATCAATCGGTCGAAAAAAATCATGGGCAGAGATAAAAAAAAATATGTATGCGGAAAAAGTGAGATTTAGCGCATTTTCAACAAATTCCCGTATAGTGCCTTCTAAAAATTTGATAACATTCAAGACTACATAGGAAATAGGGGCCGTTAATTTTTTGTTTTATCTAAAAACAATTGATATAACGGTAAAACTACATGCAAGATATTTCATCCAAATATATAGGGTAGAAATAATTAGACTCCGCCTAGTTAAGAATAAAAATAAGGAATTGTGTTTTTTAAGGGCATATCAGATTCATTTTGTACTTGTAAATGCAGCGTTTTACTTAATATCAAGAGTGTGTTAGGAAATACAAGCACTTGTTATCTAAACTTATGAGAAATTAAACAATACATGTATTTACCGAATCGGTGAGATGAGTGCAGAACTGCAGACTTTCATCTGTCTTATCTTTAGATATATTTTTACTGGCTTCTTTCAGCTTGTTTAACCAGAAATGTTTCTAGTTACTGCATTTTTAGTTATTTATTAGAAAAGGATTTAGGAAAATAAGTTTTAAGTTAAAACAATACCGGCATTCCTGAGATAAATCTAACTGTTTTAATGTAAAGTTTCACTGAAATAAACCTTAAAATAATTTTTTAGCTCTACATAATTTTTCTTAGCGCTTATTCTCTAAATTAAATGGAAATTCCGATTAGAAGACTTGAATAATCAAGGTTGTTGACATACACAAAGTTGCGAATGCTCGTTAGTTTGAATTGACTCGAACGAGGAACAGTTGTTGATGTTTAATAAAACAAACACTAGCCTAGCCTTATGATTCGAAATTGAATATAGTGAATAAGGATGCTTACTGGTGGTGGAATAAAAGTCTTATGAAACATTATTTCGTTAAGTTCTTGTATATAAACACAACCAGAGCGCTCTGTTTTCATCGCGTCGTAAGGATGAACTCCTTGATAGTTAACGTAATTTGCAGTTTTATAAACTTCACAACGCAAATTGAAAGTTGGAAGTGGGCTAAACTTATCAAAAATCTTGACAAACAAGAAAAAAGGGTCTTGTGGTTACGGTAAAAAATAATGGCTAACCCCCCCCCCCCCCCCGGCCCCACTCACAATAGCCCCCGGTTCCGACGCCTGTGCCTTGCAGTTATGTGTTTTACTTCATATTTGTAATTTAAATCTTTGACAAAATATTTTATACTAATTTTTGTAATAGATATAGTTATGTTGAAAGTACTATAGCATATCTTCGAAAATAGGTCACTGAAGCGTTGAAGCGAGGGCTTGTGTCAAAAATAGTTCGGACCGGAAGTATTTGATAAAGCATCACCCGTTTGATATAGCAAAGGTTTATCACACGGGTAATATACACCACACGTTTGAGATAGATATATAATATAGATAAATAAATATATATATATATATATATATATATATATATATATATATATATATATATATATATATATATATATATATATATATATATATATATATATATATATATATATATATATATATATATATATATATATATACTTATTTGCATATGAGGTACAGTACCGGTAAATACTTTCAGGAACGTGATAGCTAAGGGGTAATTTAAAAAAAAAATTATATACAGTAATTAAGTGATTTGATATAATAGATATACAGGTGTATTTGACAATGTTTAACGTATCATTTACATATTATCATATATATTTGTTCTAAAGTGTTTATGAAAATCCAGCAGCAGTTTCAACTGAAATTGTATTCTGAATCGGTGCTTGTCATTTATATGCATAAACAATATAAGCAATGTTCTCTTCTGTTTTAAATCATCATAATCAATGAATAACACACTTTGTATCTTTAGCAGGATTAATCACTTTGAGTGAGTGAAAAACAATTCACATATATGCATCTGCTATATCTTAAACTAAACCATAGCACTAATAATAAAGAATGTTAGCTGATACAGTTCTTTGTCTTTTTTCCGCTAGATTAAACAACTCAACAGAGCAATGGTTTCCAACATGAATGGCGCAAATCCATTTAGTATTTTTCCTCATCTTTACAAATGATTACCAATCATATGTATTCGGGTAGTTTTCTTAATTTACACTTATTAATACCACCCTGCTATAGCTACAAACACAGAGGAAAACAACCAGAAGGATCACAAACCTTTGTCAATACAGAATAAACACAATAGTCTGGAGTGTTTTTACGGAAATGACGTTAAAAAGAATACACACAGTGATTTAGTAGCTTGATTAATATTGAAAAATATTTCGTTCAAACCCGATTTGTCGTATTGAATACGATAAAATTCTAATTCTATGAAAATGAAAAGAATTATTGCCATTTCACCATTAAACAAGACTTAAAAAGACAATTGATCTTTTAGTTAATCTGATGTTAACAGGATTTCTCACAAAACTTTATTTGGAAAACGTGATTTAAAAAAAAAAAAAGTTTGTAGAGATGAATGGGCTATATCATCGAGAAAATATCATATATATTTGAATAGTTATAAACACAAAACATGTTTGTTACAGCTCATATTGTTTTATACTTAAAACCCTGAGGGAGGGAGGATGTCCCAAGATCCCATGTTAAACATGAGTCCGACCCTTTTGTAGCAGAATGATTTTATAGTCATGTCACATTATAAGCATTGCGGTTCTCAACATAATGTCAATTGCAATATGCTTGCATACACGTATATATATACGTCAAGTACATAAAAAAAACCATATAGTATGTTATTTAATTAAGTTTCCGAAAATAGTTAAAAATAGCTAAATTGAAAATCAAATGTCTCCAACCTACATGTACCTCGAAAATTATGACTTTAAGAGACTTGAATCTGCAAAATCTAAAGTTGCTCTCACTCAAGGTACAACCTCTCTGACCAATTGATTTTTGAAATTTTTTCAAAAGGTTTTTCTCTAATATATCTATGTTAAATCCGAACCCTCGTTGTTTTGTAGCTTACTTTACCTCTAAGGAAATGGACAGTCCCTGAGCATACTTCCATACAATTTCCAGCTTTCTGGCCTATTGGATTACTTGATATTCAAAGACTTGAAACTACATTACCCGAGGATGCTTTCAAATAAGTTTCAGCTTTTTTGACCGATTGGTTTTTGAGGAAAATTTTTTGTTTAAAGATACCAATAAAGTTAAATAAGTCTTGATTACTTCCCTTTAAAAAGGGATGAAACACTTTATTTGAATTCCATTTATCTATCAATGTTTTTTGCCAAGTTTGATTGACATCGGCCCAGTGGTTCTGTAGATGAAGTCAAACATGTAAAAATGTTTACAGGCATACCAGACAGAACGTCGAACAACTAGATGGACAGACGGACACCGGAAAAAAATTATCAGAATTGCTCACTTGAGCTTTCAGATCAAATTTAATGCACCATCTTTTACATTATTTTACCATATTTAATAAAATAATATGACTCAATATTGTATCTAACGCTGTCAATATTCCTATACCACAACCATATTTTGCTTCACTTTGGTTTTCTTTTTATTTCGTCAGATCTTTTTGTTAAGCAAAATATGTTTCAATCATCAGTGGTTACAAATAATCGGTCCATATTCTTTAAATACATGTATGGTCTTGAAAAGCCCACACCTAATCAATCAATTATGAAATGTGAATTTCATTTAAATAGAGAAGAGTTTGATAGATTAACCATAAAATTTACAACGCTAACGGATCAAAAGCGCCTTTTTAAAAAATAAATTATTATCTTTGTTGACATTTTTTCAACGTACAATAGTGATTTTTTTAGCCGTTTCCTATTTTCGGTTACCATTCATTTTATTAAAAAAATCCTTCACCTTGCTTTTCTAACTTTGTCCTGCATGTCCATGCATTTTCGTATCTTTTTTGTTGTGTACGGTAAAAAAATGATCAATGTGACACATTTTAAGACTAAAGAAACATTTCCGTTTTAGTTTTATTCCAATTCCATTACTGCATTAACACTTTCAAAACTTTGATTTCTTCGTTACATTACCCGGCCAAAAAACCGTTAAAGAAAATGATGATGAAATATGACATAAATATATATTTTAGTTCCGTTGATATCATTTTTTTTGTATTTCTATCAGCTTTCAGGTATTCATTGGATTTCTTAAAAAAATTTGGTTGTTAATCAAATGTAATTTCTGCCTAATGCAGGAAATTAAATGTTTAAGGGTCACTGTAAATAAAAAAAAAATGAAGAGTATACTTTTACGAGAGACATTATCAGTTAAACACAATATACGGAAGGAAAGTTCAGGAAATATTTCGTATTTGATAAATTTGGGAATTTTCTGGGTTTAATTGGCTTTTATGTACATAGTACTAATCTTTGTTTTACTGTGTCCGATCAAAGTTCATTTTTCAAAATTAACAGTTTAGACTTGTTTACTATCTGTTTACTATGATGTAAATGCTGACCTTTAAAAGGCACCATCGTTTGTTCATTCCTAAAATAATTCACGAAGGGGTCATTAAAAAGCAGAACTATCACCATCCTTGTTAACTCAATTGTAAACATATTTATGCCAGTCTTGAGAGTAAATATATGTTATACCGTAATGTGACTTAATTAAGTAAGACTTAGTTATCGGACCATTTTGTTCCAGCATTTTCTGCTGTATAAGCTCAGATCTGGATGTATTTCATATCATACATATATTTCAAACACTTTTCTACTTTTGTTACATATGTACTAGTTTATTTTTTGAATGTCTCATGGGTAAAGCTAAGTCGTTCAAATAGAAGACAATATAATAAATAAGCAATATCTCAGAATTAGTCTTTTAGTGCTTTGAAAAAATTGACATATTTTTAAATTTCCAAAGAATTTCGATCAGACTAACAAACTTTGTTAATAACATCCTTGTTCACATTCCACGAGGGTCAATCAAAAAATACGAAGACTTTTGTCATAGCAATGATACTTAACGTCATGTCATTACTTAATTTGGTAGACATAATTTGGCATAAGTTTCAAACAATTTGCAAGAAAAAAGTTTATAAATTCCTTTATTTCTAAGAATTGTATAGAATCTAATCCTGCAAAAATGAGGTCACGGCACACGGTCAAAATTTGTGTTATGTCAACAATAAACCATATAATGTTGAAAGTAATATCTCTAAAAATTGGGCTTAAAACCAAATAATATCAAACCCTTAAATTAAGTTTTGTCTTGGTATTCTATGTTCCAAATAATGACGGGATATATTGTTTTGTCCAACAGATATTAGTAACTAAAGACAGATAGTCCTCTTTAGAATTGACTAAAAACATCGACGTCGCCGGACGTCACGGCGCAACGAGAATTACAAACAAAATGGATTAACTCAGGAAGAAGCCGATACAAGCTGTGAAAATGCTTAATGGTGCAAAAAATAAGTCAACAATTATTTTGCAAGTTTGTGTTTAACTGTAATAAATTTTAAAAATTTAAGGTACAAAAGACTAAGCGTTATATAATGATTGGGTATATATGTAAACTGTGTTTAACCTTGACGTCATGTTTTGAACGTTATCGTGCGCCGTGGTGACAAAAAGTGTTAACAAAAATACCGTTTTATCAAATAGACTAAAACTTCGCATATCAATAACATAAGTGTTGGTGCACAGATTGATCTGTTAAGTATGACTTTCATGAAAAATATATGATAGACAGCAACATTGTCTTCGTATTTTTTTTATGACCCTCGTACGTTACTATCCATAATTGTCCCTAATTGGATCAGTTGGATGGTTAGTCTATTTCAGACTTGCCCTGTTCTGGATCAGAATTACAGGACGTGCATTGGAATTAATTGTGGTTCATGAACTCGGGTGTTTTTTTCCCCCAGTGATAACAGGCTTTGAAATATATTCTTGATAAAAAACATGTATACATGTAAGTATAGAATGTTTATGCATATTCTAATAGCGTTGCGATCGAGGAAAAAAAACACGGAAAATTTGGCATTGTGTGTGTATTTATTTTTGTTATTGTCTTAAATTGTTCTACCTTAAGTTTACACTGAAATTTCAAGATGTTTATAAAAAGCAAAGCGAAATTCTTACAGAATTTTATGTTTCGTTTAATTTCGACGCGTTTAATGGTGATACTGTGATAATCTTAAATTCTTTTATTAAAATAAAAATATTGATTCGGAAGTATTATTATATGCTCATTTGTAATGTAGGTTTTTTACACCCTTGAATTAATAATTCTTCGAAACACTAAAGATGTATATTAGATACAGTATATGAATCATTTCACAGCAATTTGTCGTAGATAATAGTGAATAAATACACTCCAAGGTATGTACATCTAAAATATAAAAGAAAGCGTAATTAAATTAATCCAAAATTAAAACATTGAATTTTTAACATGCAAAGAACTAGCTATTGCTTTGCTACTAGCTAGCATAACAATTTTAAAGCAAGGTACATACAAAAACTTCGTGATTGTCAAACTATGATAAATACGTCCAAAACTGTCAAACTACAGTACTTTGATGACGTCACTCGTAAATGGTCCCGCTTTTAATCAGTGCGTAAAGCGGCAACAATTTCATCCCAGAATTTATTTAAGTTCTCGTTTCTATCTGGCCATCTGATGCTGACTATAGACCACCAAATATATTTAAGGTCTCTAGGCAATCTCGCGATGGAAATGTCGTCTTTGATTACTACTATAATTGACCGTTCCCTTTGGTTATGAAAAGCATGTGTAACAACCATTTGCACCGCGTACGAGTTCCAGCCGTTTTCTAGAAAACTTTTGGTGACAATAATGACAACTTTTCGACTCTGGTCAATGCATTGAAGTAGTTGTTCCGATTTAGATATTCCGGGTAAAAAGTCTTTATCAGGTACACTGATTTTGAAACCCAGACTGGTCAGAGCTTTGTAAAAAGTAATGCAAGCGAGTTGGTAGTCTTCCTCGGTGTAGGAGACAAAAGCATCAAACCGAAACTCATCCGAATTCGAAACGTGCATGACGCCTTTCCATCGACTACGCAGGCGTAAAATGACGTAATCCACATGAACACGATAACGTTTGAATGCTGCTGAAGTAAGTAAAACAATCATGAGCAACGCCAATGCAATTAAGGTACCTATTAACCATGCATCTGACTGACACTCCAACTCAAACTTTTCAAATACCTTTTGGCGAAGGAACATCGACAGCCACATTTTTTTGTTGATGCAAAAGGTTTTATTCAAATCTCCAAACCTGTCTTGGTTTTCTTTCATCCATTTCAGTGACCAAATGTGTGTGCATTCGCAACTTATAGGATTTCCTTCAATGAAAACAATAGCATTTTCCATGGACAATACTTTTTCAATAGCATTTCTGGAAAAAAATGAGATTTTATTTTGACGTAAATATAAGCGCTTAAGATTTTTCAAGTTTGACACAGGAATGGTCGAGAACAAGTTAAAATCTAAACTGATAGTTAATAGCGAATGTTTTTGATCTACGAACATTTTTGCTGGCATATAAGTTAACAAATTGCGGCTTAAGTCAGCTATGCAAAGGTTATTTAATCCACGGAAATATGTTCCATTTTTAAGAGAACCAGCATAGCTTAAATTCGTATAAGATGCCAAAAATATTCTCAGTTTCAAAGTATACATAAACAAGTCTGCTTTTATTTCCCTGCAATCATTGTACGAAATGTCGATAATCTCCAAGGAAGGGGCTTGAATAGGTAACATATATTTAAATGGCAAGTTAATATGATCTAAATACAATTCTTTTAAATTTTTGGCAATGATAGCGAAATCAAATAGTGATGGAAAAGTAAACAGTTTCACATGATTTTTGGAGACCTGCAACACTGTTAGTTTTTCGGACATTTTGAATGTTATTATCCCTCTTTTTTTTAAATGTGTTTTTCTTGCATTGTTGGATACAAAAATATTGGATGCATACTGTGAAATGTTTTCGGTGTCAATCATTCTCGATGCTGCAAGTTGTTGGAAAGGATACTGCGAAGAACCCTCACAATTACTATTGTCATTATTTGAGCTATAGTTAAAGACCTGCAGATTTGGATATCGAGTCAAAAAATCTGCCATGTACCATGTGTTGATATATACGATCCTGTTTGATGAAATGTCAAAGTATTCCATGCACTGACCCATCACTGTGTTCAAAAGATTGTAATAAATTCCAACAATACGATTTGCACTTAATTCAACTCTTTTGGAACAAATATTAAAGAGATATTTACAATTTTCATTATCAAGAAAGAGTGCCTTTTTAGCAATCATTGGCTCATTTCCGTTAGCAGCAATGAGGTCCATAGTTCGACCTTGTAGACACTTTAAAGATTTTAATGCTACGCTTATATCACACATTCCTCCGAACTGAATATGCACCCCTTTCAGAAATGGGAAAGAGCAAAAGATATCTTCACTGACATCACCATATACCCTGTATCTAAATATCATTTCCAGGTTTATTATAGGAGATTTTATCAACCCGCGAAAAGTGGAATTGGTTAGATGGAATTTAGATCTTCCAGTGAAAAATTTGATGATGCTCATTTTAGTTAAATTCTGAAACGACGAACCAAACTGAAATCCATCAAACACATCAATTGTCAAGTTTTCTGTTTTCCTTGCCTTTGAAATAGCAACATCGGGGTATCCGCTTCCCCGAAATGAATTGTCATGAAGACATAAAATTTTCAGATAATTAAGATTTGCAAGCGAATTAATTTCAAATGATGTCATATGCAGACGACAGCTGGAAAGATCCAATTCACAAAGAATCTGTAGAGGCTGAAAAGAAAAGTTTCCAATAGATTGAATAGGATTGCCCCGTAAGGAAAGAGATGTGATGCGCAACCGGAGAACAAAGCCAATTGTGTTGAATGTGTCCGAGGATATTGCGGTAAAGCGGTTTTCGGATAAATCCAATGTCAATGATGTCCTTTTATATTCTGGTGGTATGTGCTGACCATTGGGTATCACAGATAGGTTACGGTGTCCGCATCGCCACATCCAGCCATGGTTTCCACATCCATCGGTATGTGGAGAAAACAAACAAGGTTCCGGTGTGATGCAGTCTGAAAATTATAAAACGGATTTCATCTTATTTCAAATTAAAAGGCATGAACAAAAAAAACACTTCAATTTAAAATTTATAAATAAACAAACCTGAAACCCTCCAAATTAAGTTAAGAGAACAAAAGAGTAAAGGAATCCACATTGTTGCATAAAACAAGACAAGCTGATATTGTGGGAGTTTCAATGTGACACAACTAACTATTTCTTATAAATAGTAAACACAGCAAAAATCAATTAAATAAATACATGGATTGCGCGATTTACATGAATTGATAAGAATAACAGGAAGATCATTACAAATTACAACGTTCACTTTATGGCAATGCGCCCTTGTACATAGTAATATCTATTTCTTAGGATATTAACTTTTTTTATCTAGTTATTTATTTAATCTCAGTTCAAATCTTTTTTCTCTTAGTGTGTTTGAATAATAGGGATTTAAAAGCATGCATGACATAGATTTAGAGTATATAAGATACTTTTTATGTTTTTGTTAATTTTATCGAATTAACTTCGTCATGTAGTTATCAGTTTTCAATAATTATTCAAGCAAGATAATTTGAAAATAGTTTCATTTCTAATTTTATGATAAAGGGTTTCAGGTAAAATCCAACAAATATTAGTCAATTTTCGCCTAAATTTTGATCTATGAAATAAGATATCACGATTGTTTGAAAAGAAGAGATGTCTTTAGATGTGGTTTGATTAAACCGCCAATGCGAAGAAAAAATATATAGCTTTGAAATGGCAAATATCGAAGGATATTTCTTTATACACTTAAAGTATCATACCGTCTTATAAAAAAGTGTTGATTCGATCATGTTGAAAAAACTATTATGTGAAGTAACGGAAAATTTATTATTCTCTTTTACTATTTGAAAAAGAAAAATAAGTTTAAGAGTGCTAGATATCTGTAATCCTTAACATTTGTAAGGTATTCCTACGTGTATTTGAGTCAAGAAGTAATAGAACTTTCAACAATCAAATGCAAACCAACTTGCAGCCATGCATTTGATATCCATGCCAAGGCATGTGGTCGATATAATTTTCTACCAATCCATAGCATTAAAGCTTCTGGATGGTCAACAACACCTGCTTAGATCTTTAGAAAGGATTGTTTGCTCTAAATAAATAAAATTTCATCTGAAAAGCTCCATATCCTTTGGCTTTAAAATTTCATTTTTTCTAACTTGCATATTTAGATAGATCTTTTTTCTGAGGGATGTAACAATAAAATTCTATTGTGATCTCCGTTGGAAAAAAAAACACTACCATTCAGTTCTCTTACAAAGGTACTCTGATGAAAAAAGTTTCCTTTGTTCTTTCAGCCTAGAATACTCAAACATTGTTTGAATGTTTGTTCCGTTAAAGATTCAAAAGAACTAAGTTTTGCCAGGTTGAGGCCGCACACTGATACCAGGTTTGATAATAAAGTTCTCTAGATCATTCTGTATAAAGATATACGGAAGGGTACCCTTGAAACTATAATAATAATACATAATTATACTTTTTTGTTATATAAAATAGTTTATGGATTAGCTCCACGGTAACTGAAAAAATTTATGAAAACAATATAAATGCCTAACCTTATAAAAGAAATCAGGGCCTTTTAAATTTCATAGTCCACATGCTAAAATGATTACATTTATGAAAATTTTCTTTTTTCAGCAATGAAGGCTATAACATCATTTACTTCTTCATTTCAACAGTCTTTGGACACTTTATTATTCAAATCTGCTATGATATATTACTGCTTAAGATCAAAAGGTTGTAAAGTAAATATACTGCACTGCCACTTGCAAAACAATGCTTGCAATATTAAATCCTGATTTATCTAACCATTTTGTTAAGGAAGGCCATAGTTGGAAATGTATGGTTATATTTCTGAAATATATTTTTACTTTCTACATATGAAATGTCTACAATACAGTCTAAATATATTAGTACTCTTACAAAATTTATATTTTTGTTCTTTGATTCTCTTATACATTTACATATCGAAATCGTATGACTGACCTTGAAGGGTACTTATATATACACCTGGTGTCTGATTAATCGATTTTTGTTCATAATGAATTTTGTCTTAATTAATACGCAATAAATTATAATACGATTTATTTTATTTATAAAAAATCTTATTAGTATACCGATGTTTCCGGTATTGCTGTAGTTATGATCCGTGCCAATTTTTTTTTGCGCGTAATTGCATACCATTTTTGTAAGCTTTGACATCATTGTATTATGTAGGTCGTAGCCACAATCGCCAAATCACATAAACAAAAATATTACATGAACTTTTCTGTTTGTCCTTATTGTCTATAAAAATAAATTAAAATTAAAAACTTTATAATATTTTTAGTACCTAGAAAATAAGTATTGTTAAAAACTAGAGGTATTTATGAATAAGAAATGATTAAGCAAAATCGGATGCCAGGATATTTTTGGACAGATTATAACTGCATTATTTGCGTAATTCCTGCTATCTCAAGAAAAGTTGACAGTATACATTTTATTTAGTCAATTAAGACTTCAAACTCAATATTCATCTTACATTTTCGGTCTTTTTCATTATTTCAATGGACTCTTACTTAAATTATGTTGTAATAATAACAACACTAGATGCTGTCATTAGACAGTAATACCCGCACCAAGTGTTTACCCCTAAATAACACTGTTTTGTACCAGTTTAATTAAAAATGAAGGCCACATGCAAGCTCCGGTAATACATTTAAAAATTAAAATTATCATAACTGAAGGGTGAGATCCCTTCTCATATGATAATACACATAAGCAGCACTTCATATGCAATTTGGGGTTGAACTATTTGCAGTGAATTTTCAGTTAATCAATAGTCTTAACATTTCATGTCATAGAAAGTATAATGGTCTATATACAAATCATAGGTTTGTCTTAGGATATGGCAGTTAGCAAGTTAAATGCAAATGTCCAATTTTACAGCACGGAAATAAAGTATACCTAATAAAGTATCTAATTTTTTGCACTTAAAGGCGATTTCGTTAATCAAGGTAATTAACGATTGACGAATAATTGACGATTAAGTTATCAGGAGGGTGAGTAAAACTTAAGTGGGAGTAAGGGTTGCGAATAGGTGCGAAAAAAGTGAGATGCGATATCAGATGAGGTTGTGAAGTTTTTGAGTGGAAAGTGAAAAGGGGTGAAAAGAAGTAATCACTCCAATCTACCAAATCTTTTACATGTAATTTTTATTCTAAAATATCGCTTTTATTCTAATAAGGTAATTGTAGTACTTGTTCCTCTTCTGTGTGTTAGTCTGAATTATAGCTACATCTATGATGTTTTATCTGTAAATACAAAGAAAGGAAATTACGAGGCTTGATTACGGGAAATATCGTTTATGAATCTACAAAATTAATTTTAAAAATGACAATGAACTGACAAGAGAAAAATTGCTTTGTTCCGTAGAAAGTATGAATTAATTCAGGAAATATTTCAAATGTGATAGTGGTTAGGAATTTTATGGGTTGAAATGATTTCAAGGTTCTTATTATATGTCCTTGTTTTCCTGCGTCCGACCTACATTTATTCAATGACAAATTTGAGACAAACTCAATTTCTAATCAATTAATCATATGACAGCATTGATAAAAGAAAATTGATAAAAAAAGACAATGCGCAATATCTGTTATCTATTTTTTTGCATGTGAAAAAAGTACATTACTAATCACAAGCATTTTGCATGACCGTATGAAGAATAATGTAGTTGTATCGTTATTAACTGAAATGAATTCTTTAAACAGACTAGCAATTTAAAGTTTTAGATGTTTATTATTCTTTGTAAAAAAAAAAAAGAAGAAAGAAAGAAAAGGACAAAATAACAAATAAATACATTTTTATTCTATAAAAGACAATCTAAAAAAAAAATAATAAAATTTGTTTTCAAATTTATCATGAGAAAGTTATATACATTGTTATCGTTTGATTTGACCATAACAAGCTTTGTTTACCAGCCAATACACAGAAAAAAAATGTCACTAGTTTATCTATAATATTTCAGATCCAAAGAAACACGTATGTTTTCTAAGACATCAAGGTAGACCACTTGAATGATACATATATGCGTAAATGAAACATCAGTTCCTGCGTTTGACGTATTCATAAAGACTTCTGTATAAAAAAAAATGGGATTCTTTTAAATTCGGATATAAATTCGGGTAGAAATGGCGGGGAAATATCAAAGAATGAACCGGTTTCACTACCATACAAAATGGTGTAGTAGTTGATGAGAATAGGTGCTATACTATACGATTTTAAAAAACACTGTTAATTAATTAAGTTTTTATTTTTCTTATAGTCCAAAAAAGCAAACAAAGTTAAAATATTGCTGAAAATCCATTCTACGCAAACTCCCAGTGCTAACCTTTTTTTTGGTGAAACGCATCTAATTCGCTGATATTACAGCTCCTGGAAATGGAGGATTCTACGTATGGGGATAATGGATGGGCAGGGTCGCCGTAGACGGAGTAGACTTTGCATTTTTTCATATGTTTTTGCATTTGTTATTCTACATGGCTTTCCCTTAGCATACTTGCCTCATTACGGCGGCCATCAATTGGACCAAACATATGAGCAATCATTTCATCAGGGGTCGTAATACATTTTTGACCATTGGACATCAATTGCTGATGAGATTATGGTCTGCATATCGGCCTCACGGTTCCCTCTATAAATCCTCAGTTGTTGACAGCTACCACCATCTTGTCCAGTTTTGAATGAGACAATCACAGCTGATTCATTTTTCCTATTTGTGCCCGTTCTTTAAACCAATAAAGTCCAGAACCATGTAGAAAATATAAAACATTTCAGCCGTTGATCTTCCAACAAACATGTGAAAGATTTTGCATTCTATTCGGGTATGCTAATTAACGTATAGGAATACACAACACCTCTATTCCAGCGCATACTGCTCTATTCTTGGAAACATAAGCGTTGCACAAAGCACATATGTCTTCTTTCGTGAATATATGAATAATATATGGAATTGTTCATCTCTAAGTTCATCTATCTCTAAATTATGATAAGTTGATGATTCTTTGTCGTCATCTATGCATGAAAGAAGTAAAAGTTCATCATCACCTTCCAACGATGCAAGCAAGATAGTTTTGAGACATTTTTATTTACGATCGTACTTATCAAACAATAATGTTGATTAGTTAATTTCAAATTTCCATCCAAATGATTAGTTTGTGACGTCTTTCTCTAAACATATGCATACATATGCAGTTTGTTAAACGAGACGTGCTGTTAGAGCGGGTATTTGTAATCTTTCTTCTAACTCTACACGTATGGGTACACGTAAAAGGTCAAATGCTTAAACTCTCTATTGTCTTGAAATACAATATGGACACAACGGACAAGTCACAAACTCATTTTTATACTAAATTCTTTTAATTAGTGCGTAAAGCAGCAGCAATCTCTTCCCAGAATAAATCCATGTTCTCATTTCCATCTGGCCATCTTATGCTGACAATGGTCCACCAGATATATTTCAGATCCCTTGGCAATCGCTCGATGGGAATGTCATCTTTAATTATCACTATAATCGACCGTTCCCTCTGGTTGTGAAAAGCATGAGTAACAACCATTTGCACAGCGTAGGAGTTCCAGCCATTTTCTAGAAAATTTTCGGTAACAATAATGACAACTTTTCGACTCTGATCCATGCATTTAAGTAGTTGTTCCGCTTCAGATATTCCGGGTAAAAAATCTTTATCGGGTATGCTGATTTTGAAACCCAGACTGGTGAGAGCTTGGTAAAAAGGAATGCAAGCAGGGTAATCTTCCTCGGTGTAGGTGACGAAAGCATCAAACGGAAAATCGTCAGAATTTGCAACGTGTATGACGCCTTTCCATCGACTACGCATACGCAAGATAACATAATCGACATGGACACGATATTGTTTGATAGCTGCTGAAGTAAGCAAAACAACAATTACAAAAACAAATGCAAAAATGGAACCTATCAACCAAGCATCTGACTGACAAATCATTTCAAACTTTTCAAATACCTCTTGGTTTACAAATGTCGAAAGTAACACGTTTGTGTTGATGCATAAAGTTTTATTTAAATCAACAAATCTGTCTTGGTTTTCTTTCATCCATTTCAATGACCAAATGTGGGTGCACTCGCAACTTACTGGGTTTCCTTCAATGAAAACAACAGCCTTTTCCATTGACATTACTCTTTCAATATCATTTTTTGTGAAGAATGAAATTTTGTTTTGACGCAAATACAAGTGAGTAAGATTTTTCAAATTTGACACGGGAATTGTTGAGAACAGATTAGAATCCAAATTCACAGTTAACAGCGAATTTTGCTGATCTTCAAACATGGCTGGTGGCAAATATGTTATTGAATTGCGACTAACATCAACTTTCTGTAATTCTGTCAGGTTATGGAAAAGGGTTCCGTATCTAAGACTACTAGCAAAACGAAGATTTGAATTCGATGCCAAAAATACTCTTAATTTTAAAGCAAAAATAAAAATGTTTGCTCCTATTATGCTGCAGTCGTTATTGGAAATGTCAATTATTTCCAACGAAGGAGCCTGAATAGGTGCCAAAGATTGACATGAGAAATTACTATGCACCATGTATAATTCTTTTAAATTTTTGGCATTGATAGTCAGTATTAAATTATAACGAGGTAAACTAGTGAATATATGTAGGTACATTTTTGAGAGCTGCAGCACTGTTATTATTTCGGAAATCTTAATAGTTATAACACCTCTCTTGATGAAAAGTACTTTACTTGAAATGTTTGAGAAAAACTCATTCACAACAAATACATCGGATGAAAACTCATTGGTTTCATTATTGTCAGTCATTCTTGAAGCTACTACCTGTGAGTAAGGGTTGTGCCAGGATGTCTCACAATTGCAAAGTTCATTATTTGAGCTTATATTTATGACCTGTAGATTTGGATATCGTGTCAAAAAATCCACTAAAATCTGGGGATTGATCCATTCGATCCTGTTTGATGAAATATCAAAGTATTCCACGCATTGACCCATAACTGTGTTTAAAGGGTTGTCAGAAATTCCTGCGATACGATTTCCATTGAGTTCAACTCTTTTGGAGCAAATATTGAATAGGTATTTGCAATTTTCATTATTGAGGAACACTTGCTTTGTGACAATCATTGGTTTATTGTCGTTTACAATAATGTGGTCCATGGTCCGATTTTGAAGACACTTCAACGAATTTAATGCTACGTTCAGATCACACATTCCTCTAAACGCAATATGTACACCTCTTAAAAAAGGAAACGAACAAAATACATCTTCACTGACATCACAATGTATCATGTTTCTGAATTTCAATTCCAAATTTGCTATTGGAGATTTTATCAACCCGATGAAAGTAGAATTTGTTAAATGGAACATAGAGTTTCCGGTGAAAAATTCTATAATTCTCAAATTAGTTAAGTTTTGAAACGACGAACCAAACTGAAATCCATCAAACACATCAATTGTCAAGTTTTCTATTGTCCTTGCCTTTGAAATAGCAACATCGGGGTATCCTCTGGCCTGAAATGAATTACTATGAAGACATAAAATGTTCAATTTATTCAGATTCGCAAGTGAATTAATTTCAAAAGACTCCGTATGCAGACGACAGCTAGAAAGATCTAATTCACAAAGATTCCATAGAGCTTTGAAAGAAAAATTTCCAATAGATTGAATAGGGTTGCCCCGTAATGAAAGAGATGCGATTCTTGATCGAAGAAATTGGCCAATGGTATTGAATGTTTTTCTGGATATTGCGGTAAAACTGTTTTTGGATAAGTCCAATGTCAATGATGTCCTTGTATATTCTGGTGGTATGTGCTGACCATTGGGTATCACAGATAGGTTACGGTGTCCGCATTGCCACATCCATCCATGGTTTCCACATCCATCGGTGTGCGGGGAAAACGTACAGGGTTCTGGTGTGACCCAGTCTAAAAATTATAAAATGAATTTCATCTTATTTAAAATTGAAAAACACTAATAAAGAATATCCTTTTAAATCAAAATATACAATTAAGCAAACAAACTTGAGATCCTGCAAATTAAATAAAGAGAGCACGGGAGTAGAAGAATCCGCATTGCTGTATCAATACCAGTTCTTCAAGACAATGTTTTTTTATGTCTTAAAAGTTTTAACGGACACAATTGATTATTCCTGTTAGATAGATCACAACAAAAATCAATTAAATTAATAAATGAACTACACATTTTACTTGCTTTTATAATAACAGGAAGATCATTAAATTCTAACGGTCCTTGAACAAAGTAAAGGACTAAGTGCGGTTTTATGCAATTTTTGCCCCCAAAATCAAAGTTTTAGAAAGAGCTTTAAAATAAGGTGAAAGATAGTTTAAATCATATTGGAAATAAAGGTTTAAAAGGTTATCACCACAGTGACGTCATAATGTAGAAATGACGTCATGAATATTGCATTATTTTGATAAATTGATGTTTTGTAGCAAAATATGGGTGTTTTCCGATGGTTTTTCGACTGGGAAACATCGAGCGCAGGCTTGCTCAAGTGCCATATTTTAGTATAATGTGTATAACTATCTGAAAAAAAAACATATGTTAAAATCGCACTTGAGCAGACCTGCGCTCTATACTTCTGAATGCAAAATATAGAGCAAAAATGAGAATATTTTCATTTGTTTGCAAATTTGTCGGAATTGGGCCTTTTAGTTGACGTCATAGACACACAGCGAAAGAGCAATGATGACTAAAATCATTATTATAGTTATAGGCATCCTCTATACAATAATTTGTGAAGATTTTATTTTTATACGATACTATTTAAAAATTGGTTAAAATCGGGGGCAGATATTTGACCATACCGCACATAGTCCTTTTGTTTATTTATTCAGAATTCAAATCTCCTTTTTTCTCTGTTTGTTTTTATATTTGAGATTTTAAAGCCTGCATGATGCAGATGCACGGTATATAAGATACGTCCATGCTTTTGTTAATGTACTTGTCTAGTAATCGGCTTTTACATGTACTAGTAGTTATCAGTTGTCAATAATTAGGGAAGTTTTTGGAGCATGATTTTATTTCCAGTTTATAGATTTAAGATTAAAGATAATATTTAACAAAAGATAAGCCAAGCTTTTCCTCTATTCAAAATGATTTTGAAACCATGGAATTTTATTATTTGATAAAAGATGTCATTATTTTATGAGAAAATTAAGAAATCAGCTTTGAGTACATCGTATGAATAATACATCGCTGTGAAATGGCAAATACAGAATGAAATTTCTTCACACACTTATACTATCATGCTGTCAAAATGTGTTAATCTAAATTTTTTAAAAATGTTCTGTAAAGTAACGGAAAAATTCTGCTCCTTTTTCTTTCAAAAGGAAACATTATTTTTTAAACGGGATTTTCTCTAATCTTCTATCACATTTGCAAAGTTTTCCTTTCTGAATCAAGAAATCATGCACATATAAAAATGCAATAGAAATCGCATATGTGCAATTTGTATCCATGCCAAAGCTTGTATATAGACGATTAATATTCTGTCAATGCAAACCTTTAAAGTGTCTGATTGTACTGGGTGGTCAACAATATATACAATCAGATCTATCTGAAATTTTAAGAAATTATTTTAAGGCTCAATATAAACATTAATTTGAAAAATTCTATACAATTTTGCTTTAATATTTGAACATTTTCTTTTACACTTTATGATTGTAGATTTTAATTTCCTTTAATTAAGGAGGTCTCAGTGGATTAAAAAATGGTTTTTAAAATAGCCACTATCATTCAGTCCTTTAAAGAGATGTGCTCTGATAAAAAAGAAAAATACATGGTGCCTTCGTCCATTCTTACCTAGAATACTGTACACTGTGGTTTCATTAATATTCAAGGGTATCATTTTTCGTGGATAAAGTGAAAATCACAGTTTCAAGGATACGTAAATTCGTGGCCAATGACCCTATCAATACAAAATTTTAGTAGAATTTGCAGTTCAATGAATATTTAATTTCAAGGATAAATTTTACAACGAAAACAACGAAAATTGGTATTCAACGAATAGTGATGAAACCACAGTATTCCTAATTTAACGCGAGGAATTAATTTTTCCTTAAAATCGCGAAAAGCAACAGCCGCGGATTTTACAATCTCGTTTTTATTCTTCAGACAGTTTTGTACTAAAGGAATTTATTGCAAAAATTGGTTATCATGATTTCATTTTTTCGCGATTTAATACAAAATAAAACCGAATTAAGAACTCGCGTAAAATTAGGCATTTACAGTACTCATATTTTATCTGAATCTTTGTTTCGGTAAAGATTCAAGAGAATTTTAATGGTATGTGATCGAGTAATTCAGATAGGTTCCGGTTGCCACATCGCCAAAGCAATCCATCATTTCCAAATCTATCAACTGTGTTGACCTGAAACAAAGTTCTAATGCTTTTTTGATTACGTCTAAAACATTATATTTTTTAAAAATAATTAAACAAATAATAGCTGAGAAGTTAATATAAAAAATACAAAACCATTGATAAACAAAAACCTTGAAAATTACAAATAAAAACCAAAGAAAGGAAGTAGCATGGAGGAATGATACTAGTAGATGGTTTTTCGTTTTAAGTGTTTATCTACGTTCGTTTGTTGAGAAAGGATATTGAGTATGCACAATTTATGTTTCTTTACAAACGGGAACCATTTTAAAACCAGCAAAAGGCTTCAAAATTTAGAAGAGTTCCTGTTCATTTAGGAAATTCAAATGGTGCATAGGTAACATGCATGTATTTAAAATTCTGTGTAAATTGACAGATACCTGCATGACCAATCAAATACTTGTAGTAAAGAATAAATAATGGTTTTAAAAATTGTTCTAAAAATTATGAACAATAATGTTTATTTTAATCAGACTAAACATTTTAGAACTATATACATAAAAATATTACTGTTTTGGTTGGCTTTTTCTTAACGCACACTTACTTTACTTGTATTATAAACTGTATCAAAATAAATTTGGAAGAAATATAAAACGTTTAGCTGACAATTTATAATCATAAATGTATCTGCCCTTATTCAATATCCGAGATTCTTTCTTAAAGATGAGTAACATTTAACGGTTTTATTTCAATATTGAATAAATAATTAATTACAGTAAATTATAAAAATCAGACGATCCCAGGCCACGGATGGAAGTTTTGATGTTAATGATTAACTTTACTTTTCTGGGGAAACAAAAGAATAAGAGGATATCTATAGAGTGAATTTATAAAATTCGATAATCAAGCTCGAAAGAATACTTTAGTTAATAGTTTCAGATTCTATTTTATTTTGAATGCAAAACAAAACTTGATGCAAACATTTGTACTAAGCTTTGAAAATAATGAAATATATGTGAAAATGCTTTACTTACCTACAAAAGAGGTTAATATAAAAAAATATGCAAGAGTTTACAGCAAAATTAAAGATGTTGATGTAGATGATTAGGAAATTTTTCTTTCAAGTAAAAAAAAAGAAACTACATGTATCATTCGAGCACTGACAAACATTTTATTGATTGTATGTATATTTACAGAATAAATAATTATGTTAAGTTTTCCTTAGTTTGAAAGTGTCTTAAGGACCTTTTTCGTTATATAAATAGATTAGTTTCAAAATTACATCTGTCAAATACATTGCAATAAGCACGTTAAAGGTGATAACGTTTATCGAGGTAAATTCTTTTAGACTGACGCCATATGACGTTTATGTATTCAAAGGGTGGGTATGGGATTAGAGTGAGATATAGAATTGAGATCAGAGGAAAAGAAAGAAGAGTTGCGATCTTATTAAGCCTTTAATCATTTTTAAGATATAGTCACAAAACTGCAGTGGTGTGTGCATGCAAATTGGGAAACATGCGTTAGCTCATAATAAAATTTGTTTGCAAGTTCCGTTGCTGTAATAAGGTGATATCTTTCGAAAATAAGAATTCCATGCTTTATGTTTAGCTTTTTGTCTTGTCTACAAATGTGATTCATTCACACGTTGTCATCCTAAGGGTAAGTTCATATTAATGAAAGAGCCACAGTAATAACAACCGGCTGTGTGAACTTTGATTTTTGCTTTTAACGTTGCACTTTGAGACTATGATGTGATGTCATTATTAAACTCATTATAAAACTCATTTTAATCTTTGAGTACACTGTCTGTGTTATGATGGTATATCTGCAGTAGTTCTCCACTCACTTAACACGCAATCCATAGTATGTGGAACGTAAACATGATAAGGTAGTGCAAGTGTTTGAATATATGTGTGTGTATGGACGTAAAAAGGGTCGACACTCCAATCTACCAATCTATCTTTGATCTGTTGTTGTAATTTTTTTTTCTTTTTGATTACGTGAAAACATCGCTTAAATATACTTGTTTCCTATCATATCGCGAGTTCTATGGTATCGCGTTATTTCTGCTAACATAGTAAACAGAGACACGCTGAACATCACTGAGGTATACAATAGAGGAAACTCACAATAACATTAGTTTCTGGAAATATTTCCTTAATGATCGATTTTTCGACAAAATGATTTTTCTACCGCGATATCATAAGACGGGCTCTTACTCATTAAGATCTCCTTTGTCTGATATGAGCTTTTGTCTGTCAAGATACATTAATGATGTTCTAACTTTAATTGGAAAGAAAAAGATGTTATGCTTGACAATGAGATGTGTCATCTATAAATTCACAAAATAAGGAAGATAAAATGACAGGGAACTGCCGCGGGAAAGTTTGATTAATTTTAATCCTTAGAATGTTGGCATTAATACAGGAAATATTTCATATGTGTTATTGTTGGGAATTTTCTGGGTTTCATTTATTTCCAGGTAATTTTTACAAGTCCTTGCTTTCCTACGTCCGACCAAAGTCCATTCAATTAACAGTTTAACAGTTTAGATAACCTTAGTTTATAAGCAAATATTCATACAACAGACATATATTTATAATTAGGAATAAAGATACATAAGAATACAAAAAAATACAAAACTGCTATAACAAGTGTGGATAGTTTTATTTATTATCATGTTGGATCTGACAAACACTGTAACGCTAATTATATACATTTTCACAATACAATTGTTTATTTGTTTAAAAAGCATGTCTGTATTGTTATTAGAATAGATTAGTTGTTTAAACAGAGAGAAGCAATTAAAAGATTTATATTTTTGATTAGGTTGTCTTTTTTCTTCAGTAGAAGTTATTGACCTGTTAAAACGTTTCAAAGTATTTGTAAAAACAACCAATATGATAAACATTTGTATTCAAACGATCTAGGATAAAATGAAATTGTTTTCAGGTTCATAATGAGAACATGAGTGTAGATAGTTGTTTTCACCTAATGCAGAGAAATTATATATTTCATATATTAGATTATCTATAACACTTCTCGATCCGGAGAAACAATCATGTCCTTTTTTAAACTACACGCTAGAACAAATGAATACAGATATGTGTAAATGAAACTTTATCAGAACTATATTACCAAATTCATTGGCCAAGCATTAAAACAAGCATTTGTTTACATTCAGCAAACAATGGACACATTTTATACAAGTAGGTAATCGATATTTGTATCTTTTGAGATGCCAAAACAATTCATATTTAAAAAAAATAAAAAGGTGTAACTTCGTCCTCTGAAGTATATTTATCAAATTTGCAAAGGGCTATTTCAGTAAAACCAATACATTAAAGTTGAGGGCATTCATCCACGATATATTTTGCAATTTTTACAAGGATTTCAAAATACGATGTACATGATAGTCATATGGTTATTGGTTAAGACATTAAAAGCAGAATTATTACTAATCAAGGTATATTGGTAAAATTAATAATCCAATGAGATTCAATTAATACTTAGTCATATAATTCGGCTTTGACGATGTGTCAAGCACAGTGATAGAGCGGCTGCAACATTGTCCTGGTCAATTTGTTTCAAAACCTACCGGTGCCAATTGAAAGAATACATCAATTTTGTAAACAAAAGTCCTATACAGAAAGAAACACTACAAGATTTCTTCTGTTTAATGAGCAGAACAGCTGTTCGATTTCCTTTTCAGTCATCTAAGTCAGATAATGCATCATTTTCACCAATTCACGACACTCACCGCCTTGACGATGCCTTAGGCAATAATCTAGATTAAGGTGGTATGGGACACTTCCATGTTGTGACGCATTGTTTATCGAAATGAACAAAAAAATAAAGTGTAATTATATAAGTAATTTCCTTCCCAAAATGATCACATAACTCCGTATCGCAGTGGGTTAGAGGGTTTACTACGAACCTGCAAGTCATGAGTTTGAATACCGCTAAAGGTTTTTACCTTTTCAAATATTTTTAAAAGCTATTTTTTGGGGTTAAATATTGTAAAATTTGAAAATTCTAAACCGGTAATAGTTTTCCAATTACATAGTACTTTAATCCACCTAATATCGACAGATGTCCCATACCACCTTAATTTACTTCAGGTGATAGGTTAGTAAAATAACAATGCCATTTTCTTTCTCAAACGATAATCTTCATTCATGAGGCAAAACAAGACCAAGTATGTTGACTAGCTCCTTTTAAACATTCTGTAAACAGACGCAGTGCCACATTCTCACACTGCAGTTTTTAGAACATTTGTCAATTGCAAATTATACCGATTCAGCCCAAAAGTTCATTGCAAATATGTACTTTTTAGATCAAAATCACTGTCAATACACGGAAGCTAATCATTGTAAATAAATCGCCAGTTGTTTGCCCCAAATCAAAAGGTATTATGATCAAGTGATGAAAGAAAGGGAAATATCCAGTCATTTAATATGTAGCGACCTCATTAAAACAAGTGAACTTATAACTCTGTGTGGTAAATTCCATTTATCGAAGAAGAATGTGCATCTGATGGCAAGCGAGATAACTCCCCCGACTCTGGTATTCCTGCTCTACCCAATCCTAGCGCACCTACGCATGCCAGAAATAGCATCTTCCTCTTTTTCATCAAGACAACACACACCTTTCCTGTACCTAAATTCTATTAGATTATGTGTTTAATGATAATTCCTACTATTAGGTTAGGTTGCACACATATGTTGTCATCTTGACTTTTAACTAATTTTGTTTCATTTTTTTGCTGCTGGTTTACTTGTATGCTTTCAGCTGAGAATCCAGTATTCTTAACATCATGGCTTTATCTCTGCGTCGGTCCTTGCGAGTGATACAGAATAGCTATACAAGCCATCGCTGGTTAACTGCTGTCCTCCTTCCAGGGTTACCAGCAATTTATGGCGCATTGACATTGAATTGAACTGTTGGCTGCCAAATGCCAATTGTAATCTCTGCATTGCTTGTGTAACTTGTGTAACCTGTCATCAAATGTGTTTAATTAACTGTACATAATTATGTATTTAGCTATATCAGACGCATTAGTAATAAAGCCATAGTAATAAAGACAGTACAGTGATTCGTCTTCTGTGAATTCTTTCGAGCTTTCGAGATAAGAAAAAGACACTACGTCTGTTATCTTTTTTCACATTTTGTGACCATTACTCTGACATTGTAAAATAAATATTGAACAAAAAAGTATAACAAATCTTGGGGGGGGGTTACTAAAAGAACAGAGTTTATCTAATTTTCGGCATAGAAAATACGTCAAAACAAAATATTTTATATTATACATGTACACAAGAGGTGAACAATTTCACAGGAACATTGTCGTCAATGGCCTACTGATTTTCGTGATCTATGTGTGCAGTGAAAGTAGAGTATAGTTGTCTTTAAATACAATATGGACACAACTGACTAGTTACAAACTTATCTTTACTCTAAATTAAGTTACTAAGTGCGTATAGCAGCAGCAATCTCTTCCCAGAATAAATCCATGTTCTCGATTCCATTTGGCCATCTCAAGCTGACAATGGTCCACCAGATGTATTTCAGATCCCTCGGCAATCGCTCAATGGGAATGTCATCTTTAATTACAGACCCTGAAACGTGCTACTACACCAGTTGCACGGTTCGGTTCGTTACGCTTTATGAACGGTACGGTTCGCTTTGTGAACGGTACGGTTCGTTTTGTGAACGGTACGGTTCGCTTTGTGAACGGTACGGTACGCTTTGTGAACGGAACGGTTCGCTTCTTGCACGGTACGCTTTGCTAAAAATAGCTGCACGCTTTGTGAACGGTTTGCGCGCTTTATTAATGAGGTAGGCGTGGCCTGAACGCTTTGATTTTTCTCCATATAATTTTGTTTAGTTTTTGCCCGATCTACTTCAGCAAGGTGGTAATTATGACAAGAATTTTTCTTTTTTTATATGATATATTACAAAAGAATTTCAATCGATCTATTTAAAATCAGAACGTCCATCCGTTCCCCCGTTTTTGATACGTTGTGTGAACCATGTACTCAGTGACAACTGGGAAGCGGGGGTAATTTTAATTTTGATCAGTCTGTTATTATTAGTATTTAATTTAGATTAATGTAATCATTCAGATAGATTAAAAGAACTGTTTGACTTTAATCCGATATATTTTTGTTAATTCAGCGAGCTGTCGATAATTTTACAAAGCATCTTGAGTTTTTATTTCTATACATGTACTTGAGTTGAAGTCATTAAATACTTCTAATCAATTTAAAATTGCTATAACAAATTACCCCGACTTTATTCCGATATTTTTTTTTAGTTTAGTTTCCTTTATCGTTGTCTTGATGCTCGGCTAGTTTTTATTATTCATAATTCGTATGATCATTCTTTATTGCGTACTACTGTAGTACTATTGCCGATCGCCGATTGCCTTAGTGAATAGACGATGTAAAATTAATGGATAGATAAGAAATCTTGAAATCAACTGTTATATAGTTTTTTGAAACGAATTTTTATTCATTTAAATATTAATTCTATGATTTTCTGCACTTGTTTGTATACATAGATCATACCTACATCTAACCCGTCATCGCCTCTCTTATCTGAACTAAGATCGCGTGTATAGTCAAAATATGACTATTAGTTTTTGTTTTTCCGTTAAACTATACAGTCATGTTCACTTTTATTTATATAATGGCGATATTTATCATTCTGTTGAACAAGTGTCCACTCTTCACTGTATGCATGCGATTTAGCTGACGTTTTACAAATGCTGACTAACCTGTTTATATTTTATTTACCTTTTTACACACATACTTGTTGTAAACAGGACACGAAAAAATACCCGGTAATCAACAAATGAATTCAATGTTAAAAGTTATAAATATATAAGAATTTATCTAGTAACAAAAATAATACGACAGCGAGGGAAAACGACTCTGATCGCCAGTACATGAATTATAATCATGAAATCGGAGAGAAATTATTGTTGAATAATTTAAGATAGGAACACTCTTTTCAATAGGGATATAAGAAAACATAAAACAAAAACGTTTCAGTCGATAATTTTCTTCTAGTCATATAGGAGGAGCCAAGTAGCACGCGGCGCGTGGCGTGATCTGTACTGTTACTGATTGACAGGCGAAGCACGTGGTGTCCTGAGATAAAATCCCGCTCAAATGACCAACTATAGAAACCTATAGCGAAATTTTAAATAATAAAGTTCAGTGATAAAATTTTAATTTAAGTATTATAATCTCTCTCTCTCTCTCTCTCTCTCTCTCTCTCTCTGAGGGTGTATGTAATTGTGTGCAAGCCATTTGGAATTATTAGATTTTTATTTGTATGAATTGAATTCATTTATTTTAGACTCATGGTTTTCAAAACGATTTCAACACAATGACTAAAAGTTTGTACAGCGGATGATGTACATTTAGATTGATCTCGACGGTTATAATTTCGACGCTATTTCACATCACACATATAAGAGTGAAAATAAATTTTAAAAGAGCTGTGTTTGTGCTAACATGTACTTGTTATCTCATTCAACAATTTATGATTTAATTAATCATTTTTTTGGGGTACATAAATGTACCCGGTAAATGATATTTTTATCGCAAGTTAATATGTGAAAATCCCGCATGTATAGAGTCGCTGAATTGTTCCACGGATCCACGTGCCGATAGTCTTTCGTGTAGTTGTTTGTGTCCATTTCAACAGACGGTTCTTTTGTTTTTTAGAGGTTAAGAAAAGCCATGAAACTAACAAAGTAGAAGTAAGATATATTCAGACTATACACACGACAGATTGTGATGAGTAACCTCACAGGTGCCCGTGGAAAGGTGTGAATACCAGCATCTCGTGTACACCTATTTAAGCGTCCAAATATACAGAGTTAGTTGTAAAATACAATAACTGCTAAAAACCAAAGAAAGACAATAACACCTGTTGTGTATAGAACCAAAGATCAGCTTCTGTACACGTGTTTCGCTGGAGTGATTTTTGTTCAAGTGAAATCACGACGCCATTACCAGCTATGCGGGAAATAAAGTTATTTTATGGAATGCGTGTACTTTTTTTTCCGTTCAATGCTTGCATTTAATAAATCTTAGTATGTGTTATCTAATCCCGTATAGAAAATCTAGCAAAATATTGAACTTATCTGGTCAGCGATTATCTCCGTCCGTATTCATCGAAAGACATTAGGTCAATAAGCCATATATGGAAGTTGCACGCTTATTGCACGGTACGGTACGCTTTTTTTTCCGTCTGGAGGCGGGTCTTGCATAAATTATCTTGCACGCTTTTTGCACGGTACGGTTCGCTTTGTGAACGGTACGGTTCGCTTTGTGAACGGTACGGTTCGTTATGTGAACGGTACGGTACGCTTTGTGAACGGTACGTTTCGTTTTGTGAACGGTACGGTTCGTTTCTTGCACGGAACGGTACGGTTCGTTTTAGAGGTGTAGTAGCACGTTTCAGGGTCTGTATCACTATAATTGACTGTTCCCTTTGGTTGTGAAAAGCATGAGTAACAACCATTTGCACAGCATACGAGTTCCAGCCGTTTTCTAGAAAATTTTCGGTAACAATAATGACAACTTTTCGACTCTGGTCGATGCATTGGAGTAGTTGTTCCGCTTCAGATATTCCGGGTAAAAAATCTTTGTCGGGTATGCTGATTTTGAAACCCAGACTGGTCAGAGCTTGGTAAAAAGTAATGCAGGCGAGTTGGTAGTCTTCCTCGGTGTAGGTGACGAAAGCATCAAACCGAAACTCGTCAGAATTTGAAACGTGAATGACGCCTTTCCATCGACTACGCAGGCGTAAAATAACATAATCTACATGGACACGATACCTTTTAACAACTGCTGTTGTAAGCAAAATAGTCAAAACAAAAAACAGAGCAAATGTGGAACCTATCAACCAAGCATCTGACTGACACATCAACTCAAACTTTTTAAATACCTCTTGGTGAACAAATGTCGACAGCAGCACGTTTTTATTGATGCATAGAGTTTTATTCAAATCTCCAAACTTGTCTTGGTTTTCTTTCATCCATTTCAATGAACGAATGTGTGCACACTCGCAACTTATTGGATTTCCTTCAATGAACATAATGGCTTTTTTCATTGACATTATTTTTTCAATATCATTTCTGGTAAAAAAAGAAATTTTATTTTGACGTATATATAAGTGAGTAAGGTTTTTTAAATTTGACACGGGAATTATCGAGAACAAATTAGAATCAAAATTTACCGTTGATAGTGAATTTTCCTGATCTTCAAACATGGTTGGTGGCATATATGTTATTAAATTGCGACTTACATCAACTTTCCGCAATTCTTTCAGGCCACGGAAAAGTGTTCCGTGTTCAAAGCTACTAGCAAAACGTAGATTGGAATTAGATGCCAAAAAATTCTCAATTTTAAAGCAAAGATAAAAATGTTTCTTTTTATAATGCTGCAGTCGTTGTTGGAAATGTCAATGATCTCCAACGAAGGAGCCTCAATAGGTGCCAATGTTTCACATGACAAAGTAGTATGTACTAAGTGTAATTCTTTTAAATTCTTGGCATTGATACTGAGTCTTAAATTAATACGAGGGAGAGCATTTAACGGGTGTAAGTAATTTTTTGAAAGCTGCAACACTGTTATTGTTTCGGAAATCTTAAATGTAATTACCCCTCTCTTTTTGAAATGTATCATCGTTGAAATGTTGGTGAAAAACATATTTGAGACAAATCCGTTGAATGGGAATTCATTGATTTCTTCATTGTTTGTCATTAAAGCGGAATTTTGTGGGTGATTGCGAACCCAGGAAGTCTCACAATTGCAATGGTCTTCATTTGAGCTTATGTTTATGACCTGTAGATTTGGATATCGTGTCAAAAAATCTAGCATGTACCAAGGGTTAATAAATTCAATCCTGTTTGATGAAATATCAAAGTATTCCATGCATTGACCCATAACTGTATCTAAAGGGTTGTCAGAAATTCCTGCGATACGATTCTCACTTAGTTCAACTCTTTTGGAACAAATATTGAATAAATATTTACAATTTTCATTAGTGAGAAAGACTGCCTTTGTAACAACATTAGGTTTATTTTCGTATGCAACAATGCGGTTCATTGACCGATTTTGAAGACACTTCAACGAATTTAATGCTACGTTCAGATCACACATTCCTCCAAACTCAATATGTACACCTCTTAAGAAAGGAAACGAGCAAAATACGTCATCACTTACATCAGAATATACCATGTTTCTGAACTTTAAATCACTTAGTTCAACTCTTTTGGAACAAATATTGAATAAATATTTACAATTTTCATTAGTGAGAAAGACTGCCTTTGTAACAACATTAGGTTTATTTTCGTATGCAACAATGCGGTCCATTGACCGATTTTGAAGACACTTCAACGAATTTAATGCTACGTTCAGATCACACATTCCTCCAAACTCAATATGTACACCTCTTAAGAAAGGAAACGAGCAAAATACGTCATCACTTACATCAGAATATACCATGTTTCTGAACTTTAAATCCAAATTTGTTATTGGAGATTTTATCAACCCGCGGAAAGTGTAATTTGTTAAATGGAACTTAGAGTTTCCTGTGAAAAATTCTAAAATCCTCAAATTAGTTAAGTTTTGAAACGACGAACCAAACTGAAAACCATCAAACACATCAATTGTCAAGTTTTCTATTGTCCTTACCATTGAAATAGCAACATCGGGGTATCCTCTGACCTGAAATGAATTACTATGGAGACACAAAATTTTAACCTATTAAGGTTTGCAAGCGAATTAAATTCAAAAGACGCCGTATGCAGACGACAGCTAGAAAGATCCAATTCACAAAGATTCGGTAGAGCTTGAAAAGAAAAATTTCCAATAGATTGAATAGGATTGCCCCGTAATGAAAGAGATGTGATGCGCAACCGGAGAACAAAGCCAAATGTGTTGAATGTGTCCGAGGATATTGCGGTAAAGCGGTTTTCGGATAAATCAATGGTCAATGATGTTTTTGTATATTCTGGTGGTATGTGCTGACCATTGGGTATCACAGATAGGTTACGGTGTCCACATTGCCACATCCAGCCATGGTTTCCACATCCATCGGTGTGCGTGGAAAACGTTCAAGGTTCTGCTGTGATGCAGTCTAAAAATTATAAAATTATAAAACGGATTTAATCTTATTTCAAATTAAAATGCATGAACAAAGAAAACACTTCAATTTAAAATTTATAAATAAACAAACCTGAAACCCTCCAAATTAAGTTAAGAGAACAAAAGAGTAAAAGAATCCACATTGTTGCATTAAACAAGACAAGCTGATATTGTGGGAGTTTCAATGTGACACAACTAACTATTTCTTATAGATAGTAAACACAACAAAAATCAATTAAATAAATACATGGATTGTGCGATTTACATGAATTGATAAGAATAACAGGAAGATCATTACAAATTACAACGTTCACTTTATGGAAATGCGCTCTTGTATATAGTAATATCTATTTCTTGGGATATTTACTTTTTTATCTAGTTATTTATTTATTCTTAATTCAAATCTTTATTTCCTAGAGATTTTAAAGCATGCATAACATAGATTTAGAGTTTATAAGATACTTTCAATGTTTTTGTTAATTTTATCGAATTAACATTGTCATGTAGTAATCAGTTTTCAAGAATTAGTCACGCAAGATAATTTGAAAATAGTTTCATTTCTAATTTTATGATAAAGGGTTTCAGGTAAATTTCAACAAATATTAGTCAATTTTCGCCTCAATTTTGATCTTTGATATAAGATATCGCGATTGTTTGAAAAAAGAGATGTCTTTAGATGTGGTTTGAGTACACCGCCAATGTAAAGAAAAAATATATAGCTGTGAAATGGCAAATATCGAAGGAAATATCTTTATACACTTAAAGTATCATACCGTCTTAAAAAAATGTGTTGATCGCACGTTCAAAAAACTAAGTAACGGGAAATTTATTATTCTCTTTTACTATTTGAAAAAGAAAAAGATGTTCAAGAATGCTAGATATCTGTAATCCTTAACATTTGTAAGGTATTCATACGTGTATTTGAGTCAAGAAGTAATAGAACTTTCAACAATCAAATGTAAACCAACTTGCAGCCATGCATTTGTTATCCATGCCAAGGCATGTGGTCGATATAATATTCTACCAATCCATAGCATTAAAGCTTCTGGATGGTCAACAACACCTGCTTAGATCTTTAGAAAGGATTTTTTGCTATAAATAAACTTTCATTTGAAAAGCTCCATATCTTTTGGCTTTAAAATTTCATTTTTTTTCCTAACTTGCATATTTAGATAGATCTTTTTTCTGAGGGATGTAACAATAGAATTCTATTGTGATCTCCGTTGGAAAAAAAAAAGCCACTACCATTAAGTTCACTTACAAAGGTACTCTGATGAAAAAAGTTTCCTTTGTTCTTTCTGTCTAGAATGCTCAAACATTGTTTGAATGTTTGTTCCGTTAAAGATTCAAAAGAACTAAAATTTGCCAGGTTGAGGCCGCACACTGATACCAGGTTTGATAATAAAGTTCTCTAGATCATTCTGTATAAAGATATACGGAAGGGTACCCTTGAAACTATAATAATAATAATACATAATTATACTTTTTTTGTTATATAAAATAGTTTATAGATTAGCTCCACGGTAACTAAAAAAATTTATGAAAACAATATAAATGCCAAACCTTATAAGAGAAATCAGTGCCTTTTAAATTTCATAGTCCACATGCTAAAGTGATTACATTTATGAAAATTTTCTTTTTTCAGCATGAAGGCTATAACATCATTTACTTCTTCATTTCAACAGTCTTTGGATACTTTATTATTAAAATCTGCTATGATATATTACTGCTTAAGATCAAAAGGTTGTAAAGCAAATATACTGCACTGCCACTTGCAAAACAATGCTTGCAATATTAAATCCTGATTTATCTAACCATTTTGTTAAGGAAGGTCATAGTTGGAAATGTATGGTTATATTTCTGAAATATATTTTACTTTCTTCATATGAAACGTCTACAATACTGTCTAAATATACTAGTACTCTTACAAAATTTATATTTTTGCAGATTCTCTTATACATTTACATATCGAAATCGTATGACTGACATTTAAGGGGACTTATATATACACCTGGTGTCTGATTAATCGATTTTTGTTCATAATCTACAGTACAGTCTAATTATACAAGTACTCTTACAAATTATATATTTTTGCAGATTCTCTTATACATTTACATATTGAAATCGTATGACTGATCTTGGCGGGGACTTCTATAAGCAGCACCTGGTGTCTGATTAATCGATTTATGTTCATAATGAAATTTTGTCTTAATTAATACGCAATAAATTATAATACGATTTATTTTATTTATTAAAAAAAATCTTATCATTATACCGATGTTTCCGGTATTGCTGTAGTTATGATCCGTGCCAATTTTTTTTTGCGCGTAATTGCATACCATTTTTGTAAGTTTTTACATCATTGTATTATGTAGGTCATAGCCACAATCGCCAAATCACAAAAATAAAAATATTACATGAACTTTTCTGTTTGTCTTTATTGTCTATAATAATAAAATTAAATTAAAAATTTTATGATATTTTTAGTACCTAGAAAATAAGTATTGTTAAAAACTAGAGGTATTTACGAATAAGAAATGATTAAGCAAAATCTCTTTTTGGACAGATTATAACTGCATTATTTGCGTAATTCCTGTTATCTCAAGAAAAGTGGACAGGTATAAATTTTATTTAGTCAATTAAGACTTCAAACTCAATATTCATCTTACAATTTCGGTCTTTTTCATTATTTCAATGGACTCTAACTTAAATTATGTTGTATTAGTTATATAGAATGATATCAACAACAATAACAAAACTAGATGCTGTCATTAGACAGTAATACCCGCACCAAGTGTTTGCCCCTAAATAACACTGTTTTGTACCAGTTTAATTAAAAATGAAGGCCACATGCAAGCTCCGGTAATACATTTAAAAATTAAAATTTTCATAACTGAAGGGTGAGATCCCTTCTCATATGATAATACATATGAGCAGCACTTTATATGCAATTTGGGGTTGAACTATTTGCAGTGAATTTTCAGTTAATCAATAGTCTTAACATTTCATGTCATAGAAAGTATAATGGTCTATATACAAATCATAGGTTTGTCTTAGGATATTGCAGTTAGCAAGTTAAATGCAAATGTACAATTTTCAGCACGGAAATAAAGTATACATGTATCTAAATGTTTGCACTTAAAGGCGATTTCGTTTATCATGGTAATTACATCCAGGCCGAAGTTATAGTTGACGATTAAGTTATCAGGAGGGTGAGTTAATTTAAGTGGGAGAAAGGGTTGCGAATAGGTGCGAAAAAAGTGAGATGCGATATCAGATGAGGTTGTGTAGTTTTTGAGTGGAAAGTTGAAAGGGTTGAAAAAAAGTCATCACTATAATCTACCAAATCTTTTACATGTAATTTTTTTCTAAAATATCGCTTTTATTCTAATAAGGTAATGGTAGAACTTGTTTCTCTTCTGTGTGTTAGAGTGAATTATAGCTACATCTGTACATCTATGATGTTTTATCTGTAAATACAAAGAAAGGAAATTACGAGGCTTGATTACGGGAAATATCGTTTATGAATTTACAAAATTAATTTTAAAAATGACAAGGAACTGACAAGAGAAAGATTGCTTTGTTCCGTAGAAAGTATTCATTAATTCAGGAAATATTTCAAATGTGATAGTGGTTGGGAATTTTCTGGGTTTAAATGATTTCAAGGTTCATATTACATGTCCTTGTTTTCCTGCGTCAGACCTAAATTTTTTCAATGACAAATTTGAGACAAACTCAATTTCCAATCAATTCATCATATGACAGCAAGCATTGATAAAAGAAAATTATTTAAAAAAACAATGCGCAAGTAGTTTTACAAATGTGCAGAGTTTTTTATCTGTTATTTATTTTTTTGCATGTGAAAAAAGGTACATTACTAATCACAAGCATTTTGCATGACTGTATGAAGAATAATGTAGTTGTATCGTTATTAACTGAAATAAATTCTTTAAACATTGTAGCGATTTAAAGTTTTAGATGTTTAATATTCTTTGTAAAAAAAAAGAAAGAAAGAAAGAAAAGGACAAAATAACAAATAAATAAATTTTTATTCTATAAGGGAAAATCTAAAAAAAAGAATAATAAAATTTGTTTTCGAATTTATCATGAGAAAGTTATATACATTGTTATCGTTTGATTTGACCATAACAAGCTTTGTTTACCAGCCAATACACAGAAAAAAAAATTTCACTAGTTTATCTATAACAATTTAGATCCAAAGAAACGCGTACTTTTTCTAAGACATCAAGTTAAACCACTTGAATGATACATATACGCGTAAATGAAACATCATTTCCTGCGTTTGATATATTCATAAAGACTTCTGTATAAAAAAATGGCATTCTTTTAAATTCGGATATAAATTCGGGTAGAAATGGCGGGGAAATATCAAAGAATGAACCGGTTTCACTACCATACAAAATGGAGTAGTAGTTGATTAGAATAGGTGCTATGCTATACGATTTTCAAAAACACTGTAAATTCAGTTTTTATTGTTCTTATAGTCCAAAAAAGCAAACAAAGTTAAAATATTGCTGAAAATCTATTCTACACAAACTCCCAGTGCTAACTTTATTTTTTTATTTTTTGGTGAAGCGCATCTAATTCGCTGATATTACAGCTCCTGGAAATGGAGGATTCTACGTATGGGGATAATGGATGGGCGGGGTCGCCGTAGACGGAGTAGACTTTGCATTTTTCATATGTTTTTGCATTTGTTATTCTACATGGCTTTCCCTTAGCATACTTGCCTCATTACGGCGGCCATCAATTGGACCAAACATATGAGCAATCATTTCATCAGGGGTCGTAATACATTTTTGACCATTGGACATCAATTGCTGATGAGATTATGGTCTGCATATCGGCCTCACGGTTCCTTCTATAAATCCCCAGTTGTTGACAGCTGCAACCACCTTGTCCAGTTTTGAATGAGACAATCACAGCTGATACATTTTTCCTATTTGTGCCCGTTCTTTAAACCAATAAAGTCTAGAACCATGTTAAAAATATAAGACATTTCAGCCGTTGATCTTCCGAAAAACATGTGAAAGATTTTGCATTCTATTCGGGTATGCTAATTAACGTATAGGAATACACAACACCTCTATTCCAGGGCATACAGTTCTATTCATGGAAACATAAGCGTTGCACAAAGCACATATGTCTTCTTTCGTGAATATATGAATAATATATGGAATTGTTCATCTCTGAGTTCATCTATCTCTAAATTATGATAAATTGATGATTCTTTGTCGTCATCTATGCATGAAAGAAGTAAAAGTTCATCATCACCTTCCAACGATGCAAGCAAGATAGTGTTGAACCATTTTATTTACGATCGTACTTATCAAACAATAATGTTGATTAGTTAATTTCAAATATCCATCCAATTAATTAGTTTGTGACGTCTTTCTCTAAACATATGCATACATATGCAGATTGTTAAACGAGACGTGCTGTTAGAGCGGGTATTTGTAATCATTCTTCTAACTCTACACGTATGGATACACGTAAAAGGTCAAATGCTTAAACTCTCTATTGTCTTGAAATACAATATGGACACAACGGACAAGTCACAAACTCATTTTTATGCTAAATTCTTTTAATTAGTGCGTAAAGCAGCAGCAATCTCTTCCCAGAATAAATCCATGTTCTCATTTCCATCTGGCCATCTTATGCTGACAATGGTCCACCAGATATATTTCAGATCCCTTGGCAATCGCTCGATGGGAATGTCATCTTTAATTATCACTATAATCGACCGTTCCCTCTGGTTGTGAAAAGCATGAGTAACAACCATTTGCACAGCGTAGGAGTTCCAGCCGTTTTCTAGAAAATTTTCGGTAACAATAATGACAACTTTTCGACTCTGATCCATGCATTTAAGTAGTTGTTCCGCTTCAGATATTCCGGGTAAAAAATCTTTATCGGGTATGCTGATTTTGAAACCCAGACTGGTGAGAGCTTGGTAAAAAGGAATGCATGCGGGGTAGTCTTCCTCGGTGTAGGTGACGAAAGCATCAAACGGAAACTCGTCCGAATTTGCAACGTGTATGACGCCTTTCCATCGACTACGCATACGCAAGATAACATAATCGACATGGACACGATATTGTTTGATAGCTGCTGAAGTAAGCAAAACAACAATTACAAAAACAAATGCAAAAATGGAACCTATCAACCAAGCATCTGACTGACACATCATTTCAAACTTTTCAAATACCTCTTGGTTTACAAATGTCGAAAGTAACAAGTTTGTGTTGATGCATAAAGTTTTATTTAAATCAACAAATCTGTCTTGGTTTTCTTTCATCCATTTCAATGACCAAATGTGTGTGCACTCGCAACTTATTGGGTTTCCTTCAATGAAAACAACAGCCTTTTCCATTGACATTACTCTTTCAATATCATTTTTTGTGAAGAATGAAATTTTGTTTTGACGCAAATACAAGTGAGTAAGATTTTTCAAATTTGACACGGGAATTGTTGAGAACAGATTAGAATCCAAATTCACAGTTAACAGTGACTTTTGCTGATCTTCAAACGTGGCTGGTGGCAAATATGTTATTGAATTGCGACTAACATTAACTTCCTGTAATTCTTTCAGGCCATGGAAAAGGGTTCCGTATCTTAGACTACTAGCAAAACGAAGATTTGAATTTGATGCCAAAAATATTCTTAATTTTAAAGCAAAAATAAAAATATTTGCTTTTATCATGCTGCAGTCGTTGTTGGAAATGTCAATGATTTCCAACGAAGGAGCCTGAATAGGTGCCAAAGATTGACATAACAAATTATTATGTACCATGTATAATTCTTTTAAATTTTTGGCATTGATACCTAGTATTAAATTATAACGAGGTAAAGTATCAAATATGTGTAAGTAATTTTTTGAAAGCTGCAGCACTGTTATTATTCTGGAAATCTGAATAGTTATTACACCTCTCCTCATGAAAAGTGCTTTACTTGAAATATTTGAGAAAAACTCATTCGCAACAAATACATCTGATGAAACCTCATTGGTTTCATTATTGTCAGTCATTCTTGAAGCTACTAACTGTGGGTACGGGTTGTGCCAGGATGTCTCACAACTGCAAAATTCATAATTTGAGCTTATGTTTATGACCTGTAGGTTTGGATATCGTGTCAAAAAATCCACTAGATACCGGAGATCGATCGATTCGATCCTGTTTGATGAAATATCTAAGTATTCCACACATTGACCCATAACTGTGTTTAAAGGGTTGTCAGAAATTCCTGCGATACGATTTTCACTCAGTGCAACTCTTTTGGAACAAATATTGAATAGGTATTTGCAATTTTCATTATTGAGGAACACTGCCTTTGTGGCAACCCTTTGTTTATTTTTTTGTACAATAATGTGGTCCATGGTCCGATTTTGAAGACACTTCAATGATTTCAATGCTACGGTCATGTCACACATTCCTCCAAACTCAATATGTATGCCTCTTAGAAATGGAAACGAACAAAAGATGTCGTCACTTACATCACAATATACCATGTTTCGGAATTTCAATTCCAAACTTGTTATTGGAGATTTTATCAACCCGATGAAAGTAGAATTTGTTAAATGGAACATAGAGTTTCCGGTGACGAATTTTAAAAGCTTCATGTTAGTTAAATTTTGAAACGACGAACCAAACTGAAATCCATCAAACACATCAATTGTCAAGTTTTCTGTTGTCTTTGCCTTTGAAATAGCAACATCGGGGTATCCTCTGACCTGAAATGAATTACTATGAAGACATAAAATTTTCAGATTATTAAGATTTGCGAGCGAATAAATTTCAAATGATGTCATATGCAGACGACAGCTTGAAAGATCCAATTCACAAAGATTCTGTAGAGCTTGAAAAGAAAAATTTCCAATAGATTGAATAGGATTGTCCCGTAAGGAAAGAGATGTGATGCACAACCGGAGAACAAAGCCAATTGTGTTGAATGTGTCCGAGGATATTGTAGTAAAGCGGTTTTCGGATAAATCAATGGTCAATGATGTGTTCGTATATTCTGGTGGTATGTGCTGACCATTGGGTATCACAGATAGGTTACGGTGTCCGCATTGCCACATCCAGCCATGGTTTTCACATCCATCAGTGTGCGGGGAAAACGTACAGGGTTCTGGTGTGACCCAGTCTGAAAATTATAAAATAATTTTAAATTGATTTTAAATTGAAAAACATTAACAAAGAATATCCTTTTAAATCAAAATATACAATTAAGCAAACAAACTTGAGATCCTGCAAATTAAGTAAAGAGAGCACGGGAATAGAGGAAGCCGCATTGCTGTAAAAATACCAGTTCTTCAAAATAATGTTTTTTTTATGGCTTAACAGTTTTAACAGACAAAACTGATTATTCCTGTTAGATAGATCACACCAAAAATCAATTTAATTAATAAATGAACTGCACATTTTACATGCATTTATAAGAATAGCAGGAAGATCAATAAATTACAAAGTTCCTTGAACAAAATAAATTTTGTGTTATCTATTCGGAATTCAAATATCCTTTTTTCTTTGTGTGTTTGAATATTTGAGATTTTAAAGCCAGCATGACGCAGATGCACGGTATATAAGATACGTCCATGCTTTTGTTAATGTACTTGTCTAGTAATCGGCTTTTACATGTACTAGTAGTTATCAGCTGTCAATAATTAGGGAAGGTTTTGGGGCATGATGTTATTTCCAGTTTATCGCTTTAAGATTAAAGATAATATTTAATAAAAGATAAGCCAAGCTTTTCCTCTATTCAAAATAATTTTGAAACTATGGAATTTTATTATTTGATAAAAGATGTCATAATTTTATGAGAAAATTAAGAATTCAGCTTTGAGTACATCGTTTGAATAATATATTGCTGTGGGATGGCAAATACAGAATGAAATTTCTTCATACACTTATACTATCATGCTGTCAAAATTTGTTAATCTAATCATTTTTTAAATGTTCTGTAGAGTAACGGAAAAATTCTGCTCCTTTTTCTTTCAAAAAGAAACATTAGTTTTTAAACGGGATTTTCTCTAATCTTCTATCATATTTGCAATGTTTTCCTTTCTGAATCAAGAAATCATGCATATATAAAAATGCAATAAAAATCGCATATGTGCATTTTGTATCCATGCCAAAGCTTGTATATAGACGATTAATATTCTGTCAATGCAAACCTTTAAAGTGTCCGATTGTACTGGGTGGTCAACAATATATACAATCAGATCTATCTGAAGTTTTAAGAAATTATTTTAAGGCTCAGTATAAACATTAATTTGAAAAATTCTATACAATTTTGCTTTAATATTTGAACATTTTCTTTTACACTTTATGACTGTAGATTTTAATTTCCTTTAATCAAGGAGGTCTCAGTGGATTAAAAAATGGTTTTAAAAATAGCCACTATCATTCAGTCCTTTAAAGAGATGTGTTCTGATAAAAAAGAAAAATACATGTTGCCTTCGTCCATTCTTACCTAGAATACTGTACACTGTGGTTTCATTAATATTCAAGGGTATCATTTTTCGTGGATAAAGGGAAAATCACAGTTTCAAGGATACGTAAATTCGTGGCCAATGACCCTATCAGTACAAAATTTAAGTAGAATTTGCAGTTCAATGAATATTTAATTTCAAGGATAAATTTTACAACGAAAACAACGAAAATTGGTATTCAACGAATATTGATGAAACCACAGTATTCCTAATTTAACGCGAGGAATTAATTTTTCCTTAAAATCGCGAAAAGCAACAGTCGCGGATTTTACAATCTCGTTTTTATTCTTCAGACAGTTTTGTACTAAAGGAATTTATTGCAAAAATTGGTTATCATGATTTCATTTTTTCGCGATTTAATACAAAATAAAACCGAATTAAGAACTCGCGTAAAATTAGGCATTTACAGTACTCATATTTTATCTGAATCTTTGTTTCGATAAAGATTCAAGAGAATTTTAATGGTATGTGATCGAGTAATTCAGATAGGTTCCGGTTGCCACATCGCCAAGGCAATCCATCATTTCCAAATCTATCAACTGCGTTGACCTGACACAAAGTTCTAATGCTTTTTTGATTACGTCTAAAACATTATATTTTTTTAAAATAATTAAACAAATAATAGCTGAGAAGTTAATATAAAAAATACAAAACCATTGATAAACAAGAACCTTGAAAATTACAAATAAAAACCAAAGAAAGGAAGTAGCATGGCGGAATGATACTAGTAGATGGTTTTTCGTTTTAAGTGTTTATCTACGTTCGTTTGTTGAGAAAGGATATTGAGTATGCGCAATTTATGTTTCTTTACAAACGGGAACCATTTTAAAACCAGCAAAAGGCTTCAAAATTTAGAAGAGTTTCTGTTCATTTAGGAAATTCAAATGGTGCATAGTTAACATGCATGTATTTAAAATTCTGTGTAAATTGACAGATACCTGCATGACCAATCAAATACTTGTAGTAAAGAATAAATAATGGTGTTAAAAATTGTTCTAAAAATTATGAACAATAATGTTTATTTTAATCAGACTAAACATTTTAGAACTATATACATAAAAATATTACTGTTTTGGTTTTCTTTTTCTTAACGCACACTTACTTTACTTGTATTATAAACTGTATCAAAATAAATTTGGAAGAAATATAAAACGTTTAGCTGACAATTTATAATCATAAATGTATCTGCCCTTATTCAATATCCGAGATTCTTTCTTAAAGATGAGTAACATTTAACGGTTTTATTTCAAAATTGAATAAATAATTAATTACAGTAAATTATAAAAATCAAACGATCCCAGGCCACGGATGGAAGTTTTGATGTTAATGATTAACTTTACTTTTCTGGGGAAACAAGGAATAAGAGGATATCTATAAAGTGAATTTATAAAATTCGATAATCAAGCTCGAAAGAATACTTTAGTTATTAGTTTCAGATTCTATTTTATTTTGAATGCAAAACAAAACTTGATGCAAACATTTGTACTAAGCTTTGAAAATAATGAAATATATGTGAAAATGCTTTACTTACCTACAAAAGAGGTTAATATAAAAAAAATACGCAAGAGTTTACAGCAAAATTAAAGATGTTGATGTAGATGATTAGGAAATTTTTCTTTCAAGTAAAAAAAAGAAACTACATGTATCATTCGAGCACTGACAAACATTTTATTGATTGTATGTATATTTACAGAATAAATAATTATGTTAAGTTATCCTTAGTTTGAAAGTGTCTTAAGGACCTTTTTCGTTATATAAATAGATTAGTTTCAAAATTACATCTGTCAAATACATTGCAATAAGCACGTTAAAGGTGATAACGTTTATCGAGGTAAATTCTTTTAGACTGACGCCATATGACGTTTATGTTTTCAAAGGGTGGGTATGGGATTAGAGTGAGATATAGAATTGAGATCAGAGGAAAAGAAAGAAGAGTTGCGATCTTATTAAGCCTTTAATCATTTTTAAGATATAGTCAGAAAACTGCAGTGGTGTTTGCATGCAAATTGGGAAACATGCGTTAGTTCATAAAAAAATTTGTTTGCAAGTTCCGTTGCTGTAATAAGGTGATATCTTTCGAAAATAAGAATTCCATGCTTTATGTTTAGCTTTTTGTCTTGTCTACAAATGTGATTCATTCACACGTTGTCATCCTAAGGGTAAGTTCATATTAATGAAAGAGCCACAGTAATAACAACCGGCTGCGTGAACTTTGATTTTTGCTTTTAACGTTGCACTTTGAGACTATGATGTGATGTCATTATTAAACTCATTATAAAACTCATTTTAATCTTTGAGTACACTGTCTGTGTTATGATGGTATATCTGCAGTAGTTCTCCACTCACTTAACACGCAATCCATAGTATGTGGAACGTAAATATGACAAGGTAGTGCTAGTGTTTGAATATATGTGTGTGCATAGACGTAAAAAAGGGTTGACACTCCAATCTATAATATCTGTGATCTGTTGTTGTATTTTTTCTCTTTTTGATTACGTGAAAAAATCGCTTAAATATACTTGTTTCCTATATATCGGGAGTTCTATGGTATCGCGTTATTTCTGCTAACAAAGTAAACAGAGACACGCTGAACATCACTGAGGTATACAATAGAGGAAACTCACAATAACATTAGTTTCTTGAAATATTTCCTTAATGATCGATTTTTCGACAAAATGATTTAACTACCGCGATATCATTGGACAGGCTCTTACTCATTACGATCTCCTTTGTCTGATATGAGCTTTTGTCTGTCAAGATATATTAATGATGTTTTAACTTTAATCGGAAAGAAAAAAATTGTTATGCTTGACGATGAGATGTGCCATCTATTATTTCACAAAATAAGGAAGATAAAATGACGAGGAACTGACAAGAGAAAGTTTGATTAATTTTATACCTTAGAAAGTTGGCATTAATACAGGAAATATTTCATATGTGTTATTGTTGGGAATTTTCTGGGTTTCATTTATTTCCAGGTAATTTTTACAAGTCCTTGTTTTCCTACGTCCGACCAAAGTCCATTCAATTAACAGTTTAACAGTTTAGGTAACCTTAGTTTATAAGCAAATATTCATACAACAGACATATATTTATAATTAGGAATAAAGATACATAAGAATACAAAAGAATACAAAACTGCTATAACAAGTGCGGAGAGTTTTATTTATTATCATATTGAATCTGACAAACAATGTAACGCTAATTATATACATTTTCACAATACAATTGTTTATTTGTTTAAAAAGCATGCCTGTATTGTTATTAGAATAGATTAGTTGTTTAAACAGAGAGAAGCAATTAAGAGATTTATATTTTTGATTAGGTTGTCTTTTTTTTTAAATAGAAGTTATTGACCTGTTAAAACGTTTCAAAGTATTTGTAAAAACAACCAATATGATAAACATTTGTATTCAAACAATCTAGGATAAAATGAAATTGTTTTCAGGTTCATAATGAGAACATGAGTGTAGATAGTTGTTTTCACCTAATGCAGAGAAATTATATATTTCATATATTAGATTATCTATAACACTTCTCGATCCGGAGAAACAATCATGTCCTTTTTTAAACTACACGCTAGAACAAATGAATACAGATATGTGTAAATGAAACTTTATTAGAACTATATTACCAAATTCATTGGCCAAGCATTAAAACAAGCATTCGTTTACATTCAGCAAACAATGGACACATTTTATACAAGTAGGTAATCGATATTTGTATCTTTTGAGATGCCAAAACAATTCATATTTAAAAAAAATAAAAAGGTGTAACTTCGTTCTCTGAAGTATATTTATCAAATTTGCAAAGGGCTATTTCAGTAAAACCAATACATTAACGTTGAGGGCATTCATCCACGATATATTTTGCAATTTTTACAAGGATTTCAAAATACGATGTACATGATAGTCATATGGTTATTGGTTAAGACATTAAAAGCAGAATTATTACTAATCAAGGTATACTGGTAAAATTAATAATCCAATGAGATTCAATTAATACTTAGTCATATTATTCGGCTTTGACGATGTGTCAAGCACAGTGATAGAGCGGCTGCAACATTGTCCTGGTCAATTTGTTTCAAAACCTACCGGTGCCAATTGAAAGAATACATCAATTTTGTAAACAAAAGTCCTATACAGAAAGAAACACTACAAGATTTCTTCTGTTTAATGAGCAGAACAGCTGTTCGATTTCCTTTTCAGTCATCTAAGTCAGATAATGCATCATTTTCACCAATTCACGACACTCACCGCCTTGACGATGCCTTAGGCAATAATCTAGATTAAGGTGGTATGGGACACTTCCATGTTGTGACGTATTGTTTATCGAAATGAACAAAAAAATAAAGTGTAATTATATAAGTAATTTCCTTCCCAAAATGATCACATAACTTCGTATCGCAGTGGGTTAGAGGGTTTACTACGAACCTGCAAGTCATGAGTTTGAATCCCGCTAAGGGTTTTTACCTTTTCAAATATTTTTAAAAGCTATTTTTTTGGGTTAAATATTGTAAAATTTGAAAATTCTAAACCGGTAATAGTTTTCCAATTACATAGTACTTTAATCCACCTAATATCGACAGATGTCCCATACCACCTTAATTTACTTCAGGTGATAGGTTAGTAAAATAACAATGCCATTTTCTTTCTCAAACGATAATCTTCATTCATGAGGCAAAACAAGACCAAGTATGTCGACTAGCTCCTTTTAAACATTCTGTAAACAGACGCAGTGCCACATTCTCACACTGCAGTTTTTAGAACATTTGTCAATTGCAAATTATACCGATTCAGCCCAAAAGTTCATTGCAAATATGTACTTTTTAGATCAAAATCACTGTCAATACACGGAAGCTAATCATAGTAAATAAATCGCCTGTTGTTTGCCCCAAATCAAAAGGTATTATGATCAAGTGATGAAAGAAAGGGAAATATCCAGTCATTTAATATGTAGCGACCTCATTAAAACAAGTGAACTTATAACCCTGTGTGGTAAATTCCATTTATCGAAGAAGAATGTGCATCTGATGGCAAGCGAGATAACTCCCCCGACTCTGGTATTCCTGCTCTACCCAATCCTAGCGCACCTACGCATGCCAGAAATAGCATCTTCCTCTTTTTCATCAAGACAACACACACCTTTCCTGTACCTAAATTCTATTAGATTATGTGTTTAATGATAATTCCTACTATTAGGTTATGTTGCACACATATGTTGTCATCTTGACTTTTAACTAATTTTGTTTCATTTTTTTGCTGCTGGTTTACTTGTATGCTTTCAGCTGAGAATCCAGTATTCTTAACATCATGGCTTTATCTCTGCGTCGGTCCTTGCGAGTGATACAGAATAGCTATACAAGCCATCGCTGGTTAACTGCTGTCCTCCTTCCAGGGTTACCAGCAATTTATGGCGCATTGACATTGAATTGAACTGTTGGCTGCCAAATGCCAATTGTAATCTCTGCATTGCTTGTGTAACTTGTGTAACCTGTCATCAAATGTGTTTAATTAACTGTACATAATTATGTATTTAGCTATATCAGACGCATTAGTAATAAAGCCATAGTAATAAAGACAATACAGTGATTCGTCTTCTGTGAATTCTTTCGAGCTTTCGAGATAAGAAAAAGACACTACGTCTGTTATCTTTTTTCACATTTTGTGACCATTACTCTGACATTGTAAAATAAATATTGAACAAAAAAGTATAACAAATCTTGGGGGGGGGGTTACTAAAAAAACAGAGTTTATCTAATTTTCGGCATAGAAAATACGTCAAAACAAAATATTTTATATTAAACATGTACACAAGAGGTGAACAATTTCACAGGAACATTGTCGTCAATGGCCTACTGATTTTCGTGATCTATGTGTGCAGTGAAAGTAGAGTATAGTTGTCTTTAAATACAATATGGACACAACTGACTAGTTACAAACTTATCTTTACTCTAAATTAAGTTACCAAGTGCGTATAGCAGCAGCAATCTCTTCCCAGAATAAATCCATGTTCTCGATTCCATTTGGCCATCTCAAGCTGACAATGGTCCACCAGATGTATTTCAGATCCCTCGGCAATCGCTCAATGGGAATGTCATCTTTAATTATCACTATAATTGACTGTTCCCTTTGGTTGTGAAAAGCATGAGTAACAACCATTTGCACAGCATACGAGTTCCAGCCGTTTTCTAGAAAATTTTCGGTAACAATAATGACAACTTTTCGACTCTGGTCGATGCATTGGAGTAGTTGTTCCGCTTCAGATATTCCGGGTAAAAAATCTTTGTCGGGTATGCTGATTTTGAAACCCAGACTGGTCAGAGCTTGGTAAAAAGTAATGCAGGCGAGTTGGTAGTCTTCCTCGGTGTAGGTGACGAAAGCATCAAACCGAAACTCGTCAGAATTTGAAACGTGAATGACGCCTTTCCATCGACTACGCAGGCGTAAAATAACATAATCTACATGGACACGATACCTTTTAACAACTGCTGTTGTAAGCAAAATAGTCAAAACAAAAAACAAAGCAAATGTGGAACCTATCAACCAAGCATCTGACTGACACATCAACTCAAACTTTTTAAATACCTCTTGGTGAACAAATGTCGACAGCAGCACGTTTTTATTGATGCATAGAGTTTTATTCAAATCTCCAAACTTGTCTTGGTTTTCTTTCATCCATTTCAATGACCGAATGTGTGCACACTCGCAACTTATTGGATTTCCTTCAATGAACATAATGGCTTTTTTCATTGACATTATTTTTTCAATATCATTTCTGGTAAAAAAAGAAATTTTATTTTGACGTATATATAAGTGAGTAAGGTTTTTCAAATTTGACACGGGAATTATCGAGAACAAATTAGAATCAAAATTTACAGTTGATAGTGAATTTTCCTGATCTTCAAACATGGTTGGTGGCATATATGTTATTAAATTGCGACTTACATCAACTTTCCGCAATTCTTTCAGGCCACGGAAAAGTGTTCCGTGTTCAAAGCTACTAGCAAAACGTAGATTGGAATTAGATGCCAAAAAAATTCTCAATTTTAAAGCAAAGATAAAAATGTTTCTTTTTATAATGCTGCAGTCGTTGTTGGAAATGTCAATGATCTCCAACGAAGGAGCCTCAATAGGTGCCAATGTTTCACATGACAAAGTAGTATGTACTAAGTGTAATTCTTTTAAATTCTTGGCATTGATACTGAGTCTTAAATTAAAACGAGGGAGAGCATTTAACGGGTGTAAGTAATTTTTTGAAAGCTGCAACACTGTTATTGTTTCGGAAATCTTAAATGTAATTACCCCTCTCTTTTTGAAATGTATCATCGTTGAAATGTTGGTGAAAAACATATTTGAGACAAATCCGTTGAATGGGAATTCATTGATTTCTTCATTGTTTGTCATTAAAGCGGAATTTTGTGGGTGATTGCGAACCCAGGAAGTCTCACAATTGCAATGGTCTTCATTTGAGCTTATGTTTATGACCTGTAGATTTGGATATCGTGTCACTAAATCCACCATGTACCAAGGGTTAATGAATTCAATCCTGTTTGATGAAATATCAAAGTATTCCATGCATTGACCCATAAGTGTAACTAAAGGGTTGTCAGAAATTCCTGCGATACGATTCTCACTTAGTTCAACTCTTTTGGAACAAATATTGAATAGATATTTACAATTTTCATTATTGAGAAATACTGCCTTTGTAACAACATTAGGTTTATTTTCGTATGCAACAACGTGGTCCATTGACCGATTTCGAAGACACTTCAACGAATTTAATGCTACGTTCAGATCACACATTCCTCCAAACTCAATATGTACACCTCTTAAAAAAGGAAACGAACAAAATATTTCATCACTTACATCAGAATATACCATGTTTCTGAACTTCAAGTCCAAATTCCTTATTGGAGATGTTATCAACCCGCGGAAAGTGGAATTTGTTAAATGGAACTTAGAGTTTCCGGTGAAAAATTTGATAATCCTCAAATTAGTCAAATTTTGAAACGGCGAACCAAACTGAAATCCATCAAACACATCAATTGTCGAGTTTTCTATTGTCCTTGCCATTGAAATAGCAACATCGGGGTATCCTCTGACCTGAAATGAATTACTATGCAGACACAAAATCTGTAATCTATTAAGGTTTGCAAGCGAATTAATTTCAAAAGACGCCGTATGCAGACGACAGCTAGAAAGATCCAATTCACAAAGATTCGGTAGAGCTTGAAAAGAAAAAGTTCCAATAGATTGAATAGGGTTACTTCGTAATGAAAGAGATGCAATGCGTGGTCGGAGAAGTGGGCCAATGGTATTGAATGTTTCCAGGGCTATTGCAGTAAAGCTGTTTTCGGATAAGTCCAATGTCAATGGTGTCCTTGTATATTCTGGTGGTATGTGCTGACCATGAGGTATCACGGATAGGTTACGGTGTCCACATTGCCACATCCAGCCATGGTTTCCACATCCATCGGTATGCGGAGAAAGCAAACAAGGTTCCGGTGTGATGCAGACTGAAAATTATAAAATGATATTCGTTTTTTATTATTATTATTATTAAAAACATGAGCAAAAATATGGTCATTTTGAATAAAAATGTGTGATAAAAAACGAACCTGAAATCCTGCAAATTAAGTTAAGAGAGCAAAGGAGTAAAAGGTTCCGCATAGCTGTATGAATGGAAATTATTCTAGATAATGGTACTATTGTGTAAATGATATAACGTTTAAATAGTGGAGATAGCGAAAATCAATTGAATAAATAAATCAATTGCACGTAGACGGAAAATGCATTCGTGTAGCATTAATACTAATTGATCGAAATAACAGGAAGATCGTCCATATTGCAACATTTGTTCTGTGACGCCGCCCATTTGATTTGTATTTTTTATTTCTGTATTATTTATTTGATTTATTCTCAATTCAAATTGTCCGTTTCATTTTGCTTTGCGTTTGTTTATGTATAAAAGTGGGGGTTTTTTTCTTAAAGAATTCACAACAGTAATTTATAGTCTATGTTATTCTTTCAATAATTTGGCGTTTTATAGATGCACTGAATATATATTCAATGAATCCATATCTTGTTAATGAACATTTGTGCACGTTATTGGACCACAATTTTAAGTTTGATATTTCGCCTTACACGATTTAGAAAATAAAAATTTGGGTGAGTCCCTACTCGATGGACATTTTCATTCAATTGAAAGGTCTGTATACACTGCATTGAAAATATAAAATTATCACAGTTATTTAGAACTTGAGCTAAATGAATTTATATTTCATTGGTAGCAGAGCATTGTGTTGTTTTCTGCTTATTGAATTTTTTTCTTTAACTACCATACGCTTCAAAATACTGTGCTTTTTACATTCATTTTAGAATATACATGATTGTACATGTTCTCTTCACACAGTTTTTCGTCGACAAATTAATATGTATCAGGTGTTCTTAATAGAAGAATCGAAAGTAACGTAATGCTATATCGACTTAAAATGAAATATAATTTAAACATTCTAAATCTCAAGATCCAATGCACAACCTCGTAAATTCATGTACCCTGTCTGCTATCTTATTTTCTCTGAATGTGGGTGGAGAAAAAATCCAGAATTATTTTTTTTCTTAACAATTTTATTTTTTAAAGTCACTTTGATATCATTATTTCTAACGGATTGTTTACTTAACACGATTAAAGCTGAAGTGTGTTTCACACTTTCAAAAATCAGAAACAAATACTAGCTAGCATATTATACCTGTGCTTGTTATTTATATTATGTGTTCGAATGTACCATCTTTGATAGCTTTTTGTTGCTTCTTTCGATTTATCTAAATTTTCTTTTATTTTCATATCCGAACAGGACCAAATCTTAACTAAAATGATATTGGATCTGATATAAGATATCAGATTTGATATTAGATATTCGGTTCGAATACCTGTTTGTTCTGTCAATGATGCTCAGATTGATTTTCTTATAAATATCATGATCAGTTTTTTATCAATTTTATACATTCATTGAAATACTGGACATTTTTAAAAAATTAATTTCACTTTAAAAACAAAGGTACAAAGTTTCTAGTTATAGAAATTTGTTCCCTGACTATTGTTCTTGAATTTCCGATTTTGTGACGTCACATTATCAGCTTGTAAATAAAAGTGAAATTATATTTATTCCTAATGGAGGATTTGAAGGAGGTTTCAGAGTTTATTGTTCAGTACTATCAGTTTGAACCTTTCATCAACATAAATTAGAAAGTATAATCTTCATTGGAAGAAAGTATTTACAGCAGAGTCTCGGCAAATTTGCTGTTCTGTGCTGCAAACTCATTAGTTCACCGAAAATTTTTAACGTGTTTGCAAATCTTTACCAGAGGTGGCAAACGTCTGTTAAACCTCTTCTACTTTGCCAAAAGCTTACAAAACACTTAATTATGTTTGCAGCTCTTTTGCTAGTAGTGGCAAACATTTGGCAAACTCCTAAAAATTGCCAAAAGGTTACCACAGACAGACTTTCTGTCTTTTACTCTGTTTTCCAAAACTGTACCAGAATTAAGACTTTAGAAATTTAACACATTCAGCACCAGTTTCAGACAACAAATGAATGACTTTTTTGATTTTGTATCTTTATCAAAGAGAATAAGTTGATATAAATAAATCTAATAAATATTTAAGGATATGTCTCAATTAAAAGTTCCCATATCACATGTTAGATTAATTTAGTCATAATTTAGTGTTGTAACGGTATATATTTTTTTCCTAAGTTCAAATACCTTTCTCCTTCTATTAAAGTATTTAAACCGCTCCATATTTAATTGAAATAAGAATCACGATTTTTTCGTATGAAGTTTTCTCTACTTCTATTTCTGTTTCAAAAACACATTTATCAAGATAGCCGCAAATTCTAGCATTTGATGCTGCCATGTTGTCTGCCATTAACGAACTATTTTTAAAAACCGTTTCATATTTAATTGATATAAGAATCAGGATTTTTCATACGCAACTTTTTCTACTTCTAATTTTCTTTCAAAGACACAATACTCAGTCTCACATTCGATGCTGCCATGCTGACTGTCATTAACGAAGATGGTGCAATGAACATGAGGAATGTAAAACGGTAATTATCTGTAAACAGGGAGGAAAACTACATGGTAAATTGAATGTTTAACTGTGAAATATTCACCGCTGAACTGAGGGCAAATTTGAGTGAATGAATCGTGTGTCGATACCCCCTGCACCAACCGCATCAGAACACACGCATTGTTAAGTAAGTAATTTAGCAATAACAATTAGATAGGTAAAGTTAGCTACTAGTAACTGGCTACTAGTAACTGGCTACGAGAAGTAAGAAAAGCTAGCTACTAGTAACTGGCTTCGAGATGAAATCAAAGTTGGCTACTCGTGACTGGCTACTAGTAACGGGATTCGAGAAGTAAGAAAAACTAGCTACTAGTAACTGGCGAGATGAAATGAACTTGGCTTCTACATGTAGTTACTAGTTACTGTCCAAGTGAGAAAACATACCTAGGATTTCTATTTGTATTCTTAAGATGTACATTGCACTATATCATTATTTACCTATATTCCTCTCATACTTTCATCGTTAATTGGTGCGCTTTGTTTAAAATATCTCTATTTTAGACAATATTGTCCAGTTGACTCAAGTAGCTGTTCTTATAGATTAAAAATATCAACAAGTGTTATTATTTTAATACATAAAGAGAGATATATGAGTAATTGTGTCGTAATATTTTGTGGATGATCTGATACAATGTTGATATTAACAACCCTTGAAGATTTCTTCAATTTTTATGCACGGATACTTGAGTTGCATGGGAAAATTGTCTTTAAAATAGAGATACTAAGTAGTTGAAACGAAATGCACTGGTAGCTGACGAGATTAAGAGAGATTTCTGAGTAATTTTGTTGTTATATCATGCGGTTTACTTGATAGATTGTTTAAAATAATAACACTTGTTGATAATTTCAATCTATAAGTACAGCTACTTGAGTCAACTGGACAATATTGTCTAAAATAGAGATATTTTAAACAAAGTGCACCAATTAACGATGAAAGTAAGAGAGGAATATGGGTAAATAATGATATAGTGCAATGTACATCTTAAGAATACAAATAGAAATCCTAGGTATGTTTTCTCACTTGGACAGTAACTAGTAACTAGAAGCCAAGTTTACTCATCTCGTAGCAAGTTACTAGTAGCTAGCTTTTCTTACTTCTCGAAGCCAGTTACTAGTAGCCAACTTTTTTTTTAATCTTGTAGCCTGTCACTAGTAGCTAGCTTTTCTTACTTCTCGTAGCCAGTTACTAGTAGCCAATAACTAGTAGCTAACTTTACCTATTTATAACAATTTATAAATTTATTGAATAGTAGTTAAAACAGATTGCTATTTGAATAAAGAACGAAAGACCGTAATCTACCTATGAAAATTAAGCTATATACCTGGTACCGTATCGAGCAAAACGCCCCCGATATTTTTTTTTAATGTGTATAACTATACAGAGAATTGCATTATATTCATAATAGAAAGAAAAGAATTTAGATATATATAAAGCGTTCCAAACAGTTTGTCTGTATTCACACGTAAAATTTTTTCAGCACTCTCCTTAATTTAGTGCAAGCTTCCTACTTTTAATGGGTTTAAGTTCAAAGTTGTGTGACTTGGTCAGTCGATATATATCGAGTCTCAATAATGCAGTTGTTCGAATACAGTTGGCCTTTAGTTTGAGTTTTGGCTGTTTAGATTTTTAACCCAAAAGTTACGGTATTTGTTGTAATTGCAAAAACCTCTTCTTTAAGATATTCAGGATATTAATGTACTTTTACCCTAGCAAATATGAATGATGAATAAATCAATAAATGCTTTTATTTTCTTATTTTGCTATCACATTTAAAAACTGTGTACGGGTATTAGGGCACAGCAGCCCACAATTGTGTCCTCATTTGTATTGTGGCTATCCTGCTGAAAAAATGAAAGAGAATATTAAGATGATTATTTATTCTTACAATAAAAATTATTATTGAAAATTGTTTATCTTTTGTGTTATTTGCGCTCTTAAAATCTATTGATATTTAGACAAGATGTTACATGTAGTTGTTAAATGAGCCAGAAATATGCTGTGAAATGCAGCTGTTGCTTTTTAATTTCATACACTCTGACAGTTGTCTAGTATATATAATCGCAGAACTACTTCTGACATTTTTTCATTGACATTGTTATCATTCGATAAAGCTGATATTTTACCTAAACTGAAGTGAAATATGTTTATTCAAAACTTGTTTTATTGCAAAAGAAGAATATCCTTACATGAACAGCAATAATAAGCCCAGGGAGGTCTGCTAGCGGATATCTAAACAGTGGCGTAGTCCCTATACTTTTACCGTCTGTCATATTGTAAGGACGTCGAATAAGGACTTTCAGAACTCGGCTACAACATAATAATTTTAAGAGCATTGAAATTTAAAATTTAAATGTTTCTTCTTTCTCATCAGATTTTAAATTTGGTAAATTCCCCATGCTGAAAATTCAAATATATGCTGTTTGATTTAGTAGGGTTCTTTATTTTCAGAAACCAATTATGTTTTGTGTGCATGTCAGTTGTAGATGTATCACTGTGCAAAGTTCACTGTTCAAATAGTTTATTTTATTTTGACTTTTTAAATTCAACATTTGTTTAGGAATATTTTCTCACAGTTTATTTCGTACAACGTTACATATTCAACTAGTGATTGCCACTTTTCGGGCTCTATGTGCGATTTCAAAGAGACAGACTGTCATGTCTCAAGAATTGCTAATCTGTGAAAACAACATTATGCAATTATCTCATTTTCATATCCAAGACATCAAAGATTCAATGAGTTTATTTTATTATTTATATTTGTGAAAGTTTCACTCAGATTACTTAATGTATCACCTGTCATTTTATTCCCATTGTTCGAATTCTTATATATACGTTCGGAAATTATTGAAACAATTACTCTTACTTCCTTGGAAAAAAGACCCAATCATTGAAATTTCAACAAAAAACCTTCAATTATCGTGAAATTTTGAAGTTTCTGACATTATTTTATTCATTTCTGGCAAGCTTTTAAACTTGCCTACATCCATTGACCAGTATTTATGTACAAATGTTAATCGTCAGTCTTTAACACCAAGACCAGCCTCGGCCCAGAGTCCAAGTTCGAAGGCGAATACTGTACATATCCGTCTCGTAAGAAACATATCTGTCAATTCATGAGACTGTTGCTATCGTTGAGACTCGTCTAATAAGTTCAGAACACTTCATCAATTGGCTTTTCCTTCTCTGGAATCGCATTTTGCTGGACCTTAGGGAATACGGAATACCTATCCTTTGTATTTATCTTACGCCCCGCAGCGCACCTCAATTGTATACCTTGAACCCTCTACGTATACATTTTCTCACCCCTTTTGTATTGCACACGCCGGTGCAGTTCCGGAGGGATTTCCTTAGCACCGTAAAAATCTAGGCGGGCACAGATAAATTAACATCTTTACATAGGCAATGTATTTCACATAGTTTTTTTTTTGTAAATAGTTTTCATATGAAAAAATTAATACATACTCAACCCTTTTGTGTATTCCCTTGTAATAATTTCTCTCAAATGCAGAGCATCTGTTTGCAGATGTTTCAGGTGCAGGGTCATGTATTTGAAGACTTAATTCATCCATATTCATCGAATTAGGTATTTGAAGGTTGTAACGAAGAAAGAGCTCATTTTTCTTTAACACAAGTAAAACATAAGCGTTAAATGTTTTTTCTTGAAAAAAAAAAAAGAATATATCAACCATCGAATTTAGCAATTTGCTAAATTATTATATTTAGTTTGTAATTTTTTTTTCTTTTGGCACTTTTTTGTTTTAATCGCGTTGATGTGCATATCAATTTATTTATATTTATGGGTGTAGGTTTATCTCAGAATTATGATCAATGACTTTTTTTCCTATGGAGAAATGCCAACGATGAAATTGCTTTTTAATAATTCGTTATCTTAGAATTAATTTTGTACTTACAGATTCAAAAACTATCACCAATCCATAGACCTCTCGGATATGTTTTATCATTGTGCATATACCAACAGCCCCTTAATGGTCAATAATATATATATATATATATATATATATATATATATATATATATATATATATATATATATATATATATGAGGTTACAAATTAAAATTGTTTGCGTGTTTGTAAAATTTGAATTACACAAGACCTGTGCAGCCTATGGATCATTATGATATTGATATCTGTAAAATGCATTTGTTTTGCCAAATCATTAAAGTAAAACGTTCTGAAATAGAGTCATAATAAGTACAAATTAAGAAGTCAACATTACTTACTATCTGCATTAAGGGCATCTCCTGTCACTTCCGGAACAATTCCTGTACCTATACACACAAAGTCATGATAAAAGAAAATATAACAACAGAAAAATGATACATGTATTATATCAATGTTAAGAAAACACAATATACAGGATGAAGTTCTACCATTCAATCAACTAAATCCTCACTGAAAGGTCTGAAAATGTTACAGAATGGCATAACCATGTAAACATTATCAATGGGAAAATGACGACCACCTCCCTGCATGAAATCTTTCAAAAAGAACTATGAAACCTATAATTTTGGCGAAAAACTTAAAGATCTGGTCTACAAAATCATGAGTTCAGTTTTCCTTTCAGGTGTGTGGGAGTAAAGAAGATAATTATTAAACATTATAACATTATATGCATTAACACCTATACATCCATTTTGACAAATTCATAATTTGTCTACTCCAAAATAACCCAATTAAATGAATATATGAGACTCCTCGACAAGTTTGTGAATGGGTTATATTCTACTCAGGTGACCGTTAGGCCTATTGGCCTCTTGTTGTTTTTTGTTTTGTTTGGGGTTTTTTAAACATATTTCGAATTTCTTAAGAAACTTCAAGTTCCCGATTTTTCCTATAAAATGTTATTAAGTTAACAAATCATCCCATGGCCCAATCGGCATGCTATACTACATTTATGGAATTTTTAAATACCGTTGTTATTTAAAGAATAATACTTAACGTAGCTGACCGTTTAGAATATGTGTCTCTTGCCGGCTATTATACTTGTATTTTTGAAAAACATGAATCAATTTGAGGCAAGCTAAATGCATCAGAATAAACCAATCCCACTTTACAAAAGTGATGTCTCTTGGCCGCCATCTTTGGGCAACAACCCATAAAATTCTTACAGTAGCCATTGTAATTTATTGGTTTGTAACTGTCATTTGTCATCAGAATTTCTTTCCATTGTGTATTGTGATTGCCCCTGGATGGGCAAACCGGACATCACAGGAATAAATTGAATTCCAATATGTTTCATCACATGTACAGGATGTCCAAATATTTGGTTGCCAAAAGAGGGGAAAGTTGGGTTTTTATCTTAATCCTGAAATTGTCCATCGCGTTTCTCAGAGGCGGCCAGATGAAATTAGACAAAACTCTAGGATATTTTAGGTTGGTATTTCTCTTTTCATTTTATTTTTACGCTTGGGACCAACCACTCTTTTGTAAATGGTTATACAATGTAACTGGAAATCGGACAGAGATTATTCAAAATCATATTATTGACTGGCACAGATAATAGATTGGGTTTATTATATCTTACCTCCCCCCCCCCCCCCCCCCGGAACTGGAAATAAGCATGGACATTTATCTCAAAAACGCTTAGGATCCTGACCCCTTAACCAAATATATTCTTGTTTCTTCTGTGTCAGAGGACATCAGATGGTATGACAGTATCATAGGCCCCGGGGGTGTTCCCAACCCTCTTCGAACAGAAAGTGTCCAAATATCTTGAAAACTGTTGAGATCCCCAACTCTTAACCATATATATTCTTGTTTCCTGTGTTTAGCGGCATCAAATGGTAGATAGGTCATTTGCCACCTAGGGTCGTCATAACCCCCCCCCCCCCCCCAAAAAAAAAAAAAAACCAAAACGAAAAACAAAAAAAACTGGAAGTACCAAAATTTATTGAAAATGGTCGAGATCTGCACCCCTAAATCATATATATTCTTGTTACTTGTGACAAGGGGGCATCGTGTTCACCGTGTGACTGTGTCATAGTCCCCGAATGTGTTCCTGGGCCCCCGAACAGGAAGTACTCAAATATCTTGAAAACGCTTTAGATTTGCACCCCGTAACCATATGTTTCCTTGTTTATTATGACAAGTGGCATCAAAAGGTATGTATGTCATAGGGCCCGAGGGTGGTCCTGAGCCCCCTCGAACAGAAAGTTCCCAAATATCTTGAAAACGGTTGAGATCCGCACCCCAAAACCAAATAAAATCTTGTTCCTTGCGTTAAGAGGCATCAAATATTAAGTAAGGCATAGACTCTGCTGGTTTCCTTGACCCCCTCGAACAGGAAGTACCCAATTATCTTGACATCGGTTGAGATCCCCACCCACCACCAATAAGCCATATGTATCCTTGTTTTTGGGTCATGTAGGTTCACCTGATATATTTTCAGTGACCCCTGGGTACATGTAACATCATGAATCCAGAAATAGAAATAATCAGTTTTTAGATATTTTTGTCTGTAAAGTTTGACCCATGTGGGTCATCCCTACAACGATGGTCATGTTTGTTTTGGGAGATTTTATTATCGCCCCGATCATAATTACATCTTGTATTAAAGTGAAATGATAATGCACAAACCCTTAATAAGTTGTAATTACATATACCTTATTATTCTTATTTCCAATATATAATTACACATTTATTTAAACAAAACATTGCAAAATAGATTCTAAAACTCAACTGCTTAGCATGGCATGCAAAAATCAATGTTTTCTGTATGTCTTGAATGAATAACTTATGTTTTATAATATTTAGCCTAAAATCATTTCACGGTTTACTCATAAAAAGCTAAATCTCTGAGAATTGTACCCATGTTTTGTTCAAATTCAGATTTCTGTCATTCAAAATACGCCAATATAGTCAATTTTTAAAAATTGACTAACAACATATGTAAAGGCTATTTGTTTATTTAACCGAGAAGTATCACAGAGTCTGATCATTTTACATTAAATTTGTTTAATTTTAAAGGGACATGGTCACGATTTTGGTCAAAAATTATTTTCCCAAATTGAATGTAATGCTTCAGTAAGGCATGTTTAATAGGCAACCAAAATTTAAGTATTATTTGTTGAGTTAAAAGCAATTACTTTTTTTCACTAGTAACTTTCAATCATTCAAAAAAAACACTCATTGATATCTAAGACTTAGATACCCTTTCTTTATAAACGTCATGCATTTATTCAATTATAATCTTTATCTGATGATAAAAAATAAAAAAAAAAAAAAGCAAATCACAACTAATTTTTTTTTTTAAATATAATGCCAAATGCTCAATGAACCAAATCGTGACTATTGAAACACATATTTTATCTACAGAATGAGAAATAAAAGCTCTTAGTTTACTGTTCAAATACTGTAAATTTTAAATGCAGGTATATGCTTTGAAAAAAAAATGTAATATTATTAAAAATATATCATTAAAATCTGTAGACAAAACAAATAAATACACAGAAAGATGGGGTCATTCCTCTGAGTTATGACCCATGCATTTTATTTTCAAAATTGTTGCACATGCAATTTCAGCCCGATTAGAATTCTTTGCCAGTATTTTTAATCTAGCAAAATAATTTCATCGAATATTGTTTTCAGTTATGCAGAATGAACAGATTGAAATGTAGAAATTACAAAAAAAAAAAATGTATGGATCGGCATAAAGTTATAGTGACCTTTTTGCACTTAAAATAGACATTTTCTTTCACAGTTACAATTTGCATTAAATATATATTTGCATTGTATAATGTTGAAAGTCTATCACTCTCAAAATTTAATTTAAATTTAAACATGTCACACCTATTAACCTATATGTTTCAAACCCATCAAATGTTAAAAATACGAGTAACGAGTAGAGTAGAATAAAAAGAAAAGTGTATTGAAATTCATAAAATTGCTTGTTTCTGTCTCATTTTCGTCTAAAAAAAAACTTTCGGAAAGTACCTTTTCCCAAAACTTATTTGTTAATTGATTTCTGATGGGTAATTATGAAATGATTTCTCTGCGATTTTTAAACAAATAAACTCATATTAATCATTTTAAATGTAATGATCATGCGCATAATGAAATTATATCATGACCAGTGAGATACATTTAAAGAACAACAAGAGAAATATTGCAATTAAGTAAAAAAAAGCTCTTATTTTCTTACCCACGAAGACAAAGAATCCGACGAGAAATAAAGAGTTCATCATTAATATATTTTTCAGAACAAATTCTGTTGTCAATTTGAATGGAACTGTAGAGACCGTATTTAGTCGATGTCATTATGTCATTTATCATGTACCTATTTTTCCCATGGACATGCTGCGCCTATTCTAAGCGGTTGTTTGAATGTTTTAAAGTCACGTTTGGGCGTCATCTTGCTCATTGTATGTTCTATTATAAAGTATCTTATGTATAATGTTTTTGCATCGTGAAATAAAGAAATAAATGATGTGTAATTACAAACTGATATGCAACATTTTGTCAGAAAAAACCCCAAATCAACTTAGATTTGCTGATGTAATTTATGCACCAGCTTAACGTTTTTGAGCATTTTTATGTTTAAATGATTTGCAAATAGTTTACAGTATATAATTTTCAGATCTGCAGATAAATTTTAAAGTCACAATTTGAAAATTAAAATAAATATTGGGATAACATCACAGAATTAAAGAATTGAAATTTGCCTGATGTACACATGCAACTAAACATTGCCATCAGAGAGCTTGCTGAGCTTGAAAAATAAATAAATTTGCTGGGTTAACTGAGGTTATTCAAGGTGAACCCAGGTACATAAAAATCATAAGTGATCAACAATTAAAATTTCAGCAAAGGCCCATGCTCATTCCAATTCGGCGATACTTTCAAGTCCCCGTCCTCTAAAAATGAGTGCAAGCCTTCAGTTGTTGTAACCTATAACGATATAGACCGTTGCCTAAATATATAGTTAAGGTGAACAGCATCCCTGTTCAAATCAGGTTCTTCAATGTCAAGCTCATAGTATCTTATGTTCTTAACCCTATTTTTGTATAACACGTGACTATTGATACGTACTCTAACCTTTTTGTTGGGCCTAATGGTCAATTTCATTTCCCCAGTGAAGCCGCGGTCGGATCTGTTACCACACGAATATCGTATTGCACAAAAGCACAGCAAGCTTATCGACATGTAATATGATCTTTACAGTGGATCTTAATGCTTTGGCCGTTGTCTATACCTCCGCAGTGGATGATGTAAGGTATCCGTCCTTATATTTCAAAAGGGGCCTCATCTTGTGGATTAACTGATGTAATTTTATTTCCCCTATTTCCTGCTACAAAACTGAAGCATTGTGTCTTTGAATCTGGATGTTACATCCAATGTGGGAATTTTTAACATGAAAAAGCATGTTTTATGATAAATGAACGCAAAATCCATATTCTTCTATATTCTACAAAAACGTTTTAGGTTGAGACATAGCATTGCTACAGTAGGTTTACAAAGTAAGGTAAGCTAAATTAACTACAGAAAGATGGGTTTGCAGATGAATATGTACCTATAAAGACAATTTGAGCTCCGTCTACCAAACGGGTATATTAAGACTTCTGAATTTTTAGCGATGTGTAAAAACTCACTTGTCTGTACTTCATAAGATTATGACGTCATAAATTAAAAGTTTGTCGTAGTATTTTTCGTTGGTTCAAATAATAATTATGATATTAAGCTTACCTGAGCACCGTCCATGCAAGTTAGGTGAAGTTAGGATCAGTAAGAAGTAAGAAGGGTACCTGCTCCAAAAACTTTAACCAGCTCTAAAAACCTAAACCTCCTCCAACATCCGAAATCTATGGCTCAGAATCAGCATTCAAGCCAGTCTGGTTCATTAATATCATAAGACGCACCAGCTATGCAAGTTTGGTGAAGTTATGACCAGTAGTAACTTAGAAATTGCCATCAAAGGGCACCTTCACCAAAAAGCTTAACTTGCTCTTAAAACCTTAATCTCCTTCAGCATCTGAAGCTCATGGCCCAGATTCAGCATCCAAGTCTTTCAACTCCATAAGTAGGACCAGATGCATCATCCATGCAAGTTTGGTGAAGTTAGGACAAGCAATAACTTAGATACAGGACCTGCAATAAAAACGTTTACTAGGTCCGGACGACAGCGCCGACGCCGTTATATAGCATAAGCTCGGCCCCCGACTTCGCCTCGGTGAGCTAAAAACGTCAGTTAGCATTCGACCTAGCGGATGTATCGACCATAGAACTTAAGAGATGAAGACTGCAATCGAGTCTTCCAACTGATAATCTAGTTTTATTAATTTGTTTGTCAGTAGCTTGCCTCGATCTAGAAATTGTTTATACGTAGAGCATGCCCTTGCGTATCGAATCAACTGAGAGACAAAAACTCCATATGCAGGTGATGTAGGTATATTGCTTCAGAAGTATGGAAATTTCAGACATCACGTTTATCATCAACTTTTGTTTTAGGTTACCATTAATTATTGTCTTATTGTAGTAAAATAACTCAATATGAAACAAATGACTCAGACTCTTTGGTGTCTTTTATTATGTTATAAAGTTTACTGGGATATATCGAGTCGAAGTAAGAATGGAATAGCAGTTGTTAATTGACCATACGTCGTCGACATCCCTAAATGTCGAGTTGAAGGCTACAACGAGTTATTTATTTTTTAAGTAAAAATCTTTGAATATAAATATAGAAATGGGTCTGCTAACAATGGAGCATAATTGGTACTTATGGGAATTCCAACAGATTCTTGGAAAATTTGATTTCAAAAAGAGAGGGAGAAAAGATTGTCTAAGATTTAATATATTTTTACTATATGGTCACATTGGCCACGTCCTCCGACATGAAGCTGTGACCCAGGGACAAGGAATATCACAAGTTTGGTAAGGGATTAATAAACATTATAACCATGCATGCATTCGTTTTCCCCACATGTGTTGGAGTAGTATTAGAAGCAGATTGTGGAAAAATTGGCTTTTTTTCATGTTTGGCCCCACCCGGGGGAGATAGAGCCATGAATTTGACAATTAAAATTCCTCTTACCAAAGAGATAATTCACACCGAAAATGACGACAATCGGCTACGTATTTTTCAAGTGGAAGTTCAAAAATTAATGTAAAATTGTTAAAGGACGAAGACCAAATGCAACAAAGCCCATTCTTTTCGGGATCCGAACCTTACCAAAAAAGTAGTAACTAATAAATTAAGGAGTGAGGAGTAAGTATGCTGCATATATACACAAAAATAAAAATATAGAATTGAAGTTCATGTAATATATATTAGTTATACAAAAGTTTCAATATGGTGTTGTTCTTGATGAGTAAAACGGTGAACTACATAAATTTATGAAAAAAAAATTTTCGTAAAATTTTACAAGATACAAATCATTTTTTTATAAATCAATACCACAGGTAACACTTACAAGATTTGTCCAAAAGAGAAAAAACAACCCCAACCCGAGAATAAAAAGAGGAAAGGGGTTTTAATTAAATTTTACTCATCAAATCGTGTCTCTCTGTTATATTTTGAAAGTCAGTCTCGGGTTAGTCTCCGTAAGCATACATGCATGTATAGTCAGTGGACATCCCGGAAAAATATCGAGATCGGTTCAGATTTTAAGAAAATAAAACGCTGTTTTGACCATGATGACGTCGATTTTATGAGTCTCAGGAAATCCAAAATATTAGGTACATGTAATGTATGTATTTTTTCTCCCTTATTTTAGACTGTTAATTAAAACCGACGCTCACAGTTCTTTTATGAACAAATTTGATCATACAAAGCCTAAGTAAAGGAAGCATTTCATTTTAGGAGACGCATTGGTCGTTTTCATCAGTGTTCATATGTCAGAAAACAAATTGCTTGAATGTACTTATATCAGAACTAATTGTATTAAGTGTTTGGATTGACCAACCAGTTTATTTTCATTATCTCACTAGAAATTTGTGATCTTCATAATTTCAGGTTGATCCAGATGTCTGCATACCAAGAAATGGACACTCTTTTCAGATGAGAAATAGTAAATACATATAATTTTAAGATTTAATATACTCTACCTTATCTGTCGTTGGTCAGTGTTGTCATCCAACTGTCAACAATGCTGCCAGAAAGACAAGCCAAGGTAGAACAGCTGATCCGAATCATGGACCACGAGGGGCCTGGAGGGGCGTATGAACAAGAGTACTGTATTTGTCGCTCCAAGGACAGCACCCGATTCATGATGTAAGTGGTACACGGTTTTGATTTTGCCTCAAAATAAGCATTTTTAACATGTAACTTGTATATATTACATAAACAGCTACCTCTACCAGCTGTGATTTATCAATTAATTTGTGTACATTTTTGGGGGGAGGGGGGGTTGCATGTTGCAATTTTTTTTTTTTTTTAAATCACTTCTGTGAAATTATTTTTTTTCTGAAGTTAGTATTTTGCTTTATCTAAAGCAGTTTCCAAGGTATTCTGAATAAATTTGCTGCTAAGCATATGATTTAAATTCATGGTAATATAATAGTGACAATACAAGATTCTGTATCACACAACATTGTCTGTGGTTGGTAAATGTATGGAGGTTTTATTTTTTATCTTTCCTCTCCAACAGTGGTTGTGACAATTGTGAGGAATGGTACCATGGTGACTGTATTGGAGTGACCCAGAAAGATGCTGAGCAGATCAAGCATTTCTACTGTGCATCTTGCCGAGGTTAGATCTGTGTAGCTTTAATTTTGGTTTATTCTATAAAGCAAAATTTTGATAAAAATATGATGAATGGTTTGAAAAATGATATAACATAATATCAAAGGTTGAAAATATTTTGCAGACACTTTCATAATTTAAGCAATGATTTTGAATTAGGCAGATCAGTATTAATAGTGTATTAGAGGAAACAAATACTAACAACATGTATGATGTTCCATAAACTTGACATTCTTTATGAGAATTTTGTTCATGTTTGTTACACTTTCAGAACAAGACCAAAGCCTGGAAATCAAATACAAACACAAGAAAAGTTCATCCAAAGAGAAGCACTCTTCCCACAAACATTCAAGTGACAGAGAATTCCGAAGCCGAGATGTAAATGTTCATTTTGGTTTCGCTGATTATCATTGTCTGTCTGCAATGCAGACTAGTTAATGGGAACGTTTTTAATGTGTTTCAGCAAATAATTAAATAAAGTAACTGAAAATATTATAAATGAGTTTAAAGATTTTCAGAAAATTTTCTGTTTGATTTTCTCTGATTACGTTCATTCTGAAGGATTCTAGCAACAGTAAAAAAATTTCTATTATTACGTTATTATTTATTCTGAAGGATTCTAGCAATAAAAAGAAATCATCGAGGCGATGCGGTGAGTGTACAGCTTGTCACAGGACAGAGGATTGTGCAAGATGCGACTATTGCAAAGTAAGCTTCTTTTTTTTTTTAATTTCATTAATACCATCACTCAGGAATTTTACATAAAAAATAAGATATGATATAATTCATAATAAATAATGGTTATGGCAATTTTCAGAATTGTGTCCCCTTGAACCAGTGAAAATATGTCAGTTTTAAGAAAAATTCTAATATTGATTTAATTTGAATACAAACTCTGAATTTACTCATGTGACTCAGTTTTCTTTGATTTCATGGGTGCCCCTCACCCATGAGTTAACCTCCCAAACAAATTATGAAAACACAGTATTAATTTACTGGCATTATATATTAAAAAATATCCACAAAATTTTATCTCCCCCAACTCCCTTAAAAAATTGACAATCCACAAAATTTCAAATGATTGCACAGTATAGTTCAAAACTATTAGTGATGAACATTAATTTATTGCTGCATGTATGGTGTCATAGTAATATACACATATTTACAGTTCCGGTCAGACCCAACCTAACAGCAGAGTTTACTTTCTGGGTTTACTTTTTGAAAATTTGGGTCCACTTGGGGTTTACTTTGGGTTTACTCGAGAATTGCTTTTGAAGTCAACTATACGCACTGAAGTGTGAAGCAGACCTGTATTTTATCTTATCATCCTACTGCCTGTGATTCCTGCCCCTTGTATATTTCGAATACACATGTAGCGTCTGCTTTTAGAGTATACTTCTGATACTTCTGATATTCCGAATACACATGTAGCGTCTGCTTTTAGGGTTTACTCTCTGTGTCCACTCTGGGTTTACTTGGGGTTTACTCTGGGTCAACTCTAGTAAACACAGAAAGTAAACCTAGGGTTTAGTTGGGGTTTCCTTCTGTTAGGTTGGGTCTGATCAGTACTGTATTTCAAATGTGTTGTGCATGCATATCAAACACTCATGTTGAAAGAGTTTTCCCCCTTGGATTGCTTAATGCATATTTTTTTTTTTACTCTGACAGGATATGAAGAAATTTGGTGGACCAAACAAAATCAGACAGAAGTGTAGGCTCAGACAATGTCTTAATTTTGTAAGTGAATAATTTATCCAGAATCTATAATCTTTATAATTTATAAAATTATCATAAATCTATGTGGGGGGGGGGGGGGGGGGTTTCAGCATTTTTTAAATTACATGTAAATACATGCAAGTAAAGTGTGTAATGTGCGATATTCTTGTTAGTCAATTTTTTTTTTTGGATATTTCACTAGACTCTTTCTGGCACAAAATACCCATTAACTATGTTGATTTCTGGACTTTTTATATTTTGAAATGTAAAGTGATTATAAAAAAAAAGTGATTATGAAAAAAGCAACATTAAAAACAGTGTGAAAAAGGAATAAATGGAACATGTATAACTGGATGATGGAAGAAAACCAATGTTTTCTTTATAACAGATGTTAAGTATATATTACTGAATATAAATTATTATAGAAGTATATATAAATAAAGAAACTATACTTTCAATGAAATGTTTCTTTTTTATGTTAGTATTTAAGATTGTCCTTATTATTATTAATTATTTTCAGGGATTGAACATGACAAGCAAACGAACAGAAAAACAAGAATGTGTTCTGACCACAGAGACAGAGTCTATCAGAACAGAATACTACAGGTGAGGCTTGGAGTCACGCTGCTGCGTCACAGAAAAATGTATTACTGTAGACAGAGTTATTTTCGCCCTGTGTTATATTTGCCCTTTCCACACCTGTAAATAGTTTTTGCCCCATCTTAAATTTGCCCAGACACAGAAATAGATACCTCTGTCTCGTTACAATTCACCAGTCTTAAATTTGCCCACTAACAACAAGGTTGAAAGGGGTGAAAATAAAACTGGGGTGAATATTTCCGTCTATACAGTACTCATTATCCAGTACGGTATTATTTTTCATTATACATACTTCAATACATTTTTCATTTGTCACCAAAATTTACAAATGAAAAATCAAGATTTTAAATATGTGAAAGGAGGCTACAGATTTCTGAAATTTGGTATAGAAAGTCCTACAATGTTTCTTCATAAAAATAGTTAGGTCTTGATCTTACTATACTATCATACTAAAAATGTATGTGTTGACTAATATTTCATTCATTGATGAATACATATTAACTATTCCACCTCTATTTATAACAGCCCATTAATAAAACAATTTTTACCTCATTACGGCCATCAGTTTATAAATTCATCATTTTATACTTTCTGATTCACTGTTCCTTTAGTCCGTTGAGTCTGCAAACTCACCATTTTATGCACTCATAAAAATACACTGCTCCATTCAATGGTTCAACTTCATCATTTTAAACATTGCTTCTACCGATACTTATGTTTATGTACAGGTACTCTAGATGTAGCTCAGCTATCTGGCATTCACATTTTATTAACCATTGTATCAATTTATAAAACAATTCCCACAAATTCCATTCATAGCTGCTTTTTCACCACTTCTTCTCTTTATCATCATTTGTTTAGAAACAGACTTAAGGGTCCTCAACATTTTTAGGAAAAGTTTCTTGTAGACTTCTATATTCTATATGGAGGTAATATTCTAAAGAGGTAAGGAATTCTAGCATGTATTGAACTTTAAAAAAAAAAATTATATACCGTATTCTTAAAATCTCAAGTCCCTGCGGTATTGAACGAGAGACCTGCAGTTCAGTAGACCAACACTATATCCATATACAGAGAAAGACAGAAATTTGGCCTTATAAACATTTTGCAGTGGGTTGAAATTGCCATGTTCTGAACTACTGTGGTAAAAAGTAAGAGTCACTGGGTGTCGAGGACCCTTAAGGTGCAACCTTTAGTATTTTACACATCATGACGATTCTCATTGTTGAGATACGTACTTCCTGTGTCATATACATGTACACTGTATACCAGTATCTCAACATCATGGGTAATATGTTAATCTTTGTATACTGTAGTATTTTAGTTATTTTTTTTTATCCACATTGTAGAGTCATTAGTTGGTTAGTAGACATTTTAAAATATTCTTTACAGCTTTCAAATATTGTTTTCAATTTGCTGAAATGTGCATGCTGCGTACAATTTTTTCACACTTTATTTACTTGCAGTTAATCTTTAACATGTTTAATATTATTTTGCAATTTTTCATATCCCAATGTATTTGTACATGTAGCTGTATACATGTAATTTTGTGTTTTGATTTACATGTACTTTGCTGTACTCAAACATTGGAAAGTATTGTGCGTTGCTTTCGATCATTTAATGCATTTTATTTTCATTTTATTTTTGATATGAAGTTATAAAGGAAGGGATTATATACATGCAAATAGACAACACAATGTATTCTTTTTTTATGCAGTAAAATGGGAGAAACAGGCTCTCAAATCACACACAATTTACATATAACTGTGGGCTTTTTATTGTAACAGTTGCAAAAGGTGATTGAATTTGCATGATTGTTTTCTTTGTTGAGGTAGAATATTTTTGTTTTCTTTTTACTTCAATTTATTTGAATAAAACATGTACCTGTAAGGAAGTTTCCAGCATTTTTTTTTCGAATACTCAAAGATTTTTTTTTTTTTTTTAAAAGAGAGAGAGAGAGAGAGAGAGAGAGAGAGAACTTGAATTCTATTACAACTCTTATAAAAAAACTAATGTGTATCTCATATAAAATTAAGGCTAGAATTGTATTTTTGATTAAACCTTCATGTACTAATATATTTATTGATACATAAATTGATCTGGCATATTTTACAAGATAATATACATGTACAAGTATGGTGTTGACTTTTTTTTCCACAGTGGACCACATGATGACGATGATTTTATGGATGTGGATGATGACCCAGATTATAGCTCAGAAAACATTGAGAAATCTCCTAAGGTAATTAAATCCCATACATGTATACAACTTTATCCTCATGAATGATACTGCCTGTGTAAAGGTGATTAACTTCAGACTCTTGTGTGGGGTAACTGGATGGAAAGTACACTAATATTATAACCATAGACAGGAGATCTCTTTTTTACCTTCAAATTTTACTGCTTTGTGTATTAAAAATTTGTCTTTTGGAGTTTAGAATGGCCAAATAAGCACCAATTTCTAATCTTAGTAAATACTTATGTACAATGCATGTAAATTTGCTCACTTGAAAAAAAAACAACCAAATTTTAATGAAATTTTTTGTCATTTGAGTTCTGGAAATGGAAAAGTGTTTATATTCTTCTTCAGGGAAAGAGAGGAAGAAAGAAGAGCATGTCAGAGAGTGGTTCTGCTAAGAAGAAGTATAAGAAACGGGGACGCAAGCACTCACCAGAAAAGAAAACAAAGGTAGGATTACAGAGGAAATTCTTCTGAATAAAATGTCTTTAAATATCCTTAGACAAAATTGGCAAATGTTTAACATATAATAAACGTACCACTTTTATCAAGAGGGACGGGCAATTTTAGATAATTTTTGTGTTTAAAAGTCGTAGTGTTGAATTTTGATACTGTTTATTAACAGCAATACATATACAGATACATTGTATTTGATTGTTTTTATGTTATGTTATTGAATGTGTTCTTGACATTTTGAAGAAAGCCAAAGAAAATGCTTCAGAATTAAAGAGAAAGAGGTCAGAAATAGAAGAAGTCAGGCAGAGTGAAATAGATGAGCCCCGGCAGTGTTTCGGACCAGGATGTATCGAGCCTGCTCGATCGAATTCCAAATACTGTTCCGATGAGTGTGGTCTCAAACTAGCAAAAAGGTACAATAAAAACATGTAGCATATTTTTAGTCAGATTTGTAATTTATAACTATGTGTCTGTTATCTAAAAAATTTCTACTGCTTAAGGATTATATTAATGTATGGGTCTTTTGTCCATAAACATTTTTTTTGTTATAAAATTCTATCACCAACTTGGCAAAAGAAAATGTAAAAATTAATTTGAAAATGTTCAAAATAAGAATTCTTGTGATGTACATGTACTAGTATTAAATTACGCGTGTTATTTTTTCCAGTCGGATATATGAACTCCTACCCCCAAAGATACAGCAATGGCAGAGCAGTCCGTGCGTGACGGAGGAGAACAACAACAAGATGCTGGAGAAAATACGGCGCGAACAGCTGGAGTGTCGGCAGAAACTGGCGCAGCTGGATCTCAAACATCAGGAACTGGACGGAGTCATCGAACGAGCCAAGAACGTCTCCATCGCCCCGGAACAAGACGTAAGGCAGCATGGAGGAATTTGATAAATTTAAAATTTACGTTTAAGTTTTAGAGTTTGTGTAAGTATGGGTAATATTTCAAAAATAAAATCAGTATGAAATAATTTGATTCATTGTTTTTAAGCTTACACTTTCAGAAAATGTGTAAGAGTAATGTTTGCAGTAACTCAAAGTATAGTGTCAAAGTGTAGAAAATACATATTCATGTATATTATTGTTTTTCACAAAAAAATGAACTTCCAATCTGTTTATGTGGGGATATACTGTAAACAAACTGAATGTGTACAATGTTTAGTGAAAACTGATTTTTTAACAAATTAGTGTGGGATTTGAATTAGCATATTTCTGAATGTACCGATTCTTATACTTAAATGACTGTATGGTATTTTGTTTGGTACTTGATTAAGTGGCATCTACTCTTTGCAAAAAGCATATTATAGAAATTCATTGGATTTTCAGTATTCCAATTGAAGACTTCTAATTATAAAGTTTTATAATTCTGAACTTCTGCTATCATTTCATATCATAGAAATGAAAGGAATAATTGGTATCTGATTTAACAAGTTTTTTTCTTTCTTTTATCAGGAAAAAGACAATGAAGATGATTTGGAGTTGAGTTTGTACTGTGTTACGTGTGGAGCCGAGTTAAATCAGAAAGGAGCACTACGCCACATGGAGAAATGCTTCTCCAAGGTCTGTATATATACATGCGTCACACAGAAATACATGAAGTTTTAGTAATTTCGTAATAACACAGTAATATTACACTCCATATGTACTTTCTCCTCATCTACATGTTCACAAGTGCATGTCACACTTTATTGTTATTTGCATGTACTGTAGATTCCTTATTTTACGCGTGTACTTAATTCCGCGATTCAACCATTTTCCGTCAAATTCGAGAATATAAAATCACGAACGTCAATTTTTTTTTATCATAGTTTAATGTAGTTTTCATCTGTCCAAAAATTAAAAGCGAGATTTTAAAATTCATGAGCTGTGCTTCTCACGATTTTATGCGGATATTAATTCTTCGCATTTAATTAGATTTTGGAATCTACAGTATATGAACTTGCTCCTCATCTTTAGACCGGCAATCATTTATGTGTACATGTATTTCTTTAAATGGTGTCAGTATTAATATACTCCTGATATGGTAGAGGTGCAATACCAAAAAGATTTGTCCATCATGTACATTTACAAGCAATTACAAGTATGTCCTGATTTATCTGCTATTACATGTACCTGTATTTTAGCTTTCCCATTTTTAAATTTTATTGACGTCATCATATCATGGAATGGTATAGCTTTATGTTCCATTACAGAAACTGATTTTAAGCATGCTTATGTCACAGGGTCGTTAAATAATAATGATCAAAGACTTGGATTCGTACTTTGCTTTTATATTATATATGCAAAGAAACCTAGAAAACACAGAAAACACATTCACGACACAACACACACACGTTGACGAAAGACAATTAAATGTACTACATATTAAATTAAATTACAAACACAATGGTTTTCCCAATTATAATACCGGTGATTTACCGACAATATCACTGAATATGATGTTACAATAATATGTTTAACAGTGATCTTACCAGGTATCCAGGACTTTAAATAATAAATAAATAACTGGATCTTTGAAGATCAGGAATAGAATATAACAGTAAATGATACTAGCGCCGTAAAGGGTAGAATCTGTGGGTACTGGATTTGGCGGGACTTGCGCTTATATAGTGAGCGAAGTAAGTAAAACATGCATATTAATGAGCTAAAAGTCGTCATTGGTCAATAAGACATATATACATGTATCTGGTCACCAAATCCTAAAAATGGAAAAACCATGTGACTTATCACAACATTCACACATGCACTCATTCATACATACAGCAATGCGTTCTATCAGCAATGCGCGCTGATGAACATTAAATAAATAAATTAATATGAACTGTGACACTTAGACCCAAAATTATACTTGGAAACTTCAAAAATATGTAATTTTCATTTAATTAATGAATTGAAAATAATGGAATGTTCTGGATCCCAAAATATTGAGTAAAGGAGCACACAAAATTGAATACCTTTGACAGTTTTAAACGTTTATACACTATTCAGGTTATTTATTGTCTTATTGTGATATATTTACAGTTTGAAGCCCAGACTTCGTTCGGTTCAATCTACAAGACGAGAATCGAGGGCAACTCCATGTTTTGTGACTATTACAACGCGCAACAGAAGGTTTACTGTAAACGACTGAAGGTCCTGTGTCCAGAGCACACAAAAGAACCGAAGGTATATGTATTTTGCTGGATAGATTCATAGACAAAATTTGATACTGGAACAAAATTTACCTTGTGCATGCACAAAGTTGTAGTACAGTGTTGGTGCCTGACAATATATAGGTACATGTACATGAAGAGATTTATACTGCTTAAATTTGAATGCAATGGCATTAATTGTTGAGTTCTTGAAATAAAGGCAATGTGAGTTTTTAAATCATGATTTTCTTGCTGTTGCTAGCATATGTAATAGTTCTGTTTATAACTATTAAGCTTTCATCAGCAATGTTAGACCACTATTAAAAAGCATTACCATCCAATACATTGATTTTTATTCTAATACATGTAATGCTAGCTCTGTATTTTGACTTGACCCCCGTGTCGTTTGTTCTAGGTGGGACCAGAGGAAGTGTGTGGTTGCCCGCTTGTTATACAGGTGTTTCAAGAAACAGGAGAGATTTGCAGGATCCCTAAGAAGAAGTGTAACAAACATTACTGCTGGGAGAAGTTACGGAGGGCCGAGATAGATCTGGAGCGGGTTAGACAGGTACTGTTTGTGGATGACAACTTTTTGCCCAAAGATTGACTGATTTGGATTAACTCTCTACTTTATGAACTTTATAATATGTAGATATTGAAGGAGAAGACAATCTTGTGTGTTGCTTATACTGACTTATATTGAAAAATTTACATACTGATTACATGGAGGTGCAAGGTCATTGAGTTCAAGGTCAACTTAATTTAAAAAACTGTGGTCTCTATTGAAGGGACCTGGACACAATTTGAGATGAAAATTTTGTTTTCATTTTTTTTTTTTAAATTGTTTCCTTGTTTATTTTGAACGATTCACTAAAATTTGAATGAGGAAAGAAGTTGTTATGTAAACAAAGCTTGAGTCTTATATTTGTTTACAAATAATGTAAAGTTAAGAAATTACCATTTCTTTGACAAAATACCTTAAACAATACTAAAGCAAACAAGAATAGTGATTGAACATGTTCAATGTGTTTATAAATAATTTTATCAACAAAAAGCAACTTTAGATTGAAACTTAAACCAACACAACACAGATGTCAACAACAACAGGACTTGATTTCTTTGATCTTGATTGTAAAACAAAAGCTCTCTTCCTCTTTAACAGTGGCTGAAGCTGGACGACCTATTTGAGCAGGAGAGAAACATCCGAGTGTCCATGGCCAATCGCGTAGGGGTACTGGGGCTGATGCTCCATCAGACGGTGGATCACGATCCAATGAATCCGATCCGCCCTCCAACCATGGAATAACATCCAATCCACATTAATCCAACAGCGGATAAGGGCATTGCATCCAGTCCATTAACTCTCGTTATGATGTGTTCACCTTTTACTTAATAATATTGACTCAAAATATATATTATATATATGTTTTTTCATTCATTCATGAAGGTCTCAATTTTTAAATCAATGAACATGTACTATAATGAAAATACATGTGTATTTTTTGCTTGGCATATGTTTTTTTTTCATTAAAATTATTGATATTGAATAGAAAAGTTGTCATCTTTTTTTTTTCTAAATTAATCGTGCATAACCTGATATATATCCTCATTCACTATTGAAATACATGTAAATGATCCATGTTATTAGGTCCATGGTGGGCATCAACTCAATAATAGGTGCGCCAGTCATCTTATTCATAGAGATACAGGTTACTGTGAAATCATTAGATTTCATGGTGCCTAATTTTTTGTGGAATTTGGGGGCTGCCTCTCATCCAAGAATTAATAAAAAAGGTAATAAGTAACATTTCCTTTTGTAGAGAAAAGAGAATATACGAAATAACGCCCCCACCAACCTATAAAATTAAAGTTATCCACAAAAACTGCCATGAAATTTAATGATTCCACAGTATATGTACTAAAAACTTTCTTGTGGGTTTGAAATACAAAATCAGCAGAATTTCCTTATAGAATTTTGACTTGGTTTGGGTATTTGTTGATCAAAGTGAATTTAAATAGAAATGTGAGAATAAACAAGGCAAGAATATTTACATGAATTTATTCTATTAATAAATGATAAACTTATTTAACACTCGAGAAGTTGTTCGACCAAGATACTGTCTTAATTCCTTGGGTGTCACCCAGGCATAATCCAATACACTATTATCCTCATCTGGAATCACTGGACCACCTCTGTATTCGGCCTTATAGATGAAGATCTGGAAAAGAAAACATTCCTGTCAAAATTTGCTAAAATTATACCAATCTATATACATGTACCCAGTACCTAGCATATTAATCTAGGAATATGGATGGAATCATTCTTTGAGTATTATGATGTGATCAAACACGGTCGGGAGTGATCAAATTAAATAAAACCCAAAGGACTTTGTGATACATGTAGATTTGATCAGGCCAGACTGTATTTGATCACCTAATATAATTCAAAGAATGATTCCCTATTACTTATATTTAATATATAATTTTCAGCAATTGAACAAATAAATATTTGAAATAATGATTTTTAAAATGTATTGAACTATACATTACAAAAATTGATTTGTAGTGTTATTAAAGACAAAGACATTGAAAGCTGTAAACAGTTAGGTTTTAAAAACTGCTCAAAGGTCTTTGTTATTTGAAGTGATACAGTTGAACTTCAATATCTCAAACACTGATATCTCAAATACAATGGATATGTCGAAGTGATTTTTAAGTCCCAACCACTTATTTTTTAAGTATTTTACCCTCAATATCTTGAATACCGTACTCTGATATCTCAATGTTTTTAAACAGTCCTGTCTAGTTTGAGATAACCAACGTTGACTGTACAGGTATAGAGAGCACTAAAAGAAGTTATTTTATAAAATGACACATGGAGGAGGACCATTGAAACAGAGACAAAGGAACAGGAGATGACTGGTACTCACTTTGTGACCATTTAATTTAGTTTCTTCCCTCTTTTCTCTTCCGTAATTCTTGATCTGGTAACCACTTGGGGCGTTCCCAAAAACTCGGAATTTTAAGTCGGTTCCACAGTTACTGGTGAGGGCCTGTTCTGCCACCTTGTAAATAATAATTTCTGTTGTTAACAACTCATTGACAAATGCTTCTCTCAATAACTATTATTCATTAAAAATAAAAGTATATAATCAAAGTACATGTATATCTTATGTACCTGGTGTATTATTTAATACAGGGTTTTTTTTTCAATACTCTTAAACGTTTTTGTCCACAGTTGATTAAGGATATCAAAATTGTGTTATAGAGTTTGTTACTTAAGTTCAGTCTGGTTTTTTTTTTGGTACTGGGTACATTAATTTTAATAATTAAATAATTTCCCATTTTAAAGGAAAATAAGAATTAATATAAAATTTGAGACCATTAAAAATCCCTGGTATTTCATATGAATAACAAAACCATGTGAACAAAAATAATCCTGTTACCTACATTCAGTTTTGAGTTCACATTTCTACAGTGAACTTGTACATGTAAATCTAAAGCTATAAACAGCCTAAATGCTGTACACCCAGACACCCTTACTTCTCTCATGGAAAGGCCCGGTGTGTAATTCATGGTGGGTAAATACCACCACTCTTTTCCATCTACGACCTGCTTCAGTAAGAGAACGAGTGACTGGTCCAGCTTTCTGTCTGTCGACCTCATATCATTACTCTTGTCAGCCTCTGAGAAAAAAAGGTAAATTCAGAAATTTAAAAAGTTGGGTTTTTTTTCAAATTCAACTTGTGCCTTTTGATATTCTAAATAAAAATGATACACTTTCGATTAATGCTGGTACCTGTAATAAAATTGATCATCAAAAAATAATAAATTGTTTATACAGTTTAACTTTGTTCTCTTGAACATCAGATATTTCATTAGAAGTCCAAACTACTGTTTCTTGATATGAATTTCAACTTAAAAATGTCTCAAATCCTTGCATATCTTGATGTTTTTCTTGGCATATCAAAACTTATTATTCACCCCTTTACGATTACTGCTATACAGAACTGCTCTTTTGCTTGACAAATTTACTTAGTACAAATAAATATTCATACTCAGACCCTCCCAGCCCCCGTAAAAAAAAATTTCTGGATCCGAACATGACGATTATCCACTTGTTTTAAAAATATCACCAAATTACATGTACATGTATATACAGCAAAACTCGGTTATAACGAAGTCACTGGGACCTAAGAAATTACTTCGCTATATCCGTAATTCATTATAACCGTATAAGAAATTCATTAAATTAACATAGCTGGGGATCCAAGATGACTTCGCTATATCCGTAAATTCGCAATATCCGTGTTCGTACTAAACGAGTTTTACTGTATCAAAGTATCAATTTAACTCAGCAAAAGAGCAGTACGACAGTTATCAGTTACAGTATATCAGGTATCAGTTAAGCTGCACAGCACATTATGAAAATAAGAAAACATTGGCCTGTTAAACATACCAGTCTCTCTATCTGCAGGTGTAAACTGAGCTAGTTCCTTGCTCCAAAGCTCTTCTTTATCCTGCATAGTTTGTATGGGTATGTTTCTGAGATGGAGTGGGGTATCTAAAACATTCTTCTTCTGTATTGCTAGTCTTTCTCTGAAACCAGGAAGAAACTGTTTTTTTAATCTGATGGCTTCATCCAATTGTTACGAAACATTTCATTTTCTACTTTTTCATGTATGTTTTAGCAGCCAACATGGCCATTAGGCCAAAGAGTGAAAATCAAGAAAGAAAAAATTTATTCAAATTAGCTGTAATATAATGTATTGTCCAATGAATATAATGATAAAATTTCTCATGATTTCACACTTGCTACCTTTTTAATGGCTTACATAGTTACAATGAATTTTCCTTTTTGTTTTTGTTTTTACATGGGAAGTGAGAAATAAAAACAGACCAGACTGGGATCAAACCAAACCCCCTGATTATCTAGGTGCTTAAATGAGTTAACTCGCGCCAGTATTCAGGCCAGTCTGACTGTCACATTCCTCTCCCTAAAATGATCTTTGCTCTCAAAGATCACCCCAGCTTTTTCCCCTCGCAGGAGTTAACATGTCAGTTCTATATAGGGTTAAGCAAGACACCGAATGTATCAGGATGAAAGAAATAATGACACGAAAGACTGGGATTCTAACCCAAGTCCCCTGACAGGGTTTGACACTAAGGCACGTCCGACCGACTTTGTCTAGTAAATGATAGGTCCGGTTGGGGTAAAATGTCTGTGCACTAGACCGACTGGTCGTGTGAAAAAAAAAATAAATGTGCACATAACTTTAAAAGCACCTTTTCCTATAAAAGGCATAAATTCTACAAACTACCGTAATTTAAGTACAACCCAATGACTAACCTAGGAGATGATGTAGGCGAAATACTCCCTTTTTGATCGGTTACTTCGCCGGAATTTCCTCCGAAAGAAAAGCTCAAGTCACCCTGTACACTGAGTTCACAATCGTGTATGTTAACCCAGATGCAATAAATTAATAATTATCTAATTCTAAAGACATCTTCTCAGACTAAGTTAACGCCTGTTGTGATTAATAAGTCGAGACGGGTGATGCAACCACATGCTGTGCAAAACGATGTTGATTACTTTTAGGCTAGACTCAGTGTTGATCTTTCAGTTGGTTGGTAAGTTGTAATTAGTTAATAACTCTGCCAAATTAATGCTAAATAATCATAAAGTTTGATTACAGTTATTTTAAAAAAAAAAAGATCCTCAACATACGAGTTGATTAAATTGAATCTTAAATAAGGTTTGAATGATTCATTATTGGTAAAGATAAACCAATACAATTACAGGAAAAAGTCTTTAATATTTGGGGTTTGTTGTTACTTTTAGTCTATTTTTGTCAAAATTGGTCAGGGCTAGTGGTAAAGCAGTCAGGCTAGTAAAACATTGCTGAGATAGCCCGACTGGTCTAGTAATTCAAAAACATAATGTCAAACCCTGCCTGAACCTCTAGTCAGGTGCTCAATCAAGTTACTAACTGCATGCAGAGCTATCTGGCGCCAAAATTCGAGCCTGTCTGACCGTCATCTTCATCCCCCTAAAATGATCTTTGCCTTCGAAGATCACCCAATGATCTCCCCCTAGCAGGAGGTAACCTGTTAGTTCCAGGGTTTGGCATGGCATAAAAGTAATGGGATGGGTGAAATAATGACAGATCAGACTGGAATGTAAACCAGGGCCCCCTGAATTTTACCCATAGTCAGATTTCCTTAATTTTTTTTTGTACGTTTTCGAGGTCAACGATTTTTAAAAAAATTTTCCCTCATAAAATTCTTCATTTATAAAATAAAATTTGCCAATTATGTTTCAGTTCATTTGTAACAAAGATTTACATACATTATAATTTACAATTCCACATTGTGATAAAGACTTACTCTTCTTCCTTTTTAGTAATCTCATACTCCGAGAGCAGACTTTGTTCAACTTCTTGTTGTAACTTGTACTCTTTGTATTCTTGTTCGAGCCTGGTCATTTTTGGGGTAATAACCGGCAGTCTCTCTAGGTATAGTGCCCCTGCTAGTCCCCATTTCTCTGCAGTAGCCTCTGTTGTCTTTGCAGCTGAGCTCTGACTGTAGTTTCTGTGTTGTGAGGCTGGGGAAAAAAATTATGATACAAACAACCACATATAGGGATCTATCTGTACATTCAAAATGAAAATGCCATCTGCAAATAACGTTAGTTATGTCCCTGTAAATTATGTCTTTGCTGCAATAAACTTAAAGTACCCCTCTCTGATTTTTTTATCTGACGTTTCCTGCACCCCCCCCCCCCCCCAAAAAAAAAAGGGAGAGAGCTACTTTATTGCAGATAAGAAAATGTTGAACACATTCTTTAAAAATTCTGTGGATCTTTAAGTTTAACTGTACTGGCACGCCAGTAATTATAATAAATTACACTGTATATACATGTATAACCTCTCAAAGGTCTTGTTGATTGGTGTCGCTAATTTTTCCTTTATAATTTATTTTCAAAATAATTTTTACAGCATTTTGAGCTTTTATTTTCCATCATGTTTCTATCGGCATGTTTAAAAATCATCGGTTGCAAGCGAGTAGAGAAAATTCGGGCTACACATTGCACACCTATGCGTGGCCACACAATATCATCTTCGACGTATTCAATTTGTGAGCATGAAATTTTGAAATTGCTTACCTCTAACCAAGCAACTTGGTCTGTGTTTAATAAGTTTTGGTATCGCTGCAAGCACAGCCTGTGTTCTCGACGAAGACATTTTCATAACACAAATTTGAATTACCTCCCTTTTAGAGGAACTCTTCTGTTAGATAATGGCGGATCTAGGGGTGCGATGTACATATCATTTAGGAATATAGATTGGAACCGATAAATAATGTATTTCGATTTATAAATACACACCTCACTCCAGTTATTTCTTCCGTAACATATGGCTAGGGTTCTGGGGGAAAATGGTAACATGGTGGGTGGGGGGGGGGGGGGGGGCTGAAACACGAATGCCACGCACCCCTCTATTTTTTTTGGGGGGGGGGGGGGATACTATGTCTGTTATATAGATCTTTTCTCTGTTTTTTTTTTTTTCATTTTACGCTTTGATTTATCAAGCACTAGAGATCGGCAATCGATGGAACGTTAGATCATCAATTTACCGATTGGAAATTGAAAAAAATATCTAGAATCTATCGAATATATAATTATACAGTACAGAGTATAACTATATCATTTCAAATATATGTAAATTGTTTGCAATTGTTTGTTTGTTGGGGGGGTGTGCTTTTTGTGGGTTTTTTTTTTGTTTTTGTTTTTGTTTTTTTGTTTTTTTTTTTTAATAAAATCTAATATCTCTGCAACCTTGAAACACTCTATACAGTACATATATACATGTAACTACATAATAAAAATATTTAAACCTTTAAGAAATAGTCATTGGACATAATTGATGTACATGTACTGCAGTTTGTTAGCATTTCAGGCATCTCCATCCACTTACTTTTATTTCGCAATACGCGGTGTTTTCAGTACAAGTTCTCCTAATCAGTAAGTACATTAAGATGTATAGCACTTGTAATGTGAATATCTAGGCCATTGCCTGCATTTAACAGTGGTCATCTAGGCCTATATATAGCTTATTAAAATGGACCGACTACCAAAACAGACGGAAACAGCAACTAAATGCAATTTACACTGTATTAATAATTGCTAAATTCCTGCGTGGCCATTATATAACTTGGCAAACACTCAAAACAATTTAAGGTAGTTGAATTTCTTTTTTACAAAAAATATCAGTGCCATGTCCAAGTTTGCAATATTTGATCTTTTCCATTGTATATTGTATAAATTTTATATTTGTATTCGATAACTTCCATGTTAATTCTGTAATTTTCCATCTGAATTGTATAGTTCTCATTTGTAGTTCTACTCTATAATTTTTTTTATTGCAATAAATGTATTTTTTTGCATTTGCATTTATTTAGAAATGCCAGGGTTTCCGGATGGGTAACATCTGTCCCAGCCTTTCTTTGTTCTTTTGACAGCTTAATTAGATAGTTTTCTGTAGACCAATTTTAGTAGAAGTTACTGTTGTGAATGAACCGAAAGTTGTTTTTTTTAACGATATTTCATCTATTAAGAAAATAACAACTGCCATTTTGCATTTACGATGGAATTTGATTCGGGATAATCAATATACATTTATATACAAGTAAATCAAATTAAGAAACAATGATTTAAACAATAACATTCACATTTACCTACTATTATTATCATTAATTATTCAACTTTAAGCCATAAGCTCCTCAGTATTTTACAAGTATAAACATATGCGATGCACGCAAAATGCGGAGCCAGTAGGCTTCAGAGAATCTCTGAAGAGCGTGCATTCTCCCTATGGAGAACAACATACAACTTTTATATATAAATACATCATATGAAATATTGTGAGATACAATAGACAATTATATATAATACTGAAAATATGAGTTAACAGTTGGGATAAAAAAAAATTCATGTTCCAGGTGAGTGGAAAGGTATTTTTTTTATCTATTACAAATAAAATTAAATTTGATTCGTAAACATCTTTTTATTCCATACAATTCTATATGTAAAATGTCGGACCAAACTATGACGGCAGATTGCATAAAAACTATCCGGTCAATTTCGTTTGGGCAAAACGTTTACTTATACATTAACCTTCCATCGCTGAAAATTAAAAGAAAATCATATATTTGTAATTATAACCCCCTTTTTTCTATATATTCCTATAGAAAATGTCGGGGATGATTCGGACTTACGACCAAAATTTGATCTCGATAAACAGATAAACTGTCTGGTCAATTTACTTTATATTTGGACATAGTCTATTCATAAGTTGACCTTTCACTGGAAATCTTTTTTAAAGGAAATCGTATGTTTGAAACATTCTCCCCCAAGACTCCTTAATAACAGGCACGTAGCATCGGCGGGGGGGGGGAGGCTGGCCCCTCCCCTTTTTCTCGCAGTAACTTATTTTTTTAAATTTACGTATAAAAAATTGAATTATCATGGAGTTCACCCCCCCCCCCCAACGTTTTTGGGAGTATGAAAAAATTGGTATGAAAATGAACGAGACTACATCAGTTATCACCCACCCATGCAGTAGGGGAAAATGAAATTAAATGTTTTCTTAGACATGCACTGTAGCAGACGATAATGAATATCAACATATCTAAGCACAAACGTCCATTCCATTTCTTCTGGAGATATCAGAAGAAGAAAAATTAATGAATATATTATTAATAATTGTCTAATAAAAGAATTTAAGCAAAAGAAAGATGACGGGAATCTTAAATTCTTCAATTTTATGTGATAATTTACATTTACGTTATCTAGCTAGATTGTCGTAAAAAGCACAGCAATTCAACGCAGAGAACACGTACTTGATGATTCCATACTACTCCCGATGGACTGAGTTTAATTCAAAACCCAACCCCAACTATTTGTTTCCCAATTATCAAAACAGATCTCTACAAGTTCAATTCATAAATTGGATGTAACTTGGGGTATACCTTTACATATTTCGTTTCTTAATAAATCAATTGAGTTATTTGATAACAATGCTTAAGACACTTGATCTTGCCCCCTATTAAACGTATCAACTGCATTAATCAATACTTTAAACGCTTATCACATTGTGTCCTCAGCGCGGGTAAAAAAGATAAGTCGTTCGATCAGATCTTATCAAGGATAAATGACCAAGAAAACTGCAGTTTAAATCACAAACAGGTGGCTCTCAGAACGGAAACGTCCTTATTTAGAAAGGCCTCGAGCAGACGACTTTCCCCCACTCCATGTCAATATATAAACAGTGGAAAACGGAGGCGAACAGTGTGCAGCGAAAAATGACTCCCGTGATTGTTGCCTTGACATTTGGATAGGGATTTTGATTACTTCACAGTGAATGATTCTGAATAACATACCAGCAACCATACATTTGAACCACTGCTACATTTTTGATCCTGATTCGAAGTGCCCGAAAACTTTAACCTCATGATGTTTCCACCAAATATTTTGCGTCTCTGTTTATTCATTACGTTTTTAAGTTTGGGACTCGGAAGTCAGGTATGTGAAAAATGAAATTTGAATAAAAACGACCGCATTTGTAGATTTTTGTTCAAGTGGCCCGTGGGTACAGCTCTAATACGCATTCACATGTAGATGAATGTAATCCCAATACCTGTACCTTAGATACATGTATTTATGACTTTCGCAAAGTTGTATTTTTTCCTGTTATTCACAGAATATATTTTAATTTCAATGTATCAATTTGCATTGAGTTGCAATGCTTTCAAAATAAATCGAATTATAAGTCTTGAAAGAGTTCATCGGCGTTTTCTTATAAATGAATGGTAGAAATTTTACGATCATGATAAAACTCAAGATTCATATGACATTTACTAACGACCGAGGTTCAAGCTACGAGCTACAAACTTTATTCATTGCACCCGTACCCGTAAATGTGTTCTGCATAAAGCAAAAAAGGGTTGTACATATTGAAATGCATGCTATAACTTCCTGGTACCGCGTATATATACATGTATATGTTAAATTTTAGGCACAAATAGTGTAAAAGAAGACGTATTCGATGGGGTATTTAATACGTACCGTTGATAACATTTATACATTGTAGTGTGTATCGAAATTCTACGGAAGCTTATTGAGGCCAGCTTAGCAGAAAAAATAATTTCTTTTGCGTTTAAACGCAATAGTTATTGCGTTTAATCGCAATCTTTTGCGTTAAATCGCAATAAGTTTTGCGTTTAAACGCAATAGCAATTGCGTTTAAACGCAATAGCAATTGCGTTTTAACGCAAAGGTTTGCGTTTAAACGCAAAGTTTTGCGTTTAAACGCAAAAGTATTGCGTTTAAATGCAAAAAATTATTGCGTTTAAACGCAAAGGTAATATTGCGTTTTAACGCAATGATTTTTGCGAATAAACGCAAACGCTTTTGCGGTTAAACGCAACAATTTTGCGATTAAACGCAATAATCGTTGCGTTTAATGGCAAAAAGTATTGGGTTTAAACGCAATAGTTATTGCGTTTTATTGCAAAACTTTTTTTAAAATCTGAACATGACTTTTTTCTTTTCAGACCAAAAGAAGGGGTTTATGACATACTTATGTTATGTATAAGTAGGACATACTATTAATGTTATGCCACAATCATCCGTCAATTTGTTCATTAAACGTTATGTTAGACATTTCTCGCTTTTTTCGTCGTGCTCTCTCCTCTATTTCTAATGGTTTTTCATATTGTTTCTCATAAATCGAATCTTAATTATTCAATAAAATCAAATAGTCCGCGCATACACTGTATTACTGCCATCCATAATGCTTTATTATATCATTGTCAAATGAAAGTGATACTGTTTATTCAATATGACGAACTGATTTGGCATTTATTGTAATTGTTATATCTCTGATATCACCTATTGAAAAAGTGATAGCATTTATTAGAATTGGAATTATTACCTATCAATCACTTATTTATCTCGTGATGTGAACAAGGGATATCACATATTTGAAAACAATGATACATGTATCACTCTTTCAGTATGAATAGATGGAATCACCTATTCAAATTGATGATTTTACTTTTTGAAAAGGTTATATAACCTATTCAATTTGGTAATATCTTGGAGACAATAAATTTTCATAGTATAGCCGTCAATGCAACTGTTGCAAATGCAAATGAAACTTGGCATAATGCTCTTTGCGATGGAGTCTTTTCCGTTTTTTCAATCCAACTATTTCTCACAGTCTAGATACAAAGTATCCGGCAAGCAAACATCACTGGTGAATCCATCAATAGCCATTTTCCATGTCATCTCTAAGGAAGAATTTGGAAACAAACATAAGCAAAGACTTATTCTCTCTCTTGTATTTATTATAGCGCGATCCTTCATTTTAGGATACGTGTGCTTAGAAGTGCCTCACATACTTGGTACATATACTAAATGTATATAAGCAAATGAATTAATTGCGATTTAACGCAAAAATCATTGCGTTTAATCGCAAAATCATTGCATTTAATCGCAAAATTTTTGCGTTTAATCGCAAAAATTATTGCGTTTAATCGCGAAAACGTTTGCGTTTATTCGCAAAATATATTGCGTTTAAATGCAATAATAGTTTTGCATTTAAACGCAATATTTGTTTTGCGTTTAAATGCAATGATTTTGCGATTAAACGCAATACTTTGCGTTTAAACGCAGAACTTTGCGTTTAAACGCAATCCACTTTGCGTTTAATCGCATAACTTTTTGCGTTTTATCGCAATCTTTTGCGTTTAAACGCAAAATACATTGCGAATAAACGCAAAAGATTGCATTAAAACGCAATAACTATTGCGATTTAACGCAATATAAATTAATTTATTTACTGAACTGGCCTCAATAAGCTTCCGTAAAATTCAATCCTTAGCAAATTTTATTTCTATCATGGCAGGCAAAATATTAATGTTTATCTTTAAAAAAAAAAGAGAAATTAATCTTCAAGAAACCATTATACAGTCATATGTTAAAAAACATAAATTTTAAACAACAACAACAACAAAACGCCCGGAATTTTATCCCAAGTGTCTTCAAAGAGTAATTAAATACAGAGAGATCGAGGCTCTTTACAGTATGGATCGATATATTTCTAGCGTCCAGGAAATCTTTGCATTGAAAAAATGCAAATGAAAAAAAGGCAGTGATGGGTTCTTTTATGATATATTGAAAAAAAAGTTTGCCTTTGCAACTTGCACACAAGGAAATAAAGTCAAACAAACTGCGAAGAAAAACAAGATATAGTTCATTCAAACTTTATTTCATGGAAAGTAACATTAAACCCATTCTTTTTTTCTTTTTTCTCACTTTTTTGGAGCGTTATTTCTCAAAAACTATTCAACCGATTTGCACTATATAGATTTGCAGACATTTGTTTTTAATATTCTGGACCTGCGATGCAGTTTTCAAAATCATCAGAGGGCCAAAAAAAAAACAGAACGTAGGAAGAGAACTTAAGGTCAATGTCTGAGTCGTGGAACGATCAGTAGCCCAGATAAGTTTAATTAAAGGCTAAAAAACAGGTTAATTCACGACATGTTCAAGGACTCTCAAAAGAAAATAAAAATTGTATGTAAGTTGAATTTTTTTTTCGCAAAACACCAGGATGAAATCCAACATCAAATTGTTCATGTGCAACCCTCAAATTACACGTAACACTTTGTTGTGTACATAATCTGATGTCATTAAAACTGTAAAAAAAAATTCATTGTTTTTTTTAAGAACGATTTAGTCCCGCATTTGCTCATCTATGATATTTTGTTGCCTTGCATGAAAGACGGGTGTACATATATCTAAGTTTAGGACAAACTCATTTACTCACTGTAATTAAGACCATAGGTAACTGTGTTATTTCTATAGGGGTTGTCCAAGGAAAAGTTCGATTTTGACTGATGCAAGTTTTATATTGTTATATTGGGACTACTAGTATGTAAAATCAACTAGGAGTTTTGTAAAAACCTTGGGACACAGTTATATCTTAATTTCAACAAAGCTAGATAACGTTAAAGCCCTAACATAAAGTCGAGTTTTTTTATGTTTTGTTTTGTTTATTTGTTTAGAGTTATGGCTAAAAAATATTATACAATTATTTAATGCTTGGGCAGTCAATAGACCCGAATATTTTTCCCGAGGTGCATGGAACAGCTCAGTATGATCTATCGCCCGAAGTCAACGGTCGAGGGCAATAGATCATACTGAGCTGTTCCCTGCACCAAGGGAAAAATTCGGGTCTATTGACTGTTCAGGCATTAAATAATTGTTTTATTACCTAATTCCATTTTTTGTTTTTTGTGTTCACAATTATAAATTACATATTTAATAAGGTTTTCATACCATTATGCATCAGGTCATTGCTAATCAATACCAAGATGACCTAAAAGATAAATTTTAAGAACAATAGTAAAATAAACATAATAATGTTATCTTTTAATCTTGTAGCAGTTTAACTTTTTCTAAAATACGTTGCCGGTCCAATAGATCGCAGTCTATTGCACCTACGGTCTAATAGATCACAGTCTATTGACCGGCGGTCTATGATAGATCGCAGTATATTGACTGTCAGTTCAATAGATCACTTTCAAACACATAAAATGGACGAAAATATTTAATATGAAATGCCTTTGATTAGGTAATAAAACAAATAACGACGTACATCTACATGTAAAGTACGCTATATTAATTTATCATTTTCATTCCTTCATATTTTAATTTACTTTAGGAACGACAAACTCATCCTGATATTTTTTAATTCTAAAATGCTACCACTCGTTTAGTTTTTTTTTTCAAGAGAGAGAGAGAGAGAGAGGTTATATTCTCGTGTGACTTTATCCAAAACGAAACGCCTTGACGATGTTTGTCGTGGATATAAATATAAGTTAATTAATTCATAAGACGTTGGAGTTAATATCTGGCACGATTTAAATAAGACTTTTTGTAAGAGAATTAAATTAAAAACAGTCTCGAACCTATAAATAGGATCGTAATGACTGTTTAAAATTTATAAAATTTATTCAGTCAAAAAGATAATAAACTGCATGTTTAAAGAGGGGAAAATGCCAAAAAAAAAAGAAAATTGCCGATGATTTTATTTTTCAGCGAAAAATACAAACATTGGATGTACTTGTTAAAAAGGCAATGGTTTGTAGGAGGAATCTGGTTGATGAGGGGGGAAACCAAAGGGAATTCCCCTTTCGATTTGATACGCATTCCTTCGAGCTTCTGCACTTTACTCGATAAAGGTTGCCCTGTATAGGCGTTGCGAAATGAATTCTTTATTCAGGATTCTAACATTCATTTCGAAATTGTAGACTTGTTAATTGTTTCAGTTCTAAGGACCACTGTAGATTGAAGTAGATTTTCACTAGAATTTTTGACATAAGAAGTTTGAAATGTTGCAAAGTGCAAAACAGAGACCTTTTTTTGATTGATTGTTAAAAATGTTTATATATCTAGATGTATAACCAATACTAGTAGCTTAAAAACCAACACTGGAAATTAGAAAAGTTAAAACATTTTATAAAAATATTTCTTTTAAATTGTTTTAAAAAATACACATCGTAAATAACACGGTATATCTAAGCATACTTTGTAACTTGATTCAAACAATAGCTTTGTTTACCTCAAGTTCCTAGAAGCTATTTCGTGGTACGCAGATTAGTTAATTTAATGTGTTGTAGATTAAAAAAAAAAGTTGTCCAATGAAATAGATATACGAGCCAAGTGATAAAGAGTCCCAATCGCAACTTCTCGTGTCTTTCCGGCAGGCTCGGAAAAACACCTCGAATGTATCAACATCACCGGATGTTAGAATTTCATACAAAATGGAGTCGCTTCCCATTAAAATATATATCGGCTAGACAGCCTTATAAGTCGCTTCTGTGTTATATTTTAGGGTATATCATTTACTTTAATGAAGTCTAGCTTACATCTCAACAGATCGTAAAATGTGTTGTATTTATATCAAGTTTTATAAAAAAGGGGGTTTGTCATGGACGCCTAGGTAATATATTCGAGGTGTTTTTCCGAGCCTGCCGGAAAGGCCCGAGAAGTTGCGATTGAAAGAGTCCATGAGTAGTGTTCGATTAGCTCAATAAGTATGTTCTGGCCCGTTTACTTCATAAGACACACCATGCTTTCGTTAAAAAAAACCCTGATATTTAAAGCCGGACAATTAGATTCTATTATAAATTATGTGTTACAAAGACCCCGTATTGCCATGCAGACTTAGCTAAAAACCATTAAACCCGATTTTGAAACGATATATTTTGATAACATTGAATTGAAGATGCAACCAGCAGAGTCATACTGGGTTTTTTTTCATATAATTTATGTGTATATGTCATCAAAATACGATACGAATAAAAAGTGCCTATAGAATCCTTTAAGAAATTGGTGGATCCTGAAGCTGATATAAAGATATATGTATTAAGAACAACTTTCTGCATTCTGTCACGCAATTAACTCACAATACAATAAGTTGTTTCCCAGAAATACTATGATGTTTTAGTCTGTGAAAGATGTCTTAGGTTTATGTCACTCTCTCTTCAAACGATTCACGAAAGACAACGGTAGCATATTCACTTTTTTCTATTTTGTTTGTTTTAGAAAAAAAAATTCTGTGTATATCATATCTTTAATTAATCATTAAACTAGCACTAAATTATCAGTTTAAAAATCACAGTATAAAGCATAAATTGATCTATATACCGTATTTGATGTGAATGTTGTACACAACATTATAGTGATTTTTTCAACAAAAACAACATAACGCATTCATGTTAATGTTTCTAATTTAATTTCATAAGTATTTTATTCAAGTATATAAGAATACATTGAATGAGAATGAACAGTTCTCTCCTGTTATTAGGATTGATGTTAATTTCAAAAAGTCTAGTATTTCTTAAAAAATAAAAATGGATTGCTATTAATATTTCACCTTTTTTTTCTTTCTTTTTTTTTTTTCTACAGAAACCAAGCATATACTATTTGCACGTAACATCCGACATCCGGTTCCGGTTTGCAACCACCCTGGTCACGAGTAAGGTAGCGAACCCCGCCAACACGTCACAAGAGGTCAAATTTGACGTCACACTTCCAGATGAAGCTTATATATCAGATTTCAAAATGTGAGTTCACTGGACATTTAAAAAATTGGTTAAGAAATTATCTTTGAGATCCAAACAATCTTTAATACGAATATTTAAGGATTGAAATACTGGGCTAATGTTGCGTGTGTAATATTCTTCGTTTAATATCCCCGAATAGTTTAAATTAAGAATGGGTTGATTGAGTCAGAAATCTATTGGCGCCTCGGTATTATTTCATAGTAATATCCAGTTAACCTGGTTATTAAAACTTAAACATGATATTAATCAATATCAAAGATTTAATAAATGGATCAAATATGAGATGATTTAATCTTTGCAGATATATTTTGAACCATTCAAGTAATATACTAGACTAAGTACATTATCACAAGACAACAACCTCAGTCCTTTAAACAATGCAATTTTAAGCTCTCTTTGTTTTTTCCCCCCGTTTGACTCTATTCACTGTTTAATAAACGATGTCTGATTAAGGTGGTTTTAGACACCTGTCGATATTGACGTGAATAAAAGTACACTGTAATCATGATACTTTAATCGTTAATTTTTTTTTAATTTTACAAAATTTGACCAAAAAATATGTTTTTTGTTTTTTAAAATTTTGAAAGGCCTAAGCAGAAACTTATGACTTACAGATTCATAGAACCAATTGCGCTACGTTTTGAGTAACTATTTCGAAAAAGGACAACTGTATGAAACTATGCTTGATTTCATTGTTTATTTCGATCGGAAGTACACATCATTAAGTATATGGCGGTCCTTATAGCTAGTCAACAATGGTGACCTATATTTGGAAGTTTGATAGATTGTAGTTTTTTTTAATTAATGTCAAACTTTTAATTTGGTAAGGTTTTGCTTGTATCCTATGTTAAACAGTATGGGAGTTTGATGATGTCTACATTTGTAAGTTAGCATATGAAATTAATGGCGTGTTCATTTAACATTTGTAGGGAGATCGGGGGTAGGATTTATCCTGGAGAAATTAACGAGAAGGCGGCAGCCCAGAAACAGTATGACGCCGCCAAAAAGAAAGGTCAAAGTGCAGGACAGGTCAAGCAACAGTAAGTACTAAACACTAGGTCAAGGTTAATACTTCACGCGACTATGTTATCATTGAAATACGAAGAACCAAAAAAAAAAAATGGACAGAATCGCATTTATTTAATCTAGCATCAAGCAACACTCGATATGGTTCAAACTCGAGTTCACACATTTTGTTCAAAAATATATTTGTTCTTGCATGCAAAAAAACATATATGACATCATGAATTCAAAGGAACATATGTGATATGAAGTTGTGCATTTTTGCGGAGCTACATGTATTAATGTAAACGTCAAGTTCACCCAGACACTTTGTTTTTTTTTCCAGAAAGAACGTGTAATTGAACAAGATCAAACTGAAAAAAAATCCTTTCAAAACCAATGAAATGTAAAATGTGTTAGTGAAAAATGTTATAGTATGTTTTTACTTTTTATTCATTTCCACAAGCAATTAAGTGATTTACACATGTGTCCATATTTTGAGAGTGGACTTTTTAATGTACAGCAAAAACTCGATCTTTATAACTTCAAATATTTTTTTGTTTAGAACAACAAATAGTTTGCGGCCGTTCTTTTGATGCTTGCGTCAGTGTTGTTCTTGTTTCGTCATACTTTTTTTTATGTAAACCTTAATTTCAATGATAAAATTGTAGACCAAGAAAGACTAACAGTTTCTCGGTTGATGTAAACGTTGGTGCTCAAGAAAAAGTCGTTTTCAATCTGACCTACCAGGAACTGTTGAAACGAAAACGAGGCTCTTATGAACACGTGATCTACATAGACCCAAAACAGGTTGTTAAAGACTTTCAGATCGGCGTCTCCATAGAAGAATCAAGGGACATAACTACTGTTCGAGTTCCGCCACTTCGGAACGACTTGGAGCAAGCTGTTAATCAAACAGGTACAGATTGGTTAATGGATGAGATAGCCGGTGTCACTTGCTTTAAAATATTTGAAGAAATACTAATATTTCCCCTCATTCATATTCAATGTTAATAATTTAAAATTATTATCAATGCCAACAATTAATACTTTAAGACTTTCAGTCTTCAGGTTTTTTTTTTTTTATTTCTAAGCAATTTATAACATTATCGTTATTATTATTTTTTCAGTGGCCAATTTAATAAAAACAACATAAATATTAGGTATCAGATTAAATAATATATATTTATTTTAGATCGTATAAAAGTGATCACTTCCATATAGTTTATTTTCTTTTAATTGTTGAAGCGAATATTGATTTTCATCTTATTATCCACATTTTATGACGATGATAATGATGATGGCATGTACACAAAATAAGAAAAAGAATTATTTTTTGGTTAAGGTCAAAATTCTCTAGCTGTGATAGAAAGACCCACTAAGCGCTCAGCAAGTGTTTCATTCAGCCCTTCGGAAGCAGATCAGAGGCTAAGCTCGAGTCAAGGAATATCCGGGCTCTTTGTTGTGGAATACGATATTGACAGAAAATCAGACGCCGGTGACGTATTGGTAAATTGAAAACATTGAAACTTTATATAGTTTTACCTTTTTTTACACGAATACCTAATCCCACCTTTTTATTTCAAGTCACGATCGAGAAATTCGAACATAAAATTAAAGATGCGAAACATCTAGTATTTTAATACAGTACATATACAGCTCAGAACTGACCGATAATAAAATCCACAATAATGGGGTTTTATATCCGCGAGGAGTGCTTATTTAAAACACAGTTGAAGAGGATATCAATTTCTTACTTTTGATAAGGAACCTATGAGATTTTTCAAAATATTCACAAATATATTGATTCGAATCACTCTTTTAATCGTGCACTCATCGCAAGTGAATTTGGTGTATTTATTTTTAAATGCACATGCATATATAACTGTTAAACAAAGTTTTGTCATTCCAGTGATTAAGGAAGCGAAAAGAATACTAAATTTAAGATCAAGAAACAAAACCTTTTTTTCATTGATGTGTATATTTTTTTGTTCCATTTATTAACTAATGATATTTTAAATACTTAGTACTATTGACTATCTTTCAGGTTGTTGATGGCTATTTTGTACACTTTTTTGCTCCATCGGATATGAAGGAAATCCCGAAAGATGTTCTCCTGATTTTGGATTGCAGTGGTTCAATGGGTGGGAGGAAAATCGGGCAAATGAAAGCCGCGGTCATTGGTGTCCTTAAGGATCTTCACGAGGGTGACAGATTCAACATTTTGGTGTTTTCTGACAGTGTAGAATACTACAAAAAGTCGATGGTTTATGCTAATAAGAAGTCAATAGATGACGCAAAGAAATATGTGCAATCTTTGTCGGCAACAGGAGGTACATGTCAAAGTCTTCCAAAAAAAAAATTGTAAAAATGTGAAGGTCCTTTTATATTCTATTTGTTATTCAAAACTTTAAAAAAAATCACTTGTCATTTGAATCTACAATGTACAAGCAAGGAATTTTGTTGTTTTTTAAGGGACAAACATAAATGCTGGTATGTTACAAGGAGTTGATTTTCTGAAGACGTCAGGTGATATCAATGAAAGATCCCAAGTAGTATTTTTCTTGACCGATGGCGAGGCTACATCAGGAATTACAGATAATAGTAGAATTCTCGAGAATATTCGAAATGCAAACTCGAAAGCTTTTCCTGTATACAGTTTAGCGTTCGGAAAAGGTGCAGATTATGAATTCGTCAAAAAGGTGGCCGTGCAAAACAACGGGCTAAGTCGCAGAATTTACGAAGATTCAGATGCAACACTTCAGATAAAAGGATTCTACGACGAAGTGTCTTCTGCCATTCTGAAAAACGTAACGTTTAAATATTTGAACAATGCGTCAAGCGTTCAAAATTTGACCACAGTTAATTTCCCTTCCTATTTCACTGGATCAGAAATCGTGGTTGCTGGAAAAATTGAAAACAACGCAGTGCGACTTTTTGATCTCTCGGTGCAAGGTCTTGGCTCCACAGGTTCTGTAGAGTTGGCTCTTTCGGCTGACGTCAAATCGAAACCGTTTCCAGAGCTTACAAAATCGGGGGATTATGAGCAAATTACAGAAAAGATATGGGCGTACCTGACCATCAAGCAACTCCTCGAAAAGTCAATCGGCGAAACTGATTCAACCACAAAAGAAGAATTAAAAAACAAAGCTTTACAGCTTTCTTTGCAGGTAATAGACAGTTTAGATTGTATATATTATAGTCTGTCCCAAGTTATTGCTTCCATTAATTTTTGATGATTTTTAATAAAAATACACATACCTGTGAAAGAAATACAATTGAAATCGATGGAAGGAAATATATATCCAAGATATCTTCATTGAACAATTATCCCTTTTCACTCATAAAATTTTACAGGAACGAAAACAATTTTCTTACGGAGATTTGTAATGGGAAATGTTTACATCTTTTCTCCATTCGGAATACACTCGGAATACATCGCGCATTTTTTTAACATTATCATCCGGGCTAATTAATGGCTGATGCATTGCAAAATCTCCGTAGACTTTCAATTTTTGGATGTGTATTGAAACCTGAAGCGGTAGAGGGGGCGTTTCAAAACAGATAATCTGGAAATTTTTCATATCAGTGGATGAACGTAGTTTGAACACAAAGGTATTTACTATTATTGAAATATCAAGCAAAAAGTGGTGGAAGCAAAAACTCAGGACAGAGAATAGATGAAATTTGATGACATAAGGTGTTTTTCTTTAGACGATAATGATTTTAAAATCACATTGTATCGCACTAAGGCGTGCATTTGGAGTTAATATTGGTCAATTTCCAGTAGACACAATGCATTTTAATCCAATCAAGTACAATATAAATCCACTAAAACAAAGTCACTGATAATTAATCATTAATTTACTCATTTAAGTTGATATAATGCATTCTATAATGAATTATTCACACATTTTATCTTTTTTATTTTTGAGTTACTGTAATATTTTTTGCTATGAACTAGAGATTGCGATTTTACCTGTTTCGTGTCAATTTAAAAATAAGTGCAGATAGGAAGATGAATGTTTAAAAAGCCTTACTATTTATCAATTTTCAAGACGTCTATCAGAATTAACCGTAGTTCTTTTTGACAGTGTCAATTTTGCCTGGAAGTATTACATGTATAAAAAAAATTGGACTTTTTCCTGTTTTGATTTCAGTATAAATTTGTTACGCCTCTAACATCAATGGTTGTTACTAAACCCGAGGAAAAAAGCGTCGGGACACTTCGAGAAGGGGAGGACGCCGAACGTAAACTGTTTTCTTTTAAAATAAATGACAAAAAATGTGTTCTTAGTAATTAGATATGTAAATGTATTCGATGAACGACGGTAAACTGTTCTTGTCATATACGAGCCGTTATAATATCACGCAAATACCTCAGTCTAAATTTTTTCCAGTTTGCAACATATTCTTAATTCATATTTAAACAAAGAAGACATTACATCATAGAGACATAGTTTTGATTTTAAAATCTTTTACTTTGAAGTGATTCATGAAGATAGTTCACAAAGTGGCAATAGTTTAACGGCACCTATCCGAAGAGGCGGCGGGGGTGGTCGAGGCGGCGGAGGTGGAGGTAGAGGCGGCGGATCATACGGAGGGGGAGGTGAGCTATACTGTAAAAAGAGTTACTTTCGCCCCGTGTTATTTTCACCCTTGAGAGATAAAATTAGAAATTGGAGTTTGCTCAGTCATAAATTCGCCCGCTGACAACGAGAGCGAAGGGGCGAAAAAAAAATGGGGGCGAATATTTCTCTGTATACAGTATTTCAATTATGAAAACTTTTTTTAAACTTCTGCCGAGATACTTTATGCTTAATCATTTAACGTTTGAATTTTAACTCAGAGAATTTGAAAGCTTTGAAAGTCAATTTGTTAGTAAAAGCGCTTCTTCATTTCCGAGATGAATGATTAATCACAAAGTTTGAATTTAAAGCCAGGAAACAATATGATAAGCTATACAATCGTAAATTGAATATTTTAAAGGTTGGTAACCAACTCGATTTTAAAAAAAACCCTTTTCTTCTTTCAAGGCACGGCATAATAAATCAAATGATACAATCTTTTTTATCTCTGACAGAAAAAAATAAAAAAAAGTTGTTGTTATAAGACTAAAAACATTAATTATGAGTTGTTCCCTATGCCATCAAGTATAATTAAAAACTTATTTGAATATTAATAGATAACATTTATAATTAAGTCGAATTTTGGTAGTAATGGCTACAAGATATGTACAAAAACAGACGCACCACCCTTTCGCAAAGAAGCAAATAGTACTACATTCTATTTATTTTTAAAAAAAATAAATCAAGTCAATGTGTGCATCTTCTATTTTTTTCTCGTTTGCCGTTAATCAAAACGACACGCTATGATGAAAACAATCGGTTATATATGATAAAAATTAATAAAATCTGAAGAAAAAAACAATGTAGTTAATATCAAGTATGATTTAAATCAAATTTTCACCAGGAAAAGTTACAAATACTGAGTCAGAAAATCAAACAAACACCATAATAACAACTTCTTTATAAATTTAAAAAAAGTTTTTTGGTCAATTTTTTCGAAAAATAAAACCAATAATGTTGGTCTGTATCATAAAAAGGATTGAAAAGTGCACTGAATGAAGTATTTGCAATGCAAATAAGAAATCAATGTTTAGACATGGTTATCAGATTGATGAAGGAAAAACCAAGGAAATTCCCCATTCGCGTTAATAATTATGCATTCCTTCAGGATTCTCCGACAACTAAACGAAGGTCGTCTTGTATATGTTTATGCGTTGCGAAATAAATAAAGATTCTTAGATGCATTTCGAAATTTTAAATTGGTATGCCTACGGGCCATGGAGTATACACAAGTGTATTTTTGAGAATTTTTTGCTAAAGGAGGTAAACATGTTGCACAATGCAAGGCAGAATCGTGTTTTTATTGATTGTGCATAAACACATAATATCACATATTATTATACTTTCATGTTAAATACTGAAATCGTATTGGTTTAGACACAGTTGATAATCCGTTCTATTACCCTCAGCGTTAGCAACACACCTGGCAACGGGTAACACAACGAATTGTTACATGCGCGGTATTCACGTCATTCCTATATAAAAGCAGTGGTTTTCTCGGGGTGTCAATTTCAACTCTTACCCTCCCAAACAGGCACTATTTATATAAAGTCACAGAAAAAACAATTTTAGTAACTCAAATATTAATTATTTTTTGATATATTTATAATATTCGTAATATTTTTGAAGTAACTTTAAAAAAAAATACTTCATAGACCATTGAAAGTATCTGTGGAATACATGTATAAAGTATATGTACTTATTTAAAAACCAGGAAAAAGATTTAAGCTTTTTATCTAGTTGAATATTTTGAATGTTGGTAAGAAATTCAATTTTGAAGAAAATCTTTTTCTTCTCCCGAGATAAAACATAAAAAAGAACCATCTATTTCTTCATCTCTGACAGAGAAACACAAAGCAAAAGTTGTAGTTAAAAAGGCAAACACATTTTGTTAAATATATTTCTTATAAGTATAACACATTCGAATTGGTGACATTTCATCCATAGGAATTGGGTTTTTTGGGTTGTTTTTTTTTTTAGAAATTAGACATATAGACAACGAAAAAGCAAGTAATTAATCATGGTTTATCGTTATTCTATATATGTATCACAATACCAGCATACGACGTATATAAATGTAAATAATTCTGTTTTAGGTGGCGGTGACCCACATTTCATGATCAGAATTAAAGGCATGACTCATCCTCTTTGTTTTGACTTTCCTGCAAAACCTGGAGACGTTCTTCGGCTGCTTTCAGATACAAAGTCTGGTTCGTGTTAAATTCGCTTCAACATTTTATCATAAATGAACTATTTTATAATTTTTTTAACTTTTCACAAAAAAAAAATTGCCAAACACAAATTACGATCCTATAAAAGAAAAAAAAATGATTTAGAAATCATCATTGTATTATCTATTGTATTTACATATGAAAATAAGTAATTGAGTTTGATTGATTTTTATTCATTAACATGCACATACATTATAATTGGGAAGATGGCGTCCTTTCTAATTTATTGGTTATTTTATAAGCCTTTTTTAAAATTTCAATAATAAGTTATTCAAAGTAATTATTTGCTTGAACTCATAAAAATATGAAGATGTTTCTATATTTTTAAGAAGTGCAGATTAATAATATGCATTTTTTATTGACAGGTTTATTCGTAAATGCTGGAATTATTCCTTCGTTCGAGTTTGACAGACACGGAAAAATGAAAACGTTTATGGGAGAAATAATTATTTTATACAAAAGTCATGTGATGAAAATTACACCAACAGAAATAATCTACGATGGTGCTCATCTGTTTTGGCAAGATAGCTTACCGTATGATTTTAATGACGTTAAGGTGGAAATCATTACAGTGGGTGGATACAGAGTTCTGAATGTGGATTTCAGAAACAATGTACAAATTGCCATCAAGAAAACTAACGCCTCAAGGTTTCACAATTCCAGTGTAGAGTACCTGAATATGTACATCGAAAACGAGGCTGGTCTTTCCAAAGCATCTGACGGAATTCTTGGTAAGTCAATCAATGATAAGTGATTAAGTTGGTCTATTTCCAATCAATAAAAACAATGAAAACTCAATAATGATTTTTTTATTTTAAATTAATGATTGAAGATTTAAACAGTTATACTATTAACGTTAACTGTTATGCATTATGCACAACATCAATTTTAAATTTATTAAGATAAGTAAGTGTAAGTTTAAATTATTCATTTATTGATTTTCTAGGCCAATTTCTACATCGATATATTTCGGTTTACAAACAACGCAGTAATAAAAAGGATCAAATTGTCGGCCATCTTCAAATCAAAGAACCGGGGTTTGACACCACCAGGATGAGAGCCATCCTCGTCAAGAAACCAGATGAAATCACGGCCAAGCGAGAACCGTGTTGGAATATTCATTCCAAATTAAAAGACGTGTTTGATAGAAATGTCCAAGATTTCTACATAAAAGATATTATGCAAACATAATACCCGTTACGTTCCTACATTTTTTCTTTCATTATTTGTTTATAGTCGAGTTTTATCTTGCATGTATGTACATAATAGTTTTTGTATTGGACACTCATGAAATGAGAATATATGTAATCTATAATAAACCACGTTTACGTTCGGTTTTCATTTTAGGCCCATTATCATGTTTCATTTATGTATTTGTGAATAATTGCAAAAACTGTGTTCAACTTTCTGGGTTTTGTTTTTTGTTTTTGTCTGAGCAATTTTTGAACATAATGAATGCCAGCGGATAATAAACATTCTGCATCCATCAACTGCAAATACATATATGTTTGTACATGTCAAATAACATTTTAAATTACATTTGAATTTACATTTACATTACAAGTAATTCGAATCAAATGGCTGACACAGAAACCAATATATGGATATAATAATTTGCTTTAAAGTAATTATAGAAAAAATAACTTTATTTTAGAGTCAGAATTTGCAGGCACGGGGACGTTCCAAAATGTTTAGATGCACATGGATATTGTTGGCTTTCATAAAAATACATGATTGTACAATATCATCTTACTGTACTTTGTGTCATTTAAGAATAAAAAAAAAGCAAAAGCTATTTTGAAAGTGTTTACATTTGCTATGCATCCCACAAAAGTTTTCATTTCGATTTAACACACCGTAAAACCTAAATGTTCTAGATCTGTGGGAATCTTTTTTTAAATCAGATTCAGCGAGATATTGTTTTTTACGCTTTCCTAAAAAAAATCCGTATATATTAAACTCCTGGGTGGTATTTTACCTGTGTTACATATTAATTATATTTTAAATACAACTTAAACTATACCGTTGCTTAGAATACTTATTCTTGCCAAATAACCACAGACACACTTGATCCTATAGGATCCTATAGGATAACAATAGCACAAGGTCTTTCACTCGTAATTTCGTGGTGTATCACCTTCCTCAAATTGCAATCATTTTTGTACTTTCAGACGTAACGCAATGGAAATGTGCTTGTACCAATCTTTTATACGCTACAACATCATTTTTGGCATGCTTTCATTTATTTGAGTGTGAACTTTTACAACAAAATTGAAATTATATAGATGTTATTTTATGTAACCTTTTTATGTGTCAAAACATGCTAAAAAACACTCATAGCTGCAGACAAACATTACTCTACAGTGTTGTTGAGTTGGAGAGCAGTGAGAGAAACTCTCTCATTTGCCTTGAACTTGATGCAGCTTGCCCTACAAAAAAGTGCACAATGAAAACAGACAAGATTCCGTAAAAATACAACGTTATATGGTGAGTACAAATAAAATCAAATGCGGAACAGCGAGGGAAATTTCTTTTTTTTACTTCAAGAGAGATTACAAGATTTTCTGGTGAACCTAATGAAGATTGTCGTTTGAAACATTTCGAAATAAAATAGCAAAAAACACCATCATCTTGTTTTTGTGAGTATATAAAAACAAATTGTTGACATGCACCTTTAAAGAAAAAAAACCGGAAATTGTTACTTTCAGCAACTAACTATTTCCGAGATTTCGTCAATTAGGTCGCCGTGTTAATAATTGCGAAATGCACAATTGCCAGGATGAAAGGGAATTTTGTGGCTTTTATTGAAACTTGTTACTCCCAAGTATTCTAAACATACATTTATGTTTATGATTCCACTTGCAAAATTTGTTGCGTAGAAAAAGCGGATCAATTGATTGCATATATTCTTTACTGACAAAATAAAACCTATCGTGTACACTTTTAACGAGGATCAAATCTAAGATATCAATAATATTTAAATTAATATTCCCGCTCGCATTGAACCTTACGTTTTTGCTTTGAAAAATGAAGAACTTTGTTTGATTTTATATAGTTAATAGCAATTTTTATTTTCTTATACACTTACAAAAATGTTATGATAGATGTACGCAGAAAAAGGCCAAAGACAAGTTTGCGTCTTTTACTTATAAACAGTTATTCTCTTTTGAAAAGAATAATTTCATCTGGAGGTTAAGGTCTAGTTTATCAAATCTTTCTGTGCTTTGACGATTACTAATTTTGAAATTCTACATTTTATAATGCAGCTTCAACGACCTTTGGTTTTAAAATGTCAATATCAAAATAAATTATGTATAGAACTGCTTGATGTCCTTTCTTACAATTACCATGAGCTCGAGATAATTGCGGATAATAATTGCATTTAATTTAAAGCTACATGTATGGATAATAACTGATTAGATAGTATCATCTAAAGAAATGTAAATATAACACCTTCAATTACAACTCAGTGAATCACCAACCTTTGTGTCGAAATGGTAGCTATTAGCCAAAGATTGATTCTATCGACGGACTCTGATAATCGTATTTGTGTGAACGATCTGTGAAATTAAACGTCTAGACATTAAGAATATTACAACTCTGTGACCTTTTCTTTAAAATGCAAAAAAAACTTTTAACAATGAAATAGGTACACATTTTACTTACTCCAGTGTCAGATTTATTTGTAAACTCTATAATTATACCTTCTTTTGAGTTTGATAGATTGCAAATATTTTGTTTTAAAAAAATGTGTAGCTGCAAAACTGTAGCTTTATGGTAGTTTTGGTTGACGAACCGTAAACCTACAGATACACCAATTTACTTTTCTCGAATGTTTTCACCTTACACGAACTTCGAATTTGAAGTATGTTCACGTTAGAATCAAGAGTCGCCAATTTATCTTGAAAACAAAACAAAACCACATTGTTTCACCCTACGGGGCTGGAAGGGTGTTTAAAATTAAAGGCAAGTAAAGAAATGGCATCTTAATCAAAATGTTTTAAAATTGTTTAATTAGTTTAAAACAAAAGAATTAGTTCAAAACCGTACGTTGTGTGTTGATTTAGTTATAAAACAATTGATGTCAATGGACTGGGGAATAAACAATGCAAATTACTCATATCGGTGGGCTGTAAGACAGTTTCATCTACACGTGACATGGAAATATAACAGATGCAACATATGTGTGAACATTGTTTTGTTGCAAAAAATATAATAAAATATTAAAAGGCAATATATGTCACAAGCATATAAGTGTACCTGAGTCTAAGGATTATCAGTGTTAAAGGTAAAAATTTTAGGGATAATGTGGAGAAAATATCTTTCTTAATATAGGGATGAGTACAATTCCTGGTCAGCGATATCGATGGTATGGTAATGTAATGGTATGTGACCCAATTATGATCAAATTTTATATAAAAAAAACACTGGATGTGGGAGAAATTATATTAATTTTTATTTATCTTATCAACGATAAATATATCTTTAATTGATTTTTGCGATAAATGGTGGGTTTTTTTTTCAATTATTATTCACTCATTCATTTGATGTAAAGAATGTTACTGTTGCCATTAAATGACAGTTTAAATGTTTTGACAAGCCATTTTTTGAAGTGTCAACAAGACAGATGCATATTAAACAAACTGTACTAAACTTATATTTATATATATATATATATATTAATTATTTTTATTAAAGTATTATTTAAATGGTTTTTTTTTATTTTAAAAAATGTCATTTTCAACTTTCCTAATTGTGAAATCGTCTTTTCCAATGTCACTTATGTAAAAGTGATTTTCATGAAATGAACTGTAGGTTATCTATTAAACTCGATTACATTTATTCATTTAAAAGAAAGACTGAATAATTATTGTGTATTCTGATAAAGATCTTATTTTTGGGTAGATATTCATAGGAGTAAAGTAAGAAGATAAAAATGCGTATATTTGATAATAAACTCTCAGGCTGATAAACAGATGAATGCAAGAGTTACTGGTACTGTTTTGCAGTAAGACTTGCGTACACAACACAATAGTCATATCTTTCAATTCCATGATACAACGAATATGTCAAAAATAGTGATACTTTACCTTTGTTTTCCAGCATTCTATCAATGTACCGGCCAGACGTTACAGGTATGTAAATATATTACATTTGAAATATAACCTGCTTTTATATGTATTGTGTACACATCATGTAATGCCGTTAGTGCGAATTATTAGCATATTAAAAGGACTTACATGTATTAGCTTGTTATTCCGAATAAACTCATTGTTTGTATGGCAAATCAAATTATAATTACGACTTCCGATGCGCTTGACTGAGTATATATCGGCCTAAGTGTTAATTTCCCATAATGAACTTAAAGGGAAATGTGGACAGCAATATTCGTAGAGCTAGATAGGCCTCCGTAGTTCTGCGAGTTTTTTTCCTCTGCATTTGTTTACAAACTATAAAAATCTACAAACAGAGCAAAGGGGTTGCAGCTCCTCGTTTGGCTGATCTTGTCAAACGTTTGGAACTTTATGCATGTGTTATATTCTCATAATTTCTTCAACTGGCAATCTCTCATGACATCGTTAAATAAATGAGAAGAACTTGCTTTACAATTTTTTCTTCGAATGTTAGTACTTACACTGCACCAAAACTTTTCTACATGAACATGAATGATGCTCATTAAGCGCCTTCTGACACAATGTTTAAGTAGATCAAGTGTAAGATTAGTATATGTTACACTGACCTTGAAGTAGGATATGTATCATTATAACAGCGCCCTAGAAATGGTAGCCTCATTATTCTGAGCCCTAACCTTAAAGTCTGAATTAGATACGCGAGAAAGCGTTCATTTCTTAACATCACATTGATGCCTTTTTAGATGCGTATTATTAGGACCAAGACCCTAAAACATCACTGTTTAAAGTGTTTTGCAAACTAGATCATGTGTTACAATGTCAGATTTGGCTTTTTGGACATGCCAATTTAATAAATTCTATAATTAGTGTCTGACTTTGTGTAAATTGCTACACAATCATTTCTCATTCTGCAACTGCCGTCTTCTATGTTTTGCAGTCTTGCGCCGAAATGATCATAAGACATAGTGATACATGTAGATCTTCATTTCTTTATCAATTTCTTAAATATATGGAAATTTTATCGTTCATCTATATAGAGAACCCTTTGCAAGCATTTCGCAAATGCAATCATGATTTATGATTCATTCAAAATTATGGTTTACTAGAAATGTGCAGAACTTCGTTTTCCTCTGATTTCTTATGACTTTTTTTATTAAATATGTAATATTGTTTGTATGTATCTATAGTTTGCGTTTAAAAATTGTTTAGACCCCAGGTGCTGATAAATAAAATGTACAAAGTAAATTCCAAAAGTTTTAGAGTATACAATAAATATCATAGAAATGACGCGTATTGACCTTTTTTGTTTTTGTTTTTTTGGTTTGATTTTTTTTTTAGATTTTTATATGTTTCTGATGCACAATAACTACAAGATAATGAAATCGACCGATAACACACTCACCATCCAGGTACACTAGACTTTCCGTTACATATCTCTATTAAACAACAAGCGTTATTGCTGTTTTTATTTTGAAAGGAGTTAGAATAAATGAGACTTAATCTTCGTTAAATCTGTTCATTAAAAGAAAAGATTAATTAAGAAAGAAAACACAGAACTAGAAATGATAAGTTATTTAAAATATGATACAACAAATATACAAATTTAATAACAGACTACTGACTATTAACATCGAATATGCATCTAACTGCATCTGGCTCTTACTGATATAGCAAAGCCAAACAACAATTATATCAGAATGATGACATTTATATTGTGAATATTTACCAAGTTTGTGGCATACATACAAAATTAATACATACAAACATTGATTGTTTAACTCAATTGATACTTATTTTCACTCTCAAACATATGCCATGAACCTGCAGTCAAAACCTATGGTTAATGAAAATATATCATTCACCAATCTTACAGGTAATACCTAAACCTAGTAGAAAAAAAATTCTCATAGAATTGATTTCTAAAAATGACAGGAATTTCTTTCGGAGTTTGGTGACTTTTGATATTAGAATTATTCCAGACTTCGGTAAGACGGTCTGATTTCCAGCAGAATATGTTTACTTTTAGAGTTGCTATCTCTGAGAATACAATCTTGCAATGTTGTCTGTCTATTACTGTTTACAGGGTTATTTTCACCCCATGTAATTTTTACCTTTTTAGACTTGCAAACTGTTTCGCTTCCTCTTGTATTCGCTCAGACACTTTTGTGTTTAAAGAGAAAAAAGTTGGATATATTGGAATTCGCTCAGCTGCCAGCGAATTAAACACAAAGGGTAAAAACAAAACGGTGGCCAATATCTCCATGCTTACTGTAATGAATTTTAAATGGCTTTTTAACTAACCCCCTTCCCCGCAGTAACGCACTTTAACGCATATACCTTTGCCCCAAAATCACGCATTTTGACGCATATACCTTTTCCCTGCAATCACGCACTTTAACGCACTTTTTGTTGTTGACTGTTACGGCTCCGATAACTCATAATTTATTGTCTTATTTATCAATTTTTTTTAGAAACGTTAAAATTGTACTGAGTTTTTACAAAACACATTACTCAATTTTTCCAAGTAAATTTAACTGGAATAACTTGTGCCGTTTAGAAAACAAAAACAAATGAACAACTTATTGAACAAATACAAATGTTATCAAATAAACACTTTATTAACTCAAATTCAAGTTCTACATGATCTCATAAACTACGAGCTAAAAAGACCACCTATATTTAGATTGAATTTGTTAAATACGCACGACACACTTCACTTTAAAAAATCACGTTTCTTCTACACGTTATCGCGAGTGAACTGTGGGGGAAAGGGTAACGTCATACAACAAAGGTTGACGTAAAATTGCTGTAACGTCACAATGATCCAAAGCGGCAAAGAGTTTCTCATAGAACTGACTTTCAAAAACGACAGGGATTTTTTTCGTAATTTGATGACTTTCGATAAAAGAATGTTTCCAAACTACCGTCTGAATTCCAGAAGAATATGTTTACTTGATGATACAAATGGATTTTTAATCCAGTCAAACGTTAATAAAACAGACTTTATGATATTTGGACATCCAAAATGTTTGACTTCAACTGACACCTTTGAATAGTACACTGCAAATTAGAATATCTTATAAATGACATTATCGTAATTAATCTTCTCATTATATTTACTTTTAATTCGAAGACTTTTTAAAGCATTACAGCTATCCTTAGTAAGCTACTGTGGAATCATCTTAATTCGTGGGAGTCAATATTCATGCGAAGTCCAACCTTGTTTTGTTTTGTGGTGAGGTAATTTCATCAGTAGTAATTCTATTTTGGAGATAAGGAGGCTTGTATTAAATTAATGATTTTATATATGATATTTGGCGATGTAAATCATTGGGCAAGAGCTACCTAGTATGAAAGACACGAACATTGGTCCCCAAACAACGATGATTCCACAGTATACCAGTTAACTTTTCGACTAAAGATGTTTCATATTACACCTTAGATTATAAAGAAGAATAGTCAGGATTTTTTTAAATTTTAGTTTTCAAATGTTAACGTTTACAATACTTAACTAATCATTTTAGTTGTCAACGAAATTGCAGCGTCAGTTGTCAAGTAAGAGCGCGAAAGAACTGGTGCTACTATTTTCTCTGACCATTAATATTACCTTGGGCATTGTAAATGTTATTTGAAATAAATATAAACAAAAAATGATTAGGCCCGTTAAAAAAACTGATCTTTAAATACGAATGAAACACAAATATATAGAAGGAATTTTCCATTTATCTACATAATATAAACATATTCAACATTGCAATACATCAGATTTCCTTGTGAATAACAACTTAAAGATAGCAAAATTGTTCAAGAAGATATCGTTTCATTGCTTGATCGTAAATCAGTATTAAAATTTAATATTTAACAATGCAAAGATTTTTTGTAAAAAAGAATTTTTTGTAAAGTTTTTTTTGTATATAGAAATAGTTTTCACTAAAAATTAGGTCTTTAGGTCTCAATGATATTTTTAAGTTAATTAAAACACTGTCAAACATGTTTGCCTATTGTAGATATTTGATTTTCTTGACATTGTCTTCGAAAAACTCACACACAAACAGATTGTCATTATTGTCCACACATAAACCAAAAGGATCCTCCAGATCACAGTTATCAATGTAACGGAGAAACTTTCCATTCTGATCCAGAATGTGGATACAATGGTTGTCACTGTCTGCTGTCAGGATACGACTTTGACTGTCTGTTGTGATACCACGGGGTATAAATGGTTTAGTTTTGGTAACTGAGGAATGACCGGTGTATCTCCATCTAAGTGTCCCGTACTGATTAACCACCACTACTGCACCAGCCTCAAAATCAGCTACACATACATCATGGTTTCTGTTCTCTGTGATGTATTTAACGTTTTTATTTCCCGAGTACAGAGGCTTACCTTCATCATCAAACTGAATTGTTTCTTTCTCTGTAGATCCTGAGTACCGGACAACTTTTGATTGTCTTTTATCATTACTGTACTTGGTAACCAGGAGATCACCAGTAGAGGTGACACACAGATTATTAGGTTTCCATCCCTGTAATCTCATCAACTCTTCTGTATGACCATTCTTTAGTATATTAACTGTATTTGATGTTTCATCAGAGTACAGAAGATCTCCATTCGCGTCTACAGCTACATGTATATCTCCAGGCAGGCTTCCCGATTTTGTGGTGTTTGTTTGATGCAGTGACCCATTAATTTTGAAACATTTTATTTCATTGGACAATCCACTCAACCATATCTTGTCTTCACTTCCACATGCCACACTTCCTGTAAAGTAAAGCCCCGTCTGTATTTTGGTAATAAGAACAGGTTCCCTCATTAATTCCCTGACTGAAGGTTTCGGTTGGTTTGGCGACTGGGCATTTTCTTCTGTGGCAGTAGATAATGGGGTGATATGTCCAAATAAACTATACAGCTTTTCACGGTCTATTGATTTTGGAATGAACGTTGGCATTCTTACCGTAATTTTAAGTGGTATCTTGCTGAATTCTTTGATCTTAGAACTGTATTCAATGGTTGGAGATACTTCTGTAGATTCCTTAGTTTCCTTCATAGTCAGTAACGCTTTATCCATGAGAGACTGCGTCTGTTTGATTTCATCTAAATGTTTCTGTAAAACCTCTTTGTGTTTCACTTTTATCTCGCTCAATTCGGTTTTTATCTTGTTTATAACGATGTCGATTTCTCTGTACCATTGCTCTCCTTGTTTGGAAATTACTGTTGTAAGTATCTCATATCCCATGTCAAGGCTAGCAAGCTGATTTTTCAAGTCGAGTGCAATTTCTTCGTATTTAGGAGTAATAAGATTTTGTAACTTCTCTGTTTCCTTTTCAATAACTTCTTTTTTCGCCTTGTAAACATCTAAAACGTCTTCAAATATATGGCCTCTATGTTGTACAGATGCAGTACAAGAGGAACAAATAAAACTGTTGCCACAATTATTGCATTGATATTTACAGTTTTTATGTGGGTGCGTAACGCACTTTGGATAAATCAAGGTTGATCTTCGATCCTGGTATCGGACAATTTTGTGTTTATCATATTCATCAGAGATGTGATCTACTACACAGGGCTTGCAGAGGTTGACATGACAAAAGTCACAGTAGCTGTGTACTATGGCGGTCTCACAAAGGTCACATCGGTGCACATCCTGGGCACTAGAACGAGGATCCATAGCTGTAAAAAAAAATCTAATTAAATTAAGTTACGATTACAAAAATTTCAAGTTATAATTTAGAACACGAAAACGAAAGTACACACATATATATTTTAAATTAGATATACAACAATTATTTTAATTTGGATATACACAGCATCACACTTTATTGATTTGTTAAAGTAAAAATGTAGAATATGATTACGTCGAAGTCAGAAATATGATAGATATTATATATTTACCAAACAGACAGGTTTGTTGTCTAAAACATGGCTGGGCTTGTCACCTGACGGTAGTTTTATAGTTTTATTTAGAGTTACTTCCCGTCTCTCACAATTAAACAAGTAAATACATGGGTTTTTTTAATACAAATACGAGTTGCAGATGTTAGATCTGTTCCATTCAAATATCCCAGTTACATTAAAATATTCGAAACGATCGAAAGCTCTCCAATACGAGGGGACATGTGTTACTTTTAAGAAATATTTGTAAACTTAATTAAGATAACTAATTGGTTAAAAAAAAGTGCCTTTCTGTAAACCACCCCCCCCCCCAAGAAATTCTAACGAACAATTTCCAAATATCCCACAGATTGTCGTTATCATCGCCGCTCCGACGAGCAAATAAACACCGTAATATTATTTGATATCGATCTTCATTTATGGCATAAATATTATTTATTTTGTTTTTATTTTTTTTTTTAATTTAATTCATTTTCTTTTTTCTTTTTGTCAAAATCATTGGGGCGGCGAGTGTCACTCATGATCATTTATGCATAAAATAATACAACATTTGCTATTGCAGACATGGTCTTGCACAGAATACCTGCAAAACAACCGTGCTTGATTTAAAGATAGCCAATGGCTTTTTACGCATGAGAGAAACTTATACTGCCCGTTAGATGCATTGATTTACATTTATCTTCCACTACAGTTCAGAGTTTTTCATCCCTCGGTAAATATCCAACTATGTATCTTTTTTCAATTTTAAAAAAAAGGTTAAAAACAATTAAGAAAAATTCGGACACAGTATATATACGAAAATAAAGATATGGTTCAACATTTTAGCATGTGTCATGGCCTGACATCAGGCATATCTAAGGTTTGAAAGCTGCCTTCTCTGAAACAGTGAGGACAGTGGGAGCAAGCAATATCAAGAAATTTCAAAAAACAGGTAAACCGATGCATGTCTAATTTCATATTTGTCAACATTTACAATCACAATTGATGAAAATGTTGAATGTATTAAGCAACAGTTAGCAAAGTTTTCAAATAAAAGGGCCGTTAACCATGCACGTGTGTAATCCTGATTTAATTAAAAATAGATTAGCCATATTTAAACGGTGAAAGGAGGGAGTAATCGCAACAAGTTGTTACATATTGTCTATTACGGTTCAATATAAGTTAAAATAATTATTGCTGTTGGATTATCATCATTCACAAAGAATCGTCAGTTTGGATTAAAATATGTATACGTATAGCTGGAATATTTACTGGAGGAACTATATCGCCGAGGCGAGGTGTGATCCGATTTTCGATCAATTGAGGGATTTAATTCATCTTGAAAAGGGTATAGCTCGCATTTCTTACTAAGTGTTCATTAAACAATTACTAGTAGTAGTAGTAGTAGTAGTAGTAGTAGTAGTAGTAGTAGTAGTAGAAGTACTGTTCTTTCAACTACCCTGTTTTCCAGATCGGATAGAAAATACATTATAAATTAAAGCGATGTAAAACAAAATGTGTGTTTAATTACAGATGCATTTCAAATAAAGTGTACTAATTCAACTTATATTATTTTAAAATGATTTCTTTTATTTGAGTTTTTTTTGTTTTGTTTTATTTTAAAACGAATCTCATCTTTAACTTTATTTAATTTTAAAAAATGGTCTTTTCATATCAACAGTCATATATAAGCAAGTGGTTTTCATTACATGACCTGTAAGTTAATTATTAAACTCGGTCATTTTCAACAAGATTGATTAAAGAACTAAGAACACCATGAAATTTACATTATTAAAAAAACAACAACTAAAATACATTTAATTATTGTGCATCGGATTTATTTTGATAAAGATCTAATTTTTGGAATAGATATTCATAACAGTAAAATAATAAGATAAACATGCATATATTTGATAATAAACTCTGAGGCTGATAAACAGATGAGTGCAAGAGTTATTGTTACTGTTTTGCATGAAGACTTGTGAACACAACACAATAGTCTTCTCCTTTAAATCCATTCATTACTTTCCAAATGAAAGCTGAATACTATGATACTAGTAAATAACAACACATTGTGTGGAATTAGCAACGACACGCTGCAGCTATGTAAATATAAAGAACGGGGAACTAATGCTACTATTAATATAGGATATAATAACGTAATCCAACTTCATATATTTTCAGAAAAATCAATACAAAAAAATACAATATAATCAATAAACAACATGATTACAACTATTATAAACCAAGTTCTTTGGAAACACTTAAACGTTCACTAAGCGGATCCTGGACATATCCATCCTTAGCAGATTCCGAACGCCAACGTCCATGTCTCTTGAATATCCTGTCCGGAATTCCCCTCACTGCCGACGTAGTCGCTCCACCTGACCGCAAACTGTGAAGTCCATAAACTTTGATGTTATCTACAATTCCTGTAAATGCTTCGATGAATAATTCACGAACCCTGGTGTAAGACAGAGGCTTTTCACGATTACGCAACCGGTAACCACTTCCCGATTTCGAAATAGCACAAAATACATATTCCTCTGAATCGTCTTGAATCCCAGCTAAACGAAGACACAATTCAAAATTAGAAACAGGACACATATATGAAAATGTTCTTGCTATAACAACTCTTGTACCGTCTCTGTAGATATCAGTCTTACTAGACTCGATGAATATTTCAATATGATCAGGTAAAAATTTAATATCAGATCTCTTGATATTTATGAGTTCGCTGCTACGTAAAAATCCAGCGAATGCCAACAAGACCATACAAATGATTCTTTGATTATAAAGATTATTACATTCAAACAGTTTCAAATACATACAACGTAAATTTTCAACAGTTATTGGTTCTTTCTTTTGAACAGGTTTTGCCACTATACGTTTCCCACCTTCCATAATGTTTTTAACAAACTGATTGTCAGTCGGAGAATTGAATCCCACAAGATCATGAGCCCATTTGATTCCATAGAATGCGTCAACAACAGGGGATGGAGAGTTTGCCCGTTGAACCAAGCATGCTAAATAAATAGATACATGTAAAGGTTTTGAAGGAAATAATTCACTTTCCTCGATTCCTTGTTCTTTTGCCCACTTCTTAAATCTCAGGAAACTGTTACAATATTTGTTTATAGTTGAATCCGCTCGTGACGCTTGCATAATCCCAGGAAGTGCATACACCTTTTCACGCAACTTTGAAGGCAACTGAATCAAATCTCTTTCAAATACCTGAAAAAACAAATTTGTAAAGTAACACCAATGAATATTTTTTCGCTTTGAAATTATCTACCGGATATGTATAAAAATACATATATTTATATCTACATATCAGCTTAATTAAGATATTCAGCACATTTTCTTCAGAAATGAAGATATCAGTTTGATAAAAAACCAAACTTGCCAAATGGCAAACCACAAATGTGGTGAAAGAAACTTCAGTAAATCCATAGTGATAAAATATTTATCTCTATTACAACATAGCGCAAATTGCCTGATATTTCTCATACAAGTTTATGGGAAATAATTCCCAATTAATCAATAAATCTGTTTATTTTAAAGAATTTAAAACTGCCAAAAAACAATTTTGAAATCAAACTCTGAAATCAAAAACAAATGCAAGCATTCTAAACTTTAAATCTTCTTTACTATCACCATGTAAAATGTATATTCTACATGTTGCGAACATTTTCTATAGTTTAGCTTGTTGGTAAATTATCGTTATTTACTCTTCTTAATTATCGTGAAATTCCTCCTGACTGTGATGTGATAGAATGTAAATTAGTGTTTATCAAACGTCTTAACTGTAACAAAGAAATAGGACATCAACGTAATCAAGTGTAGCTTTGGGAAAGATACTTATTAGAAAGGCAGGATTGAAGGACAATGGTTTCAGCTAAGAAATGTGTGTTTGACACTAATAGAGTTAATGCAATTACATAACAATTAGCGGATTAACGCAGGTGAATAAATGGGCGTTTACCTGGACGATGGTCAGTTAGGATTAAGAAATATATTCTCTGATTGGGTGATTTATATATGTCAATTATTTAGAGGGTCACGCCAGTAAAATAATAATATATGTTTTAGAGATGATTTCAAGTTAGTTGAAGAGAGTAGAGGGTCAGAGTTCGATAGTTAGAGGTTAAGAGCCAAGGTACAAGTCGTCCGTCTAATCCGTTACGTTTTCCCTCACTGTAATATGTAGGTTAACATTAAGTTAGAATTATTTATAAGCGAGTTTCCCCTTTTTAATGTGTACGGAGTGGAGAGTAACTGTTTATATAATTGTGTTATTAACTGGAATAAATGTGGAAAATACAGCGAGTGTTGAGCTAATTCCCTAGTAATCGCCCGGTACGGAAAATACCCGGATTCTCCACCAATTATAACCGCCGGGTTTGTACCGTATAGGGTATTTTCCGTACCGGGCGATTACTAGGGAATTAGCTCAACACTCGCTGTATTTTCCACATTTATTCCAGTTAATAACACAATTATATAAACAGTTACTCTCCACTCCGTACACATTAAAAAGGGGAAACTCGCTTATAAATAATTCTAACTTAATGTTAACCTACATATTACAGTGAGGGAAAACGTAACGGATTAGACGGACGACTTGTACCTTGGCTCTTAACCTCTAACTATCGAACTCTGACCCTCTACTCTATTCAACTAACTTGAAATCATCTCTAAAACCTATATTATTATTTTACTGGCGTGACCCTCTAAATAATTGACATATATAAATCACCCAATCAGAGAATATATTTCTTAATCCTAACTGACCATCGTCCAGGTAAACGCCCATTTATTCACCTGCGTTAATCCGCTAATTGTTATGTAATTGCATTAACTCTATTAGTGTCAAACACACATT